>NC_142066.1:108074848-108385248 GCF_059756535.1 Pantherophis guttatus
TTCAAAGATCAGAGCTTTTATATTATCTAATAACAAATATAGGTACACTATAGTTTGAAGGATACCGTTCACAAATGTGTTTGGGAATGATCACATGGTCAGATCAATTAATATATATAATTATATTAATCAGTGATCAGAGAAGGAGCCTTGATGATACATTTGAAAGCAACTGCATCATGATTTCCTGGGCTAACATTAGGTTATAAAGAATAAGAAAAGACACAGTAATATGATACAAGATTTTATGCTGAACTTCCCTAAGCAATTAGTGGGAAAGAAAGTGAAATTCTGTTTCTGAATGCATTTCAATAGTTTGCATAAGGTCAACTTCTGTTCTGAGATTCCTTCCTTGGCTGGAACATTTGGATTGTTCTTAAGTCATGCACTCAAGGTTTGGAATGTACTTCCTAACCACTTTCACTGCAAATTGTTACAGTGGTCAGAGAAGGAGGGGGAAGCATAATCTATTCCACTCTATTACCTTGTTTTGGTACATATAGGTGCAACAGCTACAGTGGAGCTGCAAGAGCCAAGAGAGCCCTGGTCACTCCTACTATTTAAATGGGGGAAAAAGTGATTTCTTTGTTCCCCTCCCATGCATCATTTCATATGGGAATGAATAAGCCTTCTTTTTTTAAAAGAACTTTCCCCACCAGTTTCCCCTTTTCCTCCTACTGGATGGGCAAATTACAGCAGCTGTTACAATATCTTTTGTTTCTTTCAGTAGCCAGAGGTATACCAAGCCCAACAAACAAACAATAGGTGCACCATAGAGCCGCTTGGAAGAGAGACAGGCAATTAAATTCTCCATCAGATGTGTGTTGAGAAAATTGACTAAAGCTGATGACAGAAGATAATTATAATGGCTCTTCAGGAGAACTTATTAACTAAACTTCTACCAGCTTTCAGGCTGAATGAACATTCATTTAAAAATAGCAACTTAAAGTTAAAGGCTAGAACAGACAACGGCTAACACATCATCATACTATTAATTCATAGTAAATGTCTTATTTAGACTGATTGCCTACTGTGTAAGGCAGCCTTTTCTGTTGAGGTCATAACTCCCAACATCGCTCAACATCATCCATGCTGAGAATCTTGTTGATCCACATTATAAGCTTCTCCCAATTACACAGTCACAGAGAATAAACATTTTCAAAATCTACTGATTTTGCAAATAAAGATGGATGATCTTTCTTCCTGTACTGTGCATGATTTGACAATTAATCCCAAAAATGTATCTCATGCAATCAAAATACATCTCTGCTACTCATTAAATAGCCCTTTTTTTCAATCCTCTGTGTGAGCCTTTACTTTAAAAGTCATGAACTTTAATGAGCTGATTCCTGTAAAGAAGGTGGGGTGGGTTTGTTGCTGTTGTTTTCAAACTCAAGTGGAAGCCTGAAAAGAAGAAAACTTGTTTTAATGAATAGCAGAGGGGTGTTCTGCTGTCATGACAGCCAAAGTATTTTGACTAATGCACAGCCCTGTTTTCTTCTTTTTACAGAACAAGAGAATGCAAGTTTTTAGAAGTTACTCACTGCTGTATTTCCAGCACAGTAGGTATAGCCAACGTGGGATTGGTACTGTAAGTTCGTCCTTGGGAAAGTGTATGCATTCCAAAGCTGTTGACTGTGGTTCCACTGGGAACTAAATCCAGGGCTCATGGTCAGACGGTATTTACTGTTTTGGTATGTCCTCACCATGGAGTTGGGCTGTAAGACAAAAAGAAATACACGTAACAGCAAAACAATATTGTACCACAAATGACATACAGTATGGTCATTCAAAGAAAGGAAGCATAATAAATAAATTATTGTCTTATTTTATTTACCTAATTTATATTTTGGTGAATTTGCTTAGTTTTCTTTCTTTTTCTCTTTTTGGTGACTTTTTCCAAAACAGGTAGATATGAAGCTGATGAGTCTCTACAACTTACTTCTTAAAATCTAGCACAAGGGGATGAGAAGATTTTTCATACTTTTTTTTCGCCAAAAGCAACTGCAGCCTGAATGAAATAGGCAGTGTTGAAATGTTCAGTCTTTCTCTTTAAATCTTATATACTATATTTGTAAAAAAAACAAACACCTTCCTATAGTCAAAAATGCCATTTTACTGTAGGGTGACCTTGAATGGCTGTGAGGGATATAAATTGATCCAATTCATATTAACAAGAATCTATCTATGATCCAAGGGTGAAATCTAAATTTTTTTGCTACCTGTTCTGTGGGCATGGCTTGGTGTGGCGTGGCTTGGCTTGGCTTGGCGGTCATGTGACTGGGTGGGCGTGGCCAGTTTGACGTCATTCAAGTCACTCACCATTAGAGCCAGGAGCTCCACATTCTGACACAGAACAGCAGCACATTCTGTCTTTCACAGAATGTCACAGAAGCCAGGAGCTGCACAAAAGCACATTCTGCCTTTCTGAAGCCCCCAACACTTTGAGTTTCCCTCTGGCTTGACTGCCCAGGCGAACCTCGGAGTCTTCTCTTGTCTTGCTCTTTATCCCGGAGGGCCGCTCATCCCCCTCCCACCAATCTTCCATACAAACCGCCCACCTCATTTCTGCAAAGGCAGAGCCTCCCCCTTCCAGGGCAATCCAAAGAGAGGAGGGGGATGCTGCTGAAAAAGCCACCTTCCACCTGGGGCTCCTCCTGCAGCCAAACGTGCCCAGCCTTGCTTGCCCTTTCCTGAAATGGGCTGTGCATGGGGTGCTTGGAGAGATAGCAAGCAAGACAGCTTTCCATCTCTGTTTGTGTGTGGGGGTGGGTGGGTGGATGGGAGGAGGGAGGGAGTGATCTGAAGCTGAGGCCCTCAAATTTCTGGCAGCGGCGGGGGCAGCTTCTGAGCAGCCAGCTCCACCTGATCTACTCCTTGAGTCTCACCGTTCTCCTCACCCCTACCTCCACCCCACTCAAGCAGCGGCTTCCCTGCTCAGCCCCAACAAGCTATGCATCCATGGTGCCCGCACCAGCATCCCAAGAGAAGCAGAGAAGATCATCGCTTGCAAGCAGACAAGCAGAGGTAGCAAGCGTACGCTGTGCTGTGGGAAAAATGAGAGGTCCTATTGTCCCACAGAGCCTGCTGCTGCTTGAGTGGGGTGGGGATGGGGGAGCGAGGAGAACAGCGAGACTCAGGGAGTAGGTCAGGTGGAGCTGGCTGACTCTGGGCTGCTTAGAAGCCGCCCACGCTGCTGCCAGAAGTTTGGGTGCCTCGGCTTCAAATCGCTCCCTCCCTCCCTCCCTCCCTCTCTCTCACACACACAGAAAAACAGAGGTTAGAGAGCTCTCTTGCTCGCTCACTCTCCAAGCCCCCATGCACAGCCGATTTGAGGAAAGGGCACGCACAGCTGGGCGCGTTTGGTGCAGAAGGAGGCGCAGTCCAATGGGGTTGTTTTGTTCACTGAGGTGGTACTTTGGGAGGGCAGGCAGACGTCTACAGCTGACAACTATAATGAATATGTCCACCTGCCCTCCCGAAGCACCACCGCGGCAAACAAAACAACCCCATTGCTATGGATGCATAGCTTGTCGGGGCTGAGCAGAGAAGCTGCTGCTTGAGTGGGGGGGGGGGCAGTAAGCTGCTAGCTCTTTCCCCACAGCCCTGCCATGTTTGCCTGCCTTTGCAAGCTGGCCACCGGGATGCCAAGAAGGCAGCATGGAAGGCAGTCAAGCATGACAGGACTGCGGGCCATGGACCGGTTCAAGGGCGTGGTCAGCCAGCCATTGCTCCTGGTTCGGTGAACTAGCATCAATCTCTGCTACCTACTCTCCCGGGCTGGTCTGAACAGGGAGCATTTCACCCCTGCTATGATCCTGCATCAGACCAGAGTGCAGCGATGGCCTTCATCTATCTTTTCAAATAAGGTGCAGAATTCAACAGCTGTTGACACACAAAATATCTCAGATATATCTAATCTGGTTGCAATCATGCAGAGATATGGAGCAAACATAAACAATCTCTCACACTGACAGCCTGCCTCTCATCAAGCATTCATGGCACTTGAACACAATAAAAACAATTCTTGTTGGTTCTAATTAAATTCCTTACATTTAATTGTGCCAGGATTCAAATCCTAGATACATTTAAAATTAATGGCTGTCATGACATCCTATGCCTGTTTGCTTCCCACAGATGAAGATGCCTCTCCTTTTTGGTCTGTAAAGTAGTTTTAAATATTTCAAACAAAACTACTTACCTTGTTTCATGTCAATGGTTTGTGGGGTGTGATTCAGAGGTGGATTTTAGCAGGTTCTGACCAGTTCTGGAGAATCAATAGTGGAAATTTTGAGTAGTTTGGAGAACCAGTAGTAAAAATTCTGACTGATCCCGCCCCCATCTATTCTCTGCTTCCCAAATCCCAGCTGATTGGGAGGAAATGGAGATTTTACAGTATCCTTCCCTGCCACGTCCACACTCACAGAACCGGTAGTAAAAAATTTTAAAACCCACCACTGGTGTGATTGTAGAAGATTTAAGTTACAACTCTCCAAACACAAAGCATACAAATTAATCCTGAAGCCTACAGCAAATGGATACTTTGATAGTTTTGAAGATAGGCTTTTCAAAATAATAATAGTGAACACGCTGCCCTTATATTTAAGAGTCTTTAAAAATAAGTCTTTTTCAAGACTTGATTTGAATCTTGACAAATCAAGAGGAAAAAATAAAGCTAGAAACTTTACAGAAAATACATTCTTCCTCCAATGCAAAAGGAATTATTTTTCCAGTAAAATAGTCTATTATTTATATTTGAATTCACTTCTCAAAAATAGGTTTCGCCACAGATTTTCATTGCCATTGAAAATAAAATCCTAGAATGGATTTTGGAACCTGGAATCTAAAGTGCATTATGATCAGCTGTCTGCTAGGTGTATAAATAATTGCACTAAATCCCAGACCTTAAATGATGACTATGAATTACAATCCCAAAGCTAGTCTTTACAGCTGGGATCTTGTAATGAAGGAAGCAGGTGAGACTACTTTCTTCGCTACAACTATAGAAACACCATATTAATTGTGATCTATAGGATACCACACAATGGTGGGTTTCAAAAATGTTTACTACTGGTTCTGTGGGTGTGGCTTGGTGGGCATGGCATGCTTTCGTGGGTGTGGCTTAGTGGGTGTGGCAGGGGAGAAATACTGTAAAATCTCTATTCCCTCCCAATCAGCTGGGATTTGGGAGGCAGAGAATAGAGGGGACGGGGCCAGTCAGAATTTTTACTACTGGTTCTCCAAACTATTCAAAATTTCTGCTACTGGTTCTCCAGAATTGGGCAGAACCTGCTGAAACCCACCTCTGATACCACAGTGTGCAATATCTTCAAGCATAGAACATGCATGCCTAAAATAAGATACAACATGGTTTTACATGATGAAATACTGAGGCTGAATGAAATCCTATGTGTGGGGCGGTTATTTTTAAATGATGTATGCTGCCTTTCAAAAGTATGCCTTTTCAGAGTGGTTTGCAACATTGAAATCACCAAATAATTGAATCCAACAGGAGTCCTTGTGAGAGGCCATGTTCCTAAATATAAACAGATTATTGAAATAAATAAAATAATGTTGAAGTATTAAGTGGCAGAATGTCCCATTACAAATACTCTTACTATTGTTTTCTTAAATGCAGAAGAGCGTAGTCCAGCTATCAGTGAGTACTGACAGATATTTGCTGTAGTTAGAGGGAAAAATCAAATTTATTAAGAATCATGAATCTTGAAATGCCAATGTAAACTTATCTGGAAGAGAAGCACAGGAGAGAAAGATGAGAGGGGAAAGATGTTTTATGTGTGTATGGGTGGGGGGGGGGCGTTATAAGGAGATTCATGTAACTAACAAAAGATTAAGTGAAAACCATTCTACTATGCTTTGCTTCTGGACACTCATTCACCATCATTTTTAAACACTTTAGATTTGTTCTGACATAGACTGGCAAAGTGAAAAACATTTTTGCTCATGCGGCCCAACCCCCAAGCTTTTTTCTACAGTTTTAAAACCATATTCCCTCAATTGCCTTTTATTGTTTTTTTAAAGAAAAGATGCTTGCACTTATTGTTTACAAAATGGTCAGAAGATAAGGGGTAATGGTACTCAGTAACTCCCTGCTTTCCATGCCAAAGGGAAACTTTTTTCCAGTTTGATAAGTGTAGTCAATTAGGGAGCCTAGAGAGTGATGGAGAGGCATGAGATAGAAAACAATCATGCCACTAGCATTCTTCACCATTTGCAACATTAAAGAAGACACCTTAAAACAAACCTTAAAGAATTTTTAAAGCACTTTGGGAATGAGACACAAAACAAAAATCCATGGCAAAAAATCTCATTAAACTCAGTCAAAAAAACTCTACTTCAGTGCATAAAAAACAAATATGTTTGAAAAGCATGTTTCAGCTTCAGAATTCAGCATAGCTGAAAAGCATGACTAGTCAAGCAATTCAAGCAGAGGTTTTTTTTTTTAGGATCAACAACTGACCATCATTTCCTTGCTTACTTTATCTTTAAATAACATGTATCATGTCACCAAGTTGTTCAATCCAGTGTACGCTCTATCTACAGAATCATTTAAGAACTTTTAAGGCAATGTTACAATTTAAATTCACATTGAAGCACCACCCTACCACAAAAAGGACACATAGAATTAACTCATCACCATTTCTTTCTGTGGTCTTACCCAGCCTTTCCCTGAAATCATTATTGAAACCCTTAATTGAGTAACTTGTTTTTTTTTTCCGTAGAAAAGTTCAAACTATTCAATGTTGATGCATTGGCTTTACAGTTGATATTTTAATGAGAGAGGTCAAAATTCCATTCTTAGTTGCAATCTTGCATTAGACTTCAAATGGTACTTAAGGTGTGCAAATGTTTCAAAGTTTAGCCCATGCCATTAGGCTTTTCAAATGAACTTCTCAGAATCATGAATGGGTTTGGGAAAGTCTGAGAGACTCCAATCCCTGGATTATTATTATGAAATGCATTCTGCCTTTTATTAGTTTCTCTGTAATTATGTTTAAAAAGACAATAGTGTGTCCGGATATTTTTATCAGGTATATTTTGCTTCAGCCAACAGCATATTCTCTTTTGAGTCCTAATGAATTATAGGAAGTGGCTAAACCCACTGCAGGATTTGATCCCATTGTGGTAGGTATGTCTTTGAGAATCAGGATCTTCCAACTTGAAACATACCACACCAGATATTACAACTTGAAACATACCACACCAGATATTACAGGCATATGTCACAAATGATTTAAATTATAAAAATTATCCCTAGAAATAATGTAGGTTACTTTGTATCATAAGAAGGGAGTAATGGGGGAAATAATAAAGCAGAGAACACATTTGCAATGCAGAATCGCATACCAAACTAGGAAACAAAAAACAAAATAAAACAAAAATAGAGCTTTGCTCACTTCTAAAGAAATATTCAGGAAATCATAGTGATAATAATAATGATAGCAACAACAGTAAATTGTTATGCGGTATTAAGATAGCTTATATTTTCTTGCATAACTTTCACCCTGTTATGTAGAAATTGCCATCTTTTAATACCTACATCTAGAAGATTCCATAAAAGAATTATACTGAGCAATTGTAATTTCCTAGGAGATGAAATTACAGTCTTTGGTTTATTATATAACTTGATATCCAATATGATATGTAATAGAGAGAATCCTAGATTGCTTATTTTTGTTTCAGTAATGAAAATGGGTCACTCCAGTACGTTGTAAGAAAGACTCATCGGAACTGATTGTATTATCATTGCCAGATTCCCCTATACTAAGTCTTCATTATGCGTTTCTCCTTCATTTGTTTTTTTTAAAGTTTTTTTATTTTTTAAAACAAACAAACATTTAATACATCAGTCATTCCTTCTGTGTGACATCTCGGTGTTGTCTCTAATCGTTCTTTTCGTTATTTCTTCTGCCTTCGTTCTCATCGAATCAATTACAACAATTCATCACTAACAAAATATTCTGATTATGGCATTTTTATATATAACTATTAATTTACTTATTTATATCTCTTTTCTAACCAATAGTAAAATTGATTCCATATCTTAAAGTATTCTGAATCTTCCCTTTCTTTAATCATCAAAGTCAATCTATTCATTTCTGCACAATCTAAAATTTTTTTAATTACTTATTTCTCTGTCCAAAGGTATTCTCTCTGCTTTCCAGTATTGTGCATAAACAATCCTTGCAGCCTTCATTACATGTATAATTAATAAATATTTTCTTTGGTAATTTTTTCTGGTAGGATACCCAGTAGGAACAGATCTGGTTTTAAATCAATACGTTGTTGTATCATTTCTTTCAGCCATATCTTAATTGTATTCCAATAATTTTTTGCTTCTGGACACGTCTACCACATATGGTAATAAGAACCTGGTAACTGGTGACATTTCCAACATTTAGCTGACTTATCTATAAACATTTTTGCCATTGTGTTTCTCCTTCATTTGAAACAGAGATTGGCAGTATCCTTTGTCTTGATAATTCAGCAATATTCTGTACTGCTGAGCATCAATGCCAAATTGCTTGGAAACAATCCCTCCTTATCTGACAGTGTTAAGTTTAGCAAAAAGAAAGCAAGTAATGAAAAATAAGTAAGATAATTGCTTATACTTCAAAACTTATCTAAAAATGTTCTATTTAGCTTTTACACTGCACTTTCTTTTCCTTTTTTCAAATGTCCAGTTGATGAAAAAATAGCAGAGGGTATTAATAATATTTATTACTTCAACTAGTATCACTCTGCAACTCAAAATGACTCTGAGCAGCATATAAAGTAAAAACAATCATAAAAACAAATTGGCAACAAATATGCCAATTAATATGTTGTGCTTTCTAGAGATGGCCTGACTCAAATTGGGGCCTTAACACCTGAGAAAACAGCCAGGATTTAAAAATTTTACAAAAGGTAATAGAGTTGGGGCCATTTGAATTTTCAGGGGTGGTGGAGAAAAGACACACAAATCATGAATCTCCATTGGAGTCAAGGATGGCTAATGACAACTTGTGGGTGATGAAGTTATCACTGAAATGCTGTGATTTATAGAAATCTGTCGGATATTACAATACCAGTACAAATAATCATGGCTTTTGTATGATGATATTATCATAGTTATGAATACTGCTGATATCTACTTTGTTAGATTTTTGTTCCATCTTTATTATTTATGGGTAACTCAGGATGTTACTTATAATAATCCTTCTTCTTCCTATTTGTCTACAACAACTACCTTATGAGTTGGGCTGAGAGAATGACTGGTCCAAAGTCACCCAGTTGGTTTTCATGCCTAAATTAGGATTAGAACAAAGTCTTCTGGTTTCTTGAAGCATCTTAACCTCTACCAAATTGGCAAACATACATACATGATCCTGAACTATTTATCTTCATCTATACAAGAAAGTAGATTCCTATGGTAGCAAAAGTATATACGTAAAATAATGTACTGACTTTCTTTAGAATCTCTTCCTCATGAATTTAACTTATTAGTCTTTCATTCCTCTCTGCCAAAATCCACTTGCATGCCCCAGAAGGCCATCCTGAAATAAATAATTAAATTCATCAAAGGAACCTAATTTAACGTACTATTCTCACTATATCACCAAGAAACCATTCCATGAAGTGAAATGGATTTATCAGTAATGAAAGTGACATGCAGGCAGAGACTCCATATAACCTGGATAACAGGTGAAAAATAAAAGCCTCACAAAATAGCAGTTTCTCCAATGGAACAAAAACTGCAAAACTCAAAGAAATTGGGACTTAATAATATACAAAGATCAAATATGATTTTAAAATTGATATATGGGAAAGTCACCTTCACAAAGAGTTGAACCAATTTTTCTTTTCTTTTTTCATTTTAAATCATTTTTATTAGGCGTACATTAAATTGCAGATACTTGGCATATTCCTATCAGGTTAATGTAGTTTTAAAAGGCTAATTTGTATTGCCCATTTGAATTTTTCTCTTGACTGCTGAATTGTCTGTGCAATACAGGAACCTTTCAAAAACAAAATGAATAGATATGTCAAATACTACATCCACCTTATTCTACTGCCCTCTATCAGACTGGAATATTTATCTCTTAAGACATCCCTAAATAACCCCGAGGCAGAGTCCCATTGGTGTAGGGATTCAGATGCCAGGCTAAAAATTGTATTGTGAATTCTACTCCTCTTTGGGTCCAAAGTCATATATGTCGCTTTGGGCCAGTCACTTTCTCTCAGCCATAGGAAGAAGGCAGTGACAAACCATTTCCAAAAAAGGAAAATTAAAGAGACTTATTCAGGCAATCACCAGGAGTCAACACTGATTCGAAGAAACCAAAATTAATAAATAAGCAAAATAGATTTCTTCCTTCTAAGAAAAGAAATAACCCCAGCCCAGAACAACAGGAATGGTTGGGGGGAAAACTGAAGATTGCCTCTTTGCCTTTCTGGTGTAAGAAGAAGGGTGAGATAAACTGCTAGGCTTTCAAACTTCTGTTCTTATAAAAGATAAAGGAGTCCCTACATATTTTACTCTCTTAGTCATAGATGATCTTAGGGAGTGCTCATCCTGTTTCAAGGCCACTGAGCCAATGTTGTTCACAGATGTTTCCACAGTCATGTGGCCAGCGTGATGTCATGGAGCACTGTTACCTTCCCACCAAAACGGTACCTATTCAAATTTGCATGTTTTTGAACTGCTATGTTGGCAGGAGCTGTGATGAGAATGGTTGCTCACCTTGTGTGATGCTTGGGTCTCGAACTTGGGCTGTCAACTTTCCAGCCAACAAGCCCAGCATCTTAATTGCTGAGCCATTGTGCCGCCTATCTGTTCTAATATAACAATAAAATAGAGTCTAATTATTCTGTGATGCCCGTTTTCTGCCCTGCTCTATCTTGAAGGGCTTGCAAATTTTAGCCATCCAGCAAAATCTGGAGTGCCAAGTCACTCTATGCCTTTAGGCAGACAAAAGTTGTAGTCCAATTACTTTATAAAGGCAATCTACATTCCCATGCATCCTTTCTTTCAAAAATGCTTTGCACAAAGTATCCAGAGTCTTAACATTCTACGTAAGGCAGTCAACTTCTGGTATTCTGCATCTTGTATTTTCTCTTCCATTTCCCCATAGATCTTCCCCAGAAGTTAAGGGGTAGTGGGTGGAAAGCCTATGTCCTTATGGTACAAATTTAAGGAAGATAGAAGCCTATGCCTATTATTTAGGAAAAATAGCAGAAGAGCATGGACTGAAATATTTTGAGCTATACTGCTAAAGTCTATTTTGTTAAGGAATGCTATACACACACACACACACACACACATGTTTTCAATCACTGGCAAAACAGCCAAGCCTTTGTCATAAAAAGCTGTAACACACACAATTAGAGAACCCAATATAATAGTCAATCCTAATAGTTAAGATAAGATAGCTAAAAATATTTCCTTAAATATTCACTTGAGTGGTTTTCAGAATATTCAGTATAAGCTTCTTATATTGGCGGTTTATATCCCGAGGCTTATGGTCATGGGGGATTTTAACCTGCCATCCATCGGTGAAGCATCTGAGGAAGCGTAGGAGTTCATGGCTTCCATGACGGCTATGGACCTGACCCAGTTAGTGCATGGCCCTACTCACACGGGTGGAAACATTCTGGACTTGGTTTTTGTCTCTGGTCAGTTGAATGATCTCGATATTGGGGATATAGAAACTGAACCCTTGTCATGGTCGGATCATTCCCTCCTTCGCCTTGACATTCGAACCGCTACACTCCACCGCAGGGAGGCGGAACCAATTAGGTGGTTCTGCCCCAGGCGCCTGATGGACCCAGATCAGTTCCAGATGGAGCTGGGGCCATTTCCTGAGGCTCTGGCTCAGGGCTCGACCGAAGACCTGGTGGCTGCCTGGGATAGGGCGGCCGCTGGAGCTTTGGATCGAGTCGTGCCTTTGTGGCCTCTGACTTGGCGCCGATCTCGCTTGGCTCCTTGGTTCACCGAGGAGCTGAGGGAAATGAAGTGCTGGAAAAAATGCCTGGAGAGCGGTTGGAGGGCCAGCCGGTCTGAATCTGACCGAACATTGGTAAGGTCTCATATTAAGACTTCCCTTGTGGCGATAAAAGCGGCAAAATGTAACTATTTTTCTGCTCTTATTGCATCATCAGATAACTGCCCCGCCGCCCTGTTCAGGGTGACCCACTCCCTGCTCCTTCAGGAAGCGCGGGAGGACCCCTTGGAGAGTAGAGCTGAGGACTTTGTACAGTATCTGTATGATAAAATCGCTCAGATTCGGGAACATCTGGACTCTGACGGGATAGATTCAGGGGAGAGGATGGAGGCAGGTCTTGAGAATATTATCTGGGAAGAGTTTGATTCTGTGACTCCCGAAGACGTGGACAGGATACTGAGTAGACTGAATGATGCCACATGTTTATTGGACCCGTGTCCCTCCTGGTTGGTACTGGCCTCTCGGGAGGTTACATGAGGCTGGCTCCAGGAGATTATAAATGCTTCTCCGAGTGAGGGTGTCTTTCCTGCCACCTTGAAAGAGGCGGTGGTGAGACCTCTCTTCAAGAAGCCTTCCCTGGACCTAGCAGTATTGGCAAATTACAGTCCAGTCTCCAACCTTCGCTTTGTTGCGAAGATTGTTGAGAGTGTGGTAGCACGACAGCTCCCTCAGTACCTGGATGAATCAGCTTATCTGGATCCGTTCCAGTCAGGCTTCAGGCCTGGGTACAGCACAGAAATGGCATTGGTTGCATTGGTTGATGATCTCTGGAGGGCTCGGGACAGGGTTGCTCCTCTGTCCTGGTTCTATTAGTTGCATCCCTTTCTGGATTGGGACTCGTTAAATACGGTCACTCATGCCCTCATCACTTCCCGCCTGGACTACTGCAATGCTCTCTACATGGGGCTCCCCTTGAGAAGCCCCATGTAGAGAGCTGAGAGCACCTGGAGGCTCCAGCTGGTCCAGAATGCATCCACGGGGGTGTTATGGGAGCGACGGGGCGCTCCCATGTGACCCCCCTCCTGCGCGAGCTGCACTGGCTCCCGGTGGTCTTCCGGGTGCGCTTCAAGGTTTTGGTTACCACCTTTAGAGTGCTCCATGGCTTAGGACCGGGGTATCTACGAGACCGCCTTCTGCCACCAGTAGCCTCTCACCGACCAGTACGCTCCCATAGAGAGGGGCTCCTCAGGGTGCCGTCAGCCAAACAATGTCGACTGGCGGCCCCCAGGGGGAGAGTCTTCTCTGTGGGGGCACCTGCCATCTGGAAGGAGCTCCCCCCAGAGATACGGAGGATCCCGGACTTGCGCGCTTTCTGCCGTGCCATCAAAACATTTCTTTTCCAGCAGGCCGGCCTGGCCTAACCTCTCTTTTAAACTGTTTTTTAAAAAATTTTAAATTTTTAAATTTGTCTTATGAATTTGGGGTGTTTTAAATTTCATTTTCCGGGCTAATTATTTAATTGTATTTTAATGGTTTTTTAACATTTGTATTATATGTATTTTATTTGGCTGTTCACCGCCCTGAGTCCTTTGGGAGTAGGGTGGTATACAAATTCAATAAATAATAAAATAATAATAATAATCTTGAGAGATTCGAAGAAATATACAAACAGCAAGCAAGTCCAATATCAGTTATATTAAACTTCAATTGAAAACACTTTCAAACTACCATCATATATAGGATAATAAAAAGATAACACTTATGTAATAGACTGAATCATAAGCTTTTTATGGTTCCCTTTGTGAAACAAAATATTAGGTCATTTACAATAACAGCACAATAATACTAGATTTTTTTCTCCAAGAATTCAAGGAAGCATGTACTTCTCTGCTTGCAAATAATTTTACCACACAATAACTTCTAAAGTCCAGCAAAGCAGACAAATTTGCACAGACTGAATCCATGTACCTTGCTCTCCTGATCTATCATTTGGAAATGCTGCTTAGGAGCAAACAGTGTACTTGCTGCTTTGCTCTGGAAGCTCTCTTGGTGGGCTATTGGGCCAGGTAGTCTCTTGATATATCTTTATTGATTCTTAGACCTCTAGCTGCCCATTCTGAGAAGCCGCCAAAACAAAGGTCAAAAGTACATCAAGGCAGTACATTATATAATGTGGAAAACTTTCTTGCAGGAAAAAAGGCCAACCCCAATTATATATAGTATAAACATCATGTCATTATCCCTCACTTCGAGCAGTCCCTATGGTAAGGGAATGTGGATGATTAGAGTGTGGTGCAGTCAACTTCAAGGACTTAGTGGAAAAAGACTGAATAGTGACAAAGACAGTAATGTGAGAGAAGAAGTGGGATGATTAGCAGCTGCTATCTGGCTTCAAGTTCTGGTAGCATGCCATATGAAATAATGGTAATGTCTGGCGCAGAGTCAGCCAATGAATATTATGATTATGTAACCATTTGTATCTCCTATTTCAGCCCAACATCCAACCACTAAACCACATTAGGTCTCAATATGATCATTTGCTGCCAAAAAAGTTAAAAACAGAAGTGTGAATATACTTAGTCAAGTATTTGTAATACTTTCTTCAATCTCAAAAAAACAACCTAACTCTTAAGGTCATTTTCACACTGGAAGACAAGCCTGACTATTGCTTTGGATTTTATAGATAGTTATTAATTTCTGAATTCAGTAAGAAATGGTACACAAACACCAATTGCTGAAGAACATTAGTAGGAAGGATGTTTTTATCCTTATGACCTGTGTATCGGCATCCTACTAAAAACTGATCTTGGAGAGTGATTCAATTGGGTTTTAGGCTTAGATGTAATGAAAATTCATGGAAATGTGGGGTATATTTTTACACATAGTTAAACAAAATCCTTCTACTTCTGAGGAAACTTATTAACCTTGTGAAACCCACTTTGTAAATTGTAAGTTTTCTACAAATCTGTTTTGCTGAACAGATTTGTAAAAAACTTGCAATTTATAAAGTGTGTTCAGCAAAACATAATTTTATGTGCTCCTCCACTTTGGTTATCTTTGAAAAGTATTTTAGAGTCATAATTAGGAAAATCAGGTGTTGTAGTTTGAAGAAGATGGAACAGTTGAGCGTGGGTTTAGCTAGGAGGCCTACACTAGGAGATCCACTTTTTCTGGATTCTCAAACTATTTATAGAAGAATGTTGTTTCAAATCTGTAACTCTTTCTAAAGAACATGTGTGCAATCCTCATTCATACATTATTAGACTAATGTACTGCACTTCCTTAGGGCCTTTAAAGACAATCCAGATCCTTCTTGTGTTGAAGAATATGGCTGTCTGTGGCAAAGAGAGCAACTAGTTCCTGAGGGGTTTAGTTTCTAATAGTTTTCATTTGCACAGTTAAGAGAAAAATTTAAGGTAGATAATAGGATGTTTGGAGTTAAGTAGCAGTAAGCAGAATTTGAAACTGAGCTATGTGCAAATTATGAACAAGTAATTGATAAAATTATGTATGATAAAGTGGACAAATTTTGGACACAATACACTCTTGGAACATATTGAGAAAATATATGGTCAGAAGTATTAAATTTACAGTTATAACTTAAAAGAGAATTTTTATAAAATGAAATATGATATAAGGCTCCAGAAAAAATTCTGTCCGTTTTCCTATTGTTAAGGATATTGTTGTTGTGTTACCAACCAGCAGAGTAAATGCACAAGGAAACGTTGCTGAGAGCAATGAATAAGAGATATACAAACTTGTTTATCAAAAGCTTATTTTATAGTAGAAAAACAGTCTCATAGTCTTTAAACTTGGTAGTACAAGGGTTTAAGGCACCCTGTTATTAAGCTGCTTAAGACCAGCTGTCTGCAATTACTGCAGGGTTCGAATCTCGCCAAGGCTCAAGGTTGACTCAGCCTTCCATCCTTTCTAAGGTAGGTGAAATGAGGACCCAGTTTGTGGGGGCAATAAGCTGACTTTGTATAAATATACAAAAGGATGAAGGCTATTGCTGAGCACATTGTAAGCCGCCCTGAGTCTTCGGAGAAGGGCGGCATATAAATCAAATTAAATAAATAAATAAATAAATAAATAATAATAATAATAAAAAAAACAAATTCCAAGTCTTTGCCAGTTAAATCAGTCCAGTAGTTACAGATATCTTCTTACCAAACAAACATTAGTTGGTTAGAATAACAAACTCACTCTGGTTCACAAACCACGATGGTAGCAAATCCATCCAACAATGATAGCACAATGGATAGCACTCTTCACACAATGGTAGTTTATCATATCATCAACCGAACACGTTACAGTATCTTGCTTAAATACTCTCACAACCAGTCATTACCTAATTACAGCATGACTCAGTATTACAATGAATCAACAGGAAAACTTTAAAGTCACACTATACATATTCATATTAAAGTCACAGAACACATATATTGCCTGGACAACTTGTTAGGCTCAAACCATATCCTAACATTTTCCCCTTTGGACAGGTCAATATATACAGTCTAGATTCTTAATCCATAGCTTTCATAACACATTTTATGTTTTATAGCACCTTGCACTTTGGTAAAATTATCAGCTATATTGTCTTCCGACATACAATATTCCAATTTAATCATGTTGCTTTGGATACACTGCCGAACATTCAGATACCGAATGTCAGTATACTTAGATCTAGTTTTAACTGCTAAATTTGTTGCCATTTTTATAGCAGCTTTGTTGTCCTCATGTATTACAATTGGATAATCCATCTTTAAACCAATATCCATCATTAGTTGTTTGTAATAGATTAAGTCGGTACAAACTAGTGACAAACATGAGAATTCTGCCTCCATAGTTGATAGACTAATATGTTTTTGACGAATTGATTTCCAGCCAATCAAACAATTGTCTAACATGATAGCTATATCCAATGTGGACTTTCTGGTGGTCAAATCAGTAGCAAAACTGGCATCAGCATATGTGCTCAATACTAAATCATTGTTAGGTTCTAGATACAATGCATAATGCATCGTCATTTTCAGATATCTTAATATACGCTTTGCGGCCTGCCAATGCCTATCAGTTGGCTCTGCATTATATCTCACTAATTGGTTTACTCCAAATGAAATATCAGGTCTTGACCAATTGCTTATATAAGATAGACTACCTATAAGAGACTGGTAGATCTCCTTACTAAATTTAGGACTTTGGATTTCTCCTTGTTGAAAATCCTGTGCGATAGGCGTTTTAGCTGGCTTACATAGCTCCATGCCATAATGTTTTAACATTTGGCTTATTTTGCTAGATTGAGATATTTTATAACCTGTAGCTATTTGATATCTAGACCCAAATAATGCCTAATATTTCCTAAATTTCTGATCTTAAATTTGGTTTGTAACTGTTTAACAATATCTATGGCTTCCTTGTCAGTTTTAGTTATTATGGCTATATCAGCTGTAAACAATAACAAAAAATGATACTACACCATTATTCTCTCTTTTAAAGAGACACTTATCCGCTACACCTTCATGAAAACCGATCTTATTTAGCTCTTTAAGTATACATTGGTTTTACTCAAACCCTGATTGTCTGAAACCATAAAGGCTTTTATTTAACTTCCAACAATCAGTGTGGTTTTGTGTTTCAACTCCTAAAGGTTTCCTCATATAGATGGTGTGTCTCAATGGAGCATTCAAGTATGCTGTCTCTACATCTATATGGTTAATACTATATTTATACTTAGCCGCCCACACTAGCATTTTTCTTAAAGTACTCGCACGTAAACTAGGAGCAAAAACCTCATCGAAATCCTTTTCGGTCTGAAAAAAACCTTGAGCTACAAGGTGAGCTTTATGGGTTACTGTCCCATTTATGCTTTTCTTAAGTTTGTAAACCCACCTACAACCTATTAATTTTTCACCAGGTGGCAATTTCACAGTTTTATAAACACCTAAATTAGTTAAAGAATTAATTTCCTTACTCATTGCCTCCTTCCAAAGCATTCTGCTCCTTTTCAGGATAAAGCTTGATATCCTCATAACTTGAAGGTTCTATGTTCACCTGGCAAACTACGGTTGTTTTATAACGATCAGGTGGATGCCTTTCCCTAGTTGATCTCCTAGGTAATACAGGACTTACTGCAGATGATCCATCTGACTCCTCCCCTAAAACTACCTCCTCTAAACCTACTTCCTGTTCTTCATCCTTGATAAAGGATTTTACATCATCTAAATCCTCAGGCATATCATCAGGAATATGATGCTCTACACTAACAGTATTATTATCATGTCTATAATCTGCACGTTCTAGTTTATCCCATCCTTCGTGCTCTAGAAATTTAGCACTTGCACTACAGTACACACTAGTAATTCCCTGTGCCCAAAATCTAAAAGACCTATGATTTGATTCATAGCCAATGAAAAACATTTTTCTGGCTTTCTGTTGATCCTTTCTCCTTAAACTAGATGGAATGTGTACCCAAGCTGGGGCTCCAAATGTGTGTAAGTAACTAAGATTTGGTTTCCTCCCGTGCCATAAGGTGAATGGTATTTCACCCGTAGAGGAATGAACCACGTTGTTTAACACATGGTTAGCACACCTAACAGCCTCACCCCATAAATTTTCAGGCAAACCAGAATCTGCCAACATAGTTCTAATCATGGCTTGTAATGTTTGACCTCTTCTCTCGATATACAAATTGTGCTGTGGTCTGTACGGAGCTGACCGTTTATGCTGGATCCCTGCATCCTGCAAAAACTTTTCCAACTTTTGGTTGGTAAATTCTGTACCATTATCAGTCACTAAGCATTTAACCTTAAATTTCTGTTTCCTTTCCACAAAACGTAGCCAGTTGTTAATATGCTGGAATAACAGAATCTGTATCTTGAATACTGGTCTACTATGCTTAGAATATAGCAGGCACCTCCTATGCTGGGTTTTTTGGGTCCAATTAGGTCTACAAACACTACCTCTAATGGCTTTTTGGTTTTAAAACCATTAACACGGTTTGCTGGTGTTACCCTACTTTTTTGCTGACTACAGGCATTGCAATTCAGATATTTACTACATGCATGTAGTTTTATCCCTTCAGATAACTGAACTGTTTTCTTTAAAGTCCTCAAATTTAAATGCCCAAGTCTCCGGTGTAACAGATGAATACATTCATCATGTGGTTTAACGTTCTTATAAACAGACTTAGACTTAGCCACCAATACTGGGTTATCCCTTAAAATAAATAAATCATTTTCTAAACTTGCAGTAACAACCTTGCCATCTTTCTCAATAAAACACTTATCATTTTTAAATGTTAGTGTAAACCCAAATTGCAATAATGATTTAACAGATAATAAATTGAATTTTAACCCAGGAATATATAATATAGGCAATGGTTCATTACTAAATGACCAACGAGCAACACCCTCTCCAGCTTCCTTAACCTTCCAGCCATTTGCTAGTTTAACATGTTGGTTACTCTTCTCCATTTTAACAAAAAATTTTCTATTTCTAGAAATAGATTGAGAAGCACCACTGTCAACAACCCAACAATCCTGGTTAACATCAGTAGTTGAACTGGATATAGCTAAATTACAACCCTTCTTGGGTCTAGTATTGTTCCTAACAGACATTTTCTTATTCTTACAATACTTAGCTATATGCCCTTTAGCCCACAAGCAAAACAACGTTTTACAAAATAGGCAGTTGAATACATTTTTTCTTCTTTTGGTTGTTGTACTCTCAACTGATCCCTTTCTTGTCTTCTTTTGGATTCTTCCAATAACCTACCGGTTATGCCAGCCAATGCCAGTTCATCTCTGGACAAAACCTCCAACGAAGAAACATAGTTGTCATAGCTATCGTCCAAAGAAGAAAGAATTACATAAACTTGTTGTAGTTCTGAGAAAACAAGTTCCTTTTCATGCAGCTCCTGGAAAATTCTGGTCATGGATTCCAAATGAGCCATCATATCTCCATCTTTAAGAAGATGTTGTTTAAATAATCTCCTTGTGAGATAAATATGAGCACCCACAGAGTCACGAACATATAGTCTCTTCAACTTGATCCAACACCTAGCAGCAGACTCTTTGCCACGAATATGGACAAGCTGCTGGTCACCCAGTGTTAGTCCAATAATGCAAAGAGCTCGTTCATTGTCTCTGTTAAACTTGGCTATTTTCTTCGCATCTTCCTCATCAGCAGGATTCCATGCTGTTACATCCGTTTGATTATAAACTATGTCCCACAGTCCTTCTCTATGCAAAAGTATATTACATTTTGTAGACCAGGATACATAGTTTGTTCCATCCAGCCGGGTTATCATGGAAAAATTTGCTGCTTGTTCTAGTGCCATCTTCACTTGGATTGTATATCACAAACACAGTTTGTACTATTCACATTAACTTTCAGTTTAGCTTTTAACAATCCTAGTTAGTTCTGGTTGGCTCTGGGCCCATAACCAATGTTAAGGATATTGTTGTTGTGTTACCAACCAGCAGAGTAAATGCACAAGGAAATGTTGCTGAGAGCAATGAATAAGAGATATGCAAACTGGTTTATCAAAAGCTTACTTTATAGTAGAAAAACAGTCTCATAGTCTTTAAACAAATTCCAAGTCTTTGCCAGTTAAGTTAGTCCAGTAGTTACAGATATTTTCTTACCAAACAACATGGTTAGAATAACAAACTCATTCTGGTTCACAAACCACGATGGTAGCAAATCCATCCAACAATGATAGCACAGTGGATAGCACTCCTCACACAATGGTAGCTTATCATATCATCAACCGAACACGTTACAGTACCTTGCTTAAATACTCTCACAACCAGTCATTACCTAATTACAGCATGACTCAGCATTACAATGAATCAGCAGGAAAACTTTGAAGTCACACTATACATATACATATTAAAGTCACAGAACATATATATTGCCTGGACAACTTGTTAGGCTCAAACCATATCCTAAGACCTATCCTTCATTTCTAGGGAAGGTGATATAAAAAGTGGTTGCTTCACAATTTCAGGGGGTGCTGGATGAAATGGATTACCTAGACCCTTTCCAGTCAGGATTCAGGCCTGGTTATTGAACAGAAACAGCATTGGTCACAGTTGTCAAGGGTAGTGCAACCTACCTTCCTTGCATTGTCCTGTCAGCTATCTTCAATACCATCAACCACAGTACCTATTTGGCCAGCTATGGAGTTTGTGGCTGGGAAGCATAGTCTTGAGCTGATTTGGCTTCTTTCTCCAAAGCCAGTGCCCAAGTGGTATTGATAGGAAGTAAAAGATCCATGGCTACTCCTTTGTGTTATACTGCAGGGTTCAATACTTTCTCGACTCCTTTTTGAAGCACCTGGATAAAATCTTTTGCCATCATGGATTCAGCACACAATCAGTATGCTGAAAATATTCAACTTTTTATCTCTACCCTGGTCATTCAAGAGATGATATCAGTGCCCTCTTATGGCAGACACTTTTAAAATTAGAAGTTAATTTGCATTTATTGTCAGAAACTTTCCTTCAATATGTACAATGTTAAAATATTTTGCTTCATTCTTTATTTGAAAATTGAATTTCAGTGTTCTTCTCCTTTAATTGTAATATTTATTTATCTCTAGTTTTCTCAATGTCCAATTTGCCTTAGCCATGAGATCAAACTTATTCCTTATTCCTCTTCTTCCAGCACCACTAAAATTGGACTAAAACCGGGGTGAAATCTACTTACCTTCCCTACCAGTTCGGAAGTGCGCGTGCATCATCACGTCCAATTTTTGATCCTTTGTGCATGCACAAAGCCTTCTGCGCATGCGTAGAGGGTCATAAACAGGTTACTAAATAACGATGTCCAGGCAGATGGGCGGAGCCTTGTGCTGCTGTCACTATCGGTTTGTCGAACCATGCGCCGCTGCTGCTACTGGTTCGCACAAACCAGACAGAACCGGCAGGATTTCAGCACTGACTAAAACTACTATATTAAGTATGGCAACAATTATGAGTATATAACAACATTTTATCTAAAGTACTACAAAAGATGCACGATAAAAACCAGTAAAAAAATCAGCTATTATTGTTAGGATATGGTTTGAGCCTAACAAGTTGTCCAGGCAATATAAGTGTTCTGTAACTTTAATCTGTAAATGTATTATGTGACTTTAAAGGTATTCATTGTAATGCCCATTGTAAATTCGTAAGATCTCCGACCTCCGGGTGTTTCGCTGCGTATTGAAGACCCTGTTGTTCCGCCAGGCCGGACTATCAACACAATAATTTTAAATTGGGGTATTTAAATTTATTGGGGTTTTAAATCTGAGCCAATTTATTTAATTATTTTAAATTTTATATTGTTGTTTTGTCTGTGTTTTTAAATAGGCTGTACACCGCCCTGAGTCCTTCGGGAGAAGGGCGGTATAGAAATAAAATAATAATAATAATAATAATAATAATAATAATAATAATAATAATAATAATTATTATTATTATTATTATTATTATTATTATTATTATTATTGCTGAGTCATGCTGTAATTAGGTAATCACTGGTTGTGAGAGTATTTAAGCAAGGTACTGTAACGTATTCAGTTTGATGATGAAGCTGCTATGATAAGCTACCATTGAGAGGAGTTGTTATCTGCTAATCATCGTTTGATGGATCTGTTACCATTGTGGTTTGTGAACCAGAGTGAGTTTGTTATTCTAACCAACTACTGTTTGTTGGGTAAGAAGATTCTGTAACTACTGGACTGATTTAACTGGCAAAGACTTGGAATTTGTTTAAAGACTATGAGACTGTTTTTCTACTATAAAGTAAACTTTTGATAAACCAGTTTGCATAACTCTTATTCATTGCTCTCAGCAACGTTTCCTTGTGCATTTACTCTGCTGGTTGGTAACACAACACCAATATCCTTAACAATTATAATTGATTCTGTTGAATCTGTATTGTTACATTACCCAATCACTGCTAAAATAAGTGGTAAAGATCAAATTAGGTCTGTTAGAATTAACATATGATTCTACGATAATAACAAACTTTCCTTATAAGGCTTTTGTGAATGGGAATAAAAATCTTTTTAAAAAATGTTACAATGTAACTCATTACTTTCGAAAGTCATCTGTTGTAACTAGTGGTGGACTGCTGCTGGTTCGGACTGGTTCAGGCAAACCTGTAGTTCCGATGATCAGATGGCCCCACCCATTTACCCCTGCTCTATCCTGTCCTATATTTCCTTCTTTCTGGCTCAGCTGATTTGCGTGGCACAGCTGATTTCTGCACCTCCGCTGTTCTACTTACTGGGGCTGCCTTAGAAGGTAAGTAGCTGAGCTTCAAATTGCTATATTTTGAATGCTGCATGCAAGTGTGTTAGGCGTTCGCACTCGTGCTCACATAACCTGTTGTTAAACTGGTTGCAGCCCACCACTGGTTGTAACTATGATAAATGCTGTGGGCCCATCATTCAAACTATGCTATTTTTGAAAGTGATAATTTGGAAAATGCTCTGCAATTGAATTGAATCTAAAAGAATCTAAATCAAATCTTGGTTTGGAAATCCCAATCTTAGGGTTTACTACTGAATATTACTGGAAAACAATTACTGTAGAATTTTTTTTTCTTAATTTCTTTTTTAAAAAAGAAATATCATTTTCCAAGGAAGTGAAACATAGTTGAGTTTAGACAAATTGGTGCAAGAATTTTTGTGATGGGTGCTTTAAAATTTGATGTTTAAAAAAATCAGAATTCTTACTAGAAGTTGAAATTTGCAAATAAAAGCCTGTCTCATTTCATAAGAGCATTTTACAAGGTTTGTGCAAGTTCCTTTTCTGTTTGAATGTTTGTGTTGTTGCTTATTTTTTTTAAAAAGCCAATGCATTTATAAAAAGAAAGCTATTATGAAAATAATATGTCAAGAAGAAGTAAATATAAACAAAAAAAATCTGTAACACTTTTGAAAGATTAGAGTGGGAGCCTTCATGTTCAAATTAGTGTAAGTTTTCAGATTTTGGGCTTCTCTCCTTGTATGAAAATAGCATACTTCAAAGAGGGGAGGGGATCTTTGAAAAAAACGTTTTTAAAAAAAATCAGAAATATACTTGCAGAAGCTAGGAAAACATGATGGACAGGTTAAGGTTGTATGAGATGTGTTCAGTGGTTTCAAATGGGCATCCTTTGGGAGATTTAAAAAGTCAAGATGGCAAACCACAATGGTTTGAGGCACATAAAAAGGGTCAGAGTTTTGATTGCATAGTTATGATGCCATCTTGATTTTGCTGCACCCTGTCCTTCAGACAGTCTCAAAATCACTGCAAGAAATTGCAGTCAGACAAAGTTTAATCAGGAAACAATGACAGAACTAAAAATTTTAACATGGATTAATATACAAGCTACAATGACCTCTTTTATGTATCTAAATTTCCAAGCACACTGATTCCCTCATTTTTCACACATGGGCAGAACAACAGAATAACAGAGTTAGAAGGGACCTTGGAGGTCTTCTAGCCCAACCCTCTCCTCAGGCAGGAAACCCTATACAATTTCAGACAAATGGTTGTCCAATCTCTTTTTTAAAATCTCCAGTGTTGCATTCACAACTTCTGGAGGCAACTTATTCCACTGATTAATTGCTGTAACTTGCTCTTTAGTTCTGGGTTTATTCTCTCCTTGATTAGTTTCCATCCATTGCTTCTTGTTCTGCCTTCAGATGCATCAGAAAATAAGTTTATCCCCTCTTATTATTTATTTATTTATTTTTTAAAATTTGTATACCAGCCTTCTCTCTGAGGACTCAGGGCAGTGAACAGCCAAGTAAAAACATAAACTACAAATATTAAATACAATTAAAAAGATATATATATAAATTTGGCCCCATGATTAAAAACAATAACAGACAATTAAAAACATTTTAAAAAGTGTTAGGCCAGCCCAGCTTGCTGGAAAAAGAAGGTTTTAAGGGCACGGCGGAAGGCACCGAGGTCTTGGATTCTCCTTATCTCTGGGGCAGCTGATTCTAGAGGGTAGGTGCCCCCACAGAGAAGGCCCTCCCTCTGGGGGTCACCAGCCTACATTGTTTGGCTGATGGCACCCCGAGGAGGCCCTCTCTGTGGGAGCGCACAGGTCGATGGGAGGCCGTTGGTAGCAGCAGGCGGTCTCGAAGATAACTAGGTCCTATGCCATGGAGCGCTTTAAAGGTGTTAACCAACACCTTGAAGCGCACCCGGAAGACCACTGGGAGCCAGTGCAGCTCACGCAGGAGAGGTGTTGTATGGGAGCGCCATGCGGCTCCCGTGACTACCCGCGTGGCCGCATTCTGGACCAGTTGGAGCCTCCGGGTGCTCTTCAAGGGGAGCCCCATGTAGAGAGCGTTGCAGTAGTCCAGGCGAGAGGTGACGAGGGCATGAGTGACCGTGCACAGGGAATCCCGATCAAGAAAGGGCCGCAACTGGCGAATCAGGAGACCCTGACAGAAGTTCCCCCTGGCTACAGCCGTCAGATGTTCCTCCAAGGACAGCTGCGTATCCAGGAGGACTCCCAGATTGCGCGCCCTCTCCGCAGGGGCCAAAGACTCGCCCCCGATAGTCAGTGATGGAGTCAACTGACTATATCGGGATGCCGGGAACCACAGCCACTCAGTCTTGGAAGGGTTGAGCTTCTTTGTGGCAGCCCCTTAAATATTGGAACAATGCTACCATGACACTCCTAGTCTTTCTTTTCAATAAACTACCGTATTTTTCAGACTATAAGTCGCCCCGGAGTATAAGATGCACCAAGCTTTCAAAGAGGAAAACAAGAAAACAAATAGTTTTTGGCTTCCGTGTGTCCAGTTTTTGCCTTCCCTGGCCCCTAGGAGCACTCTGCAGGCCTCCCAAACCCTCTGCGCCAGTGGTGGGTTCCTCCCGGTTCGGCCCGGTTCTCTCGAGCCAGTAGTGGTGACGATATGACATCATCGAACTGGTTCTGCACCCCCGCCCCCCCCGCGCCCCCCACCCCCACCCCGCATTATTCTTACCTTTTATTTGGCCCCACCCCCAATCTATTGCTGCCTCCTGAGTCCCAGCTGATGGCTAGAGGGAAAAAAACTGTTTAAACTCTTGACCTGGGACTTCAAAGGGCCGCCTTACAGCTGATCAGTGGTAAAAGAAAACAAATGAGTAGATCAGTGCTTGCAAAAATACATGAGTAGATCAGTGCCTGCAAAAATAAATGGGTAGATCGGTACAGCTCTGCAAGCAGTTAAAAGCCTGGTAGACCAGTACCTCTGCTAAATCCTAAATAATTGTCACATGACCATCAAGCCACGCCCACAAAATAAGCCACACCCACAGAACCGGTAGTAAAAAAATTTAGAACCCACCCCTGCTCTGCGCATCCCATTTTTGTGAAAAATTGACCCATTTTTCACAAAAACGGGGCATGCAGATGGTTTGGGAGGTCTGCAGAGTGTTCTTGGGGGCTGAGGAGGGCAAAAACACGATGTGGGTGGGTTTGGGAGGCCAAAAACGGGCCTATTTTTTGCAACAACGGGGCGCGCAGAGGGTTTGGGAAGCCTGCAGAGTGCTGCTGGGGCTGGGGAGGGCAAAAATGCAACACAGGGGGGGTTTGGGAGACCAAAAATGACTGAATCCATTAACACTTATGGTTTTAAGTGAAAGATTACATAACTGAAAGCATTTTCCATTTCTAGCTTTTCAGGAAGATTATCTCCACACAGAGAACATAAATTTTAAAAGAAACTATATCTTATTTCTATACGTTTTATAACTTGATTAGGCATTGATTAACTGTTTTTGTAAATGTTTTTAACTTTTTTGTTAACTTTAAACTTTTTAAATTTGATATTGAAATTAATTAGTAAGGTGAGTAAAGTTAATTATTGTAAGCTGCCCTGAAACATGAAGAGAGAAAGAGAAAAAATAGAGAATGTTTTTATTTTTTATTTATTTTATTTATTAAATAGCTTATTTAATAAAAATAAAAATACATTAAAATAAACTTATTCCCACAAATCCTAATGTAAGCAAATCAGCATATCTAAAGCAAACACAGATATAAGACTGAAATTATCTATTTGCATAACAAATATTTGATTATCCCAATGGAGAAAAAGACCTATTTGACAAGGTAGTGTTGCAGTTAGAGAGTTGAAGAGATCAGACAAAGAATAACCAAGACTTTTTGCTGTGTATTTAGATTGCATATGAATTGGAATTGTCTTTGTTCATATTCTTCAACATTCATATTGCTTGATTCCTGCTGCCTTAGTAAATTAGCTTGAGTACCAAATGCTTTTGGCTGTTGACTAGCCATAAAAGTGAGCAATTAAATATGGTTGATTGGTTCTACAATTTGGAAACTATCAGAGTGAAGTATAAGTCAATTACCTATAATTAGCCCAGGGTTTAGATCTCATGTGTCATCCTTTGTCAAGGATTTTTGCTACTCCACATTTTTTAATTTAGCTAATAAGAGGATGAGACTTCATTTCCTGTTATATAAAGAATTGGCTAAGAGCCCTTTTGGTTTACTATGACAGAAGTGAAAGACACGATGCTGAAAAACTCTACTGTGTCTATGGGCACACTAAGTAAATGATAACCTGGTAAAACATTGTCCCAAAGGTGCTTTTTCAAAAGGTAACTGAACTTTGTTTTTCCTTGAAAATGTTTCACTTCTCATCCAAGAAGCTTCTTCAATTGTGACTAAATGGTGGAAAGATTTATATTCTCTGCACTCATCTGGTCATTAGCATTCTTTCTGAGAGTCCTTGAAGCCACTTGGAGGTTTATCCCCAGAGTCACTTGAACAGTACAAATGGGAACCTTCTTGGAACTGCTGAAAGAACTGTGTTGTAAATAGGAGATAAGTGGTGTCATATCTCTCCCCCTCTGTTAAGAAATTGTCATGGATAAATGCCTTATTCTTGAATGGGGGAAATGTATGCTCATAGAGTATCAAGGGTTAATTTATTCTTCCTTTCCTAATGTATTCCTCTGTAACCACTCCTACCCCCTAATCCCGCCTCATTGATATAAAAGGGGATACACGCTCCTCCTCTTTGCTTCTATCTACAATCACTCAGTGAATATAGAATGCCTGCTGTAAATAAACAATACTTTATTTGAATACTATAATTCTGAATTCTTTATTGAGTCCGATCCTCGAATTACGGCAACAATCTGGTAGCAGAGGATGGTTGGCTAACTCAATAAGAAACAGACATGCCAAAGAAAGAAAACTTCAGAAACAAAAGAGAAAGACCCAACTCCAGGGCACACAACAAAGAAATGGAAACAGATCAAGAAATGATCGATGAATCTACAACTATAATGACAAGAGAACCTGAAAACTTCACTACAGACAACGAAGAGGTAATCGATGAACCCGACGACCAAGAAGCGAGCGAGACAGAAAACAACACTCTCAGATCAGAAATACTAAGACTGCTGAAAAGCCAAAAAGACGACAAAAATCTCATCGCGAATCTCCAAGACATCATAAAAGATAGCGGAGCAGTGAGAGAAAATCACACCAACACACCAGAATCTAAAGATCACAAAATGGTAAGCGAATTACCTATAGACGAGAGTGTAACTAAAAGAAAGACTAACGGTCCCGCGCAAAATTTTGAATGGCAGCCATCTTGGTTTTGCCAGACCAGCAAAATGGCCGAATCAGAACCAATCAGAAAGCAGAGTTCAAAATGGCTGGCGCGAAAAGCTTTACACAGCATGAAAAATAAAAAATAAAAATTCTATTCTTCAGAAGAATCTGATACAGACACCGAAGAAGCACCAACCAAACTACAAATCGAAACAGCTATGAAAACACTTTTTGCAACTTTCGGTCCGAATTTAAAAATATCAAAGAAATCGACCAAAACACCAAAGACAGCACAATCCAAAAGCAAAGATGCAGAAGCAAGCAAGCAAACATCTCAGCATCTATCCACTTCAACCCGAACGACAAGAACACCAACGCCCGAACCCAGAGAGCCTTGCAAGTACTCGCTCACACCACAAACGCTTCCGGGAGCCAGAGGCCTCAACCAAGACGACTTCGATGGAAAGAAGCAAGCCCCGATCATCACCTGGACACCTAAAGTCGAACCAGAGAGTGAATCATCAGAGGAAGAACACTACGAGGGAGCTACAGCGACGAGAACCTCTTCCGACAGCTTCAGGAACGAAATGAACAACGCGCATGCGCAAATACACCCAGATGAATATAGAGACAATAAAGAACAGAGAGAACCATTCAGACTGATCGCAAGTATACCTACACCATTCTGCAATTATCAGCATTTACAAGACCATGGACAGCCTCCAGTTGTAAGTAATGCAACAAATAACATTGGAAACTTGCCTAATGATTTTCCAAAATTGAGAATAGACGGTATTAATTTACACGAATGGAGTCAACAACTCCAGGTTGTTTTCTTAAAAGAGAATTTATTATTTTTCATAACTAACCCTCCTAAAAAACCATGGACCCTAAAATTGGACTGCTTACACCACAGAGCATTCTATTTACTAATATCTAGTATATCACCTGCTATCTATCATAGTATTAAGCATAATCTAACTGTCTCAGAAATAATTCATTGTATGTTTAAATTGTTTCATAGTGAAAGTGTGGCAACCACAACGAGAATGTCTAAAAATTTCTTCTCAGCCAGGATAAAACCTGGAACTACTGTAAGTGAACATTTACTATCACTAAACACAACTAGAGCAGAACTTCGTTTAAGGGGAGAAATAATATCTGATCAGACAATGAAAAGCGTTATCATTAATTCATTAGACTCATCATGGGATAATTACATATCACATTTGGATACAATTAATTTAGGATATCTATCAGAGAGTTTATCAAATAGATTAATAGCTGAAAATAATTTGAGAAGAAGCCGCTACAGTACATACAAAGAACACAGACAGACCAAAAGGGTAGTATTTCAAGACAGGTATCAAGAATCAATTGAGTGTTATAATTGTGGATCCAAAGAACATTATAGAAGAGACTGTCCAAAACCTCTTAGAGAAAGACAAAAACATGACAATAGAAACAGATACCACGACAGACAATCATCTATTGACAGATACAGACATAGAAACTCACCAAACTTTAGAGAACATAGAGGGGGCAGAGATAACTCAAGAGATAGAAAGTCTGGATCATTGTATGGATTAGATAAGTACACTATAACCAAAAACCAAGACTCAAAGGATAATGCCTGGCTCATTGATTCTGGGGCAACAAATCACACAACACATGATAAGAAAATATTATCTTCCTTCATAGAAGATAAATTTGTAATTAAAGTAGCTAATCAAGAGGAAGTCCAAGTCATTGGAAGAGGAAATGTAGATTTACCCGGTCTAGGGAAAATAGAGGGGGTTTTATTAATACCCAAAATACCTCATAACATTCTTAGTGCAATAAAGCTAAGCAGGGACTCTAACATAAATATAATATTCTCAAAGGGAAAAGTAACTCTAGAGAAAAACAAAATAAACTTAGGTAATGTGATTACCAAAGGAGATTTACCATATCTAATCACAGAGGAAAGATGGCTACACAACATTGGTTCAAACATGGAAAATGACACTAGCATAGAAAATGAAAATGACAATAACAGTGACAATGAGGAACACGAACCAGAACATAATGATGAAATCATATCTGTCAACAATACACATACTAACAAAAGACCAATAATTGGAAAACCAATTCATGATGAATGTGCACATATATTACATAGAAAATTAGGACATGCTAGTTTTCCTGTAATACAAAAAATGATTGAACATGCTGAAGGTGTTAAAATAAAAGATTGTAAAAATTACTTGGAATGTTCAGTATGTAAGTCCTCAAAACTCAGAACCAAACCCAGACCCAAAAAAGCAACAAGATCATCAAATCATATTTTTAACCTGGTACATATGGATCTAGTTGGTCCATTAACTCCATCAATTACATACAAAAAACGATACTTTCTTACTATTGTAGACGACTATAGTCGTTATGGCTTTGTCTACACCTTAAAACACAAAGATGAAACATTTCAAAAGTTTAAAGTATTTTATAAACGTGTAGAAACACAACACAACATAAAAATAAAACAGATCGTGACAGACAGAGGATCTGAATTCATGTCAAAGGAATTCTCCCAATGGCTAAAAGCCAAAGGGATGTTACATTTCACCTCTAGTCCTTTCTCTGCATTTCAAAATGGAGTAGCGGAACGAAAAAACTTGACACTACAAACCATGATTAGATGTACATTAGAAGATGCTGGTCTAAGCAAACATTTCTGGTCAGAAGCACTATTATATTCCAATTATACTCTTAACAGACTTTGGTCTAGTGTCATAAATAAAACACCATATGAATTGATGTATAGTAAAAAACCCAAGATAGCCCACATGCATGTATTTGGAGTTACAGCGGATGTACATATACCGAAACAATTGAGACGTAAGGGAGATAATGTATCTAGGAGGCTCAGGTTCATGGGCTATGAAACAGGTACAAAGGGATATAGATTTATTGACAATAACAAATTTATAATTTCTAGGACAGCTGTATTTCACGAACAGGCCAATTGGTCTAAGATACATCTTAATGAGATACTTCCAACAACAAGACCAGATATTATGACACAAGATAAAACAGAAAGAGAAGGACAAAACTACAGTACACAAAAGGGCAACAACAAAACATGGATGGGAAATTGTCCCAAAATCAAAACAGATTCATTAACACAAAAGGAAGCATAACAACAACAGCAGACCAGAAAGAACAATTAGATGTAACAGGAACCAAGTACCAAAAAGATATAAGGATTACATAATGCATATAAATAATGATACATCAACACCTAATACATATGAGGAAGTATTAAAACTCCCCACAGAAGAAAGAAAGAAATGGGAATTAGCTATGGCCAAAGAAATGGACAGTTTGCGAGAACTCAAAGTATTCACTCCAACACCAACTCCAAAAGATAAAACAATTATAGGCACTAGGTGGATATTTAAAATTAAAAATCTAGAAGAGGGCAACACATTATATAAAGCAAGACTGGTTGCACAGGGCTTTGCCCAAAGGTACCCTGAGGATTATACCGACACATATTCTCCCACTGTAAGAACTGAAAGTGTTAAGACAGCTTTAGTAATAGCCTCAGCCCTTAATCTTGAAGTCTTTCAATACGACATACAAACTGCAAAACTCGATAAGGAAATATATGTAAGAGCTCCTCATAGTCAAAACACAAATAGAAACGAAACATGGTTACTAAACAAAAGTTTGTATGGATTAAAGCAATCCGGCAAACGTTGGTATGAATGCTTGGTCAACGTACTCAAAACTATGAACTTCAACGCCACAACTGCAGACAATTGTTTCTTTATTAGGAGAGATGGTGATTCATTAGAATTTATGTTAATTTATGTGGATGACATTTGTATATTGGCAAACATAAAGATAAGAGAGATATATTTGTAACAAAATTAGGAGAACTTTTCTCATTGAAATCATTGGGGAAAGTAAATAAATATCTTGAAGTACAGATTAATAAAACTAAAAAAGGATTTAGATTGTCTCAGAAGGATAAAATTATTGAACTCTTGAACAGATGCAATATGAATGATGCAAAGCCTTGTGATACTCCAATGCAAGCTGATTTTCTAAAGAATATGAATGAATCATCTCCTGAGTTTAATGACAATACACTTTACAGATCAGTTATTGGTTCCCTTTTATATATTGCTAATTGGACCAGACCCGATATTGCTCTACCCCTTAATTTATTGTCCAGATATGTCAGTAAGCCTTTGATTTATCATTGGGAAGCCATTAAAAGAGTGCTAAGGTATTTGAAACACAGCTTAGACTTTTGCCTACTGTTAGAACCCAACAATGTTAAAGAGCCTATTCTTACTTGTTACGCTGATGCTGACTGGGCAGGCGACACTAAAAGCAGGAAGAGCACTTCCGGCTATGTATTCTTTCTTAACAATTGTCCAGTCTACTGGTATACTGGGAAACAAGATTTAGTAGCTACGTCAACTACTGAGGCAGAGTATATTTGCTTGTCGAAAGCTTCTAATAATCTCATATGGTTCAATGATCTATTAACCAATGTTTGGAAGAGTCCTTCATTACCATTTATTATACATGAAGATAACAAAGCTGCAATAGAGATATCTAGAGCAGATGCTATTGGTCAGAGATCTAGGCATATAGATATCAAATACAAGCATGTAAGACAATTATCTCAAAATAGATTCATTAAAGCTATTCATTGTGAAACCACAGAACAAATAGCTGATATATTGACTAAGCCTTTACAATCAAAACAACATAAATATTTAACTTCAAAATTACAAGTTTTATATCAGCAGTTCTCAACCTGGGGGTCGCGACCCCTTTGGGGGTCGAATGGCCATTTCACAGGGGTCGCCAAAGCCCTCTCTTGCCCCCCCACTCCTTCACTCACCCTCACCCTCTGCCTCTGTTGGATCGCTGTTCGCCATTCGCTTACCCCGCCCACTCCCAATCTATTGCTGCCTCCTGAGTCCCAACTGATGGCTAGAAGGAAACAAACCATTTAAATTCTTGCCGGGGGCTTCAAAGGGCCGCCCTACAGTGTTAAAAGAAAACAAATGAGAAGACCAGTGCCTGCAAAAATAGAAAAAACAGCCCCTTTCAGCTTCAGTATAGGTTAATTACCATAAATTGATTTGATCAATTTATGATTGACTTTCAGCTGATTTGCTCTCAGCTGTTTTGCAAAAGGCTCTGTTGCTAGCTGCAAAGAGAGGAGCAGATTTTTTCCCCCCCTACTATGCTGAAAAAACGAAACTGAAAGTAAAGCAGGGTCTTTGCTGCAACGTGACAAAATGAGGCAGAGAGAGATTTCTTTTTCTTTTTCTTTTTCCTCATCAAAAAAGGTAGGTGCAAAACTGCAAACAATGGGAAATTTAGGGCAAAAGAGGAGGTTTAAGATTTTAAAACACAAAAGAAAAAAAGCTCTATTTAACTAGGGAATTGTAATAATTGAGATACTATTAATTGTATATTGTGTTGAAAGCAGAAATGGTTAAGTTGTGGTTTGGAGGAATATATGGGGGAAATTATTTGGTTTATTATTATTGGTAAATATGATTAATTGATTTGTAAGAAATTGGATTGCATGGAAATAATTGGAATATTCATGTTCATATTGATTGATATACAAAAAAGATAGTTATATAACTAATTGATTTATATTAAAATGTTGAATTTGTATTAAACAACTGTATTACATGATTACATAATTAACCAATGTGAGGATGGATATAAAAATAGATGACAATGGGAAGGGGTATAATATAGAATAGAAGGGAAAAATTGAATTTGATTAAGATTAGAGATGAGGATGAAGGGTAATATTGGTTTTTTAAAAAAATAGATGAGGAATAAATATGGCAAAAAGAAAATATAGAAATTGTAAATTTAATTGAAATGACTAAACACTGGTTAAATTTGTGAACCGGCCAAATACTCTGTTCAAAGAAAATACATTGTATGTTTATATGTGTGTTTCTAATTATTGCTATTTATTCATATTTGTTCTCTTTTATTCTTTAAATTTTAACAATTCATTCTTTATCTTAATATCTTTATATTTGTTAGGGGTTGGTTTTCTTCCCTTTCATTTTTTTTATTGTACAGCAATCTTTCTCCTCAAACCTACCACTTCTCTCTTTTCTTTCCTTCTACTTTCTCTTCCCCCTCTCTTCTTCTCCTTCCTACTTCCTCTTCCTTTTCCTTATCCTCCCCTGTTCCTCCCTCTCTTACCCTCACTCCTACTCTAATTTCCCTTCCCTTCCTTCATCCCTCTCTATTGCTAGTCATAAGTGCGAAGTGCGAAGACTGGTCAAAAGTGCGAGGACCTGTCAGAAATCACTTTTTTCAGCCCTCTGGGTAGTCCTTTGGTTGTTAAGAATGCTGCACGGGCATGAATATGAGGATGGTCATAAGTGTGAGGACCAGTCAAAAGTGCGAGGATCTGTCAGAAATGACTTTTTTCAGCCCTCTGAGTAGTCCCTATACACATAGCCATGGCCACCCGGTCACATGACCAACCAGTCACATGACCTCCATGTCACTGCGTTATTTTATTTCCCAGCTGAGCTTCATTATTTCTGGACTGTCAGACTGTCCGTAGCTTTGCCAACTTCTTATCAGTAAGCTACGTGTTTCCGTATCCACCCACATTCCTTCTCACACTCTTTCCTTTGTTCTCTTGCCAGGAGTGCCGGTTACTGGAAAGCAACTGGCCCGAATTACCTTCAAAAATGTAGCAATTAACTTTTCTTAGTTAGTGAGGTGTTTTATTTTCTTTATAACAAATAAATGAGTTTTATTAGAAACCTTCCTTCGCGTTTCTTTTCGGAATTTATGGCTTTTTTCCTTGTTTTTGTTACTTCTGATAAGAGCGCATAGGCAATTAGTTTTTAGCTACTGAGGTACGCTAATTATATTGCTAAGATGCCGAAACAGAAAGAAAAAAGTCAAAGTGAAACCAAGACCACTCTTCGTAAATGATTTGATTGATCTTTCCAACGAAGAGGTGGCAGACAGGAGATTTCCAGATTTCCAGTCCCTTACTACAGCCACACGCCTGGAACAAGAAAAAGCCGTGGGAACAGAAATGGAGACAGATAAGACAGAAGCTGTTTTTGAAGATGATTATTTTCGACTGAGGTCAGTAACATTTTCTTCTGATCTTCCAAGCTCTGAAAAAGTCTTCCCAGAACCTTCTGAATTTGTAATGCTCAATGCAAGGCTAAAGCACACTGCCGAGCAAAATTCCTCCCACGCAGAGAGAGAAACAATTCATTATTCTCCTCGAAGCTCTAAGCTCACCCTGGATGAGCTGGCTATGAAAGCCTATCGTGACCGTATAAAACTCTATGAACAGCAGCTATCCCAGGCAAAAATGGCTATATCTATGCTTGAGCAAGATAAGGAAGATAACTTAAGATTTTCAAAAAGCGCCATATTGCCTTCTTCACCGCAGCCAAAGACACTCCCCCTGGTGGATTCTGTGTCAGGCCAATTAAGACAGAGAGCACTGCATACGTCACATGAAAGTCTCCCTGATCAAGTTACACATGTCTTACATAACCACTCCTACTCTAAAGCATACAATGCCACGTATGCAAAGCTGCCCAAAGGTGCAGCACCATCTGCTGGCAAAAGTAATTTACTACAGGAAGCTGAAATGCCACAAGTGTTTCCACAGGCCCAAACTCAAACACCCCCTGGCGGTGTTGGTGTCCTTTTAGATGGAACACAGCAAAGGCAAATGACTGTATCTCCAGCAGGTCATGCCAATATTGCAGATCAAGCACAAATGGCAACTGGAATACGGCAGATTCCAGTGCATCAGCCACAGCAGCTACAAATGCCTGCATATGTGCCCCAGCCACAAGTGCAAATAGGGCCACCTCCTGGCCCGCCTCCAATGGCACAACCAAGACCATTTTTAGGTCCACAACAGGCACAGCAAATACCACAGGCATTCCTGCCAGCACAGCCAGCATACCAAGTGCAGGCTCCTTACCAGGCATTTTCTGTCTCTCCACTAACTGGTGAGTCAAAACTAAAAATGTCTGAACTCCACGGTTCGAGATTGAAACCTGTGAACAAATTGGAGGACATTTGACCAAACTGAAAGGTCTGAGAACAGAATTGAGAGAAAGAGGCCATAACATTGAAGATATTCAAATGATCAGCATCATTATTAACTCTTTGAATTATGAATGGAAAGATGCTGTTACAAAAATTAACCAAGTCCCTACTGCTCAACGCACAGTGGACAATGTTTGTAGACTTTTGATTGAAGAAGAGGCATTCATGTTGGCCACGCCACACTTGAGAGGACCACCCGCATCAAGAGCTCCAGCTAGACGCCCCTTCCGAGGAAGAACCTACGCTCCAAGGACGCCAAGATGCAACACCTGCAATCGTGTGGGACATGCCACCCGGGATTGTCCCCAACGAGTTCCAGCTCCCGTCACGTACCAGCCCAGAGGAACAGATTCCAGAGGCAGAGGCAGAGACGGAAGACAAGGTCGTCGTGGTCCCTGGCGTGATCCACAAACTCCACTCGCCACATTGGCTTTAACCAATGATCCACAACCTCAACCAGAGTACGACAGACGACTCCTGTGGACTTTGGACAGTGGTGCAGCATTGCATGTTACCTACAGAAAGGAACTTTTCACAGAAATGCACGAGCCAGAACCAGAACTACGTGAACTTTATTCTTTTTCAAATCATCCTTGTCAGGTCAAAGGAAAAGGAACTGTTTATGTTGAAGAGCTCGATGCATTCATTCCTGATGTTTATTACATACCAACAGCAACCAGTAATTTGCTTAGTCAGTGTCACTTGTCTAGAATGTTAAAGTTCCAAGTTCACCACCTTGAAAAAGCAAGTTACATAGTTAAAGATGGAGATATTGTTGCTGAAACCATATTAATTGGTGGTGTTTATTACTTAAAGCCAAAGCCTAAAACACAAACACAGGCAAGTATACAAACTCCAAAAAGGGAAGGCACAGGCCCAGAGAGAGATGCTCCAGTGAGAGATCCTGTTTATTTTATTTATTTATTTTGAATTTGTATACCGCCCTTCTCCCTGTTGCTATTCCTAAGGCTCCTAAAGCCAACAAAAAGAGAGTTGGTAAACAGGTTGCTCAGAGCAAGCCTGAGGTTCCGCATAAAAATGTTAATGTTGAGAATTCACTAACAGGTAAACCTTTGCATTCCAGGTGTATCCACAAATGGCATAGAAGATTGGGGCATGCCAGTTTCCGTGTTCTTAGGAAGATGCCGGAGTTCGCAAAAGGTTTGGATCTAAAGGGGTGTAAGGTGTTTTTGGATTGTACTGTATGCAAGAAGGCCAAATCCAAAGCAGCAGCCATTCCCAAACACGCTACACGCATGTCAACATGCATTTTTGATTTGGTTCACATTGACATAGTTGGTCCTTTCCCGCCATCATTTGGTGGTAGAAAATATTTTCTAACAATTGTTGATAATTACTCTAGATATGGATATGTGTATCCTATGAAAGAAAAATCAGAGACTTTTCAGATCTTTAAAGACTTTGCAACCCTTGTTTCTACCCAACACCAAGTTCGCATCGCCAGAATCCAGAGTGATCGTGGTGCTGAATTCATGTCTCAGCGTTTCCAGGACTGGATGCGTAAGAATGGAATTATTCATCAGACTTCGGCCCCTTACACACCAGCTCACAACGGAGAGGTACTGCAAACCATGATGCGTTGTCTCCTAGAAGATGCCAACCTTGATATGATATACTGGGGTGAAGCTATAAAATATGCAAATTACATTGTCAACCGTACTTGGAGCAGTGTAACAAATCAGACTCCTTTCTTCATATTGTATGGCTACAAGCCTGATCTTAAAAACATTCATATTTTTGGTTCATATGCTATGGTGAACATTCCCTTAGCTCAAAGAAGAAAAGGAAGTCCAGCAGCAAAGAGACTGAGATTTATGGGTATTGATGATAATTCAAAATGGAGCAGATTTATTGACTCTAAACATGCAATTGTGATTTCCCAATCTGCTAATTTTGAGGAAGACATTGACTGGTCCAGGATTCATTCCAATGATCCTGGAGTTTATTTTCCCAGAGATGATACTGCTGATGCTACACAGATTGATGATCAAGATTCCACTGATTCTTCTCAACCCGATGTTCCGTCTTCGCAAGCTGCGGATGCTGATGCTAGCGACAAAAGTGAGGATGAGGACGAAGAAGAAGAAGACTGGACAGTTGTTCCGAGACGTTCCAAGAGGGCCACAAAAGGGATCCCTCCACAACGATATTCTTGGCAACTGACAAAAGCACCCTTGCCTTTGATTTGCAATGTTACACTTCCACCTGATAATTTCACACAAATCAAGCAGCTCCCTGATTCAGAGCAAGACAAATGGTATGAGGCAATGCAGGCTGAAATGGACAGTCTAAAGAAACTTAAGGTATTTACACCTGCAAAACCTCCAGCAAACAAAAAGGTCATTGGCACTCGATGGGTCTACAGAATCAAAAAGAAACCAAATGGTGAGTCATTGTACAAAGCCAGACTTGTAGCTCAGGGTTTCGCTCAACGTTATCCTGAGGACTACACAAATACTTACTCACCGACAGTCAGAACTGAGAGTGTAAAAATTGCTTTAGCAACTGCAACTATCCTTGGTTTAGAAGTTTTCCAATTTGATGTTGACATGGCTTATCTACATGCAGACCTAGATGAAGAGATCTATGTGAAAAGTCCTCCAGGATTCCGACAGCAAGAAGGGGATACCTGGTTCCTAAACAAAAGTCTTTATGGTCTGAAACAATCGGGTTTAATGTGGTATTTATGTCTTACTGACAAACTAAATTCAATGGGCTTTATTAAGTCCGAAACTGATGAGTGCGTGTTCACAAAAAGATCTAACAATGCATATGAGATAGTTCTTGTTTATGTTGATGATATTGTTTATATTGGTCCAAATAAGCAAATGAGTGAAATTTTCGCCAAAGCTTTGCAGAGATACTTCACATTGAAATCATTAGGTCATATTAGCACTTATTTAGGTGTTCAGATTGAAAAAACACAGAAGGGGTTTAGTCTTTCACAAGAAGATAAAATTGAACAAGTTTTGCATCATTGCAACATGAAAGATGCTAACACAACAAAGACACCCATGCAAACAGATTTTCACAACTTGACACAAGAAGCAAGTCCTGAGTTCGAGGATCAAACACTTTATCATTCAGTTATTGGGTCACTATTGTACATTAGTAGTTGGACCAGACCCGACATTGCACTTAGTGTTAATCTCTTATCTCGACACGTAGGGAAGGCAAAACAGTTTCACTGGATATGCATTAAGAAATTATTGAGATACCTAAAATACACTAAACACATGAAGTTATTGTTAGAACCAACACATACTGATTATGCAGAATTATGTTGTTATGCAGATTCTGATTGGGCAAGTGATAAGAAATCACGTAAAAGTACTTCAGGTTATATGATGTTCTTAAATGGATGTCCTGTTTATTGGCAAGTACGTAAACAGAATTTTGTTTCTTGTTCATCTACTGAAGCTGAATATGCTTGTGTTTCAGATGCATGTAATTCTCTAACTTGGTTTGATGCTTTAGTCACAGATATCTGGACACACCCGATCCGACCGATCACCGTGATGGAAGACAATGAATCGGTGGTTTATATTTCTGAATCTCATTTTACAGGTTCTAGGTCCAGACACATTGACATCCGTTACCAAAACATAAAACATTTAGTGAAAAAAGGTTTTGTCAAAATGCAATATGTATCTACACATGATCAAATTGCTGATATGCTCAACAAACCACTTCCAGCAGCTCAACACGAGTATCTGCGTAAGAAGATGTGCCTTATTTGATGATGTACTGATATTCGCTCAACTGGCAAAAGAAGGGGAATGTCACTGCATTATTTTATTTCCCAGCTGAGCTTCATTATTTCTGGACTGTCAGACTCTCCGTAGCTTTGCCAACTTCTTATCAGTAAGCTACGTGTTTCCGTATCCACCCGCATTCCTTCTCACACTCTTTCCTTTGTTCTCTTGCCAGGAGTGCCGGTTTCTGGAAAGCAACTGGCCCGAATTACCTTCAAAAATGTAGCAATTAACTTTTCTTAGTTAGTGAGGTGTTTTATTTTCTTTATAACAAATAAATGAGTTTTATTAGAAACCTTCCTTCGCGTTTCTTTTCGGAATATTGCAAACAAGGATAAGCCTCGATTCATCTCCTCTAAACCAGGGTAATTAGTCCCAGAGCCAAACATGGGATTAACAAATGCCCTGACACTCCAAGCCACGCCCACAAAATAAGCCACGCCCACAGAACCGAGAGTAAAAAAATTTAGAACCCACCTCTGGTTGGGGGTCACCACAACATGAGGAACTGTATTAAAGGGTCACGGCATTAGGAAGGTTGAGAACCACTGTTTTATATTGTTCTGAATCTGAATGTAACTACTGTTGTATGTCGAATCGGCATTTAGAAGGGGATTTGTCATGGATAAATGCCTTATTCTTGAATGTGGGAAATGTATGCTCATAGGGTTAATTTATTCTTCCTTTCCTAATGTATTCCTCTGTAACCACTCCTACCCCCTAATCCCGCCTCATTGATATAAAAGGGGATACACGCTCCTCCTCTTTGCTTCTATCTACAATCACTCAGTGAATATAGAATGCCTGCTGTAAATAAACAATACTTTATTTGAATACTATAATTCTGAATTCTTTATTGAGTCTGATCCTCGAATTACGGCAACAGAAATGGCTGTTCACTCTTACTGTAGATGGGCTCTTTGACTCCTTTTTCAAACCAGCAGTTCATCTCTATCCAGAATGTTAGCTTTACTATCTTCAAAAGAATGAACTTTGTCTTTCAATTGCAGATGGACTGTTGTATCTTGTCCTGATGGATTTGTTCTATGTTCATTTATTTGTGTTCTATGTTCATGTATTTGTTGTTTTGTTTATCCAATGTACAGATCTGTACAGATCTCTCTGCATTGTACTGCATATATCACAGTCAGAACTGAAGAAGCTTCTTGGATGAGAAGCGAAACATTTTCAAAGAAAAACAAAGTCCAGTTGTCTTTTTAAAAAATCACCGTTATTGGTCTGTGACCAATCATGCAGGTCACAGACAACTGTGACCTCCATGATTGAGAATTTCCATAAATATCTGTTAAAACATTATTTTTTAACTTTTGGAAAAATGCTATCTAATGAAGACTATTTTATATTTTTTAAAGATTCAATATTTTCAGTATTACTACGGTATGTTTAAGTCTTGTTACTATTATTTATATAATGTGTGTGTGTTCTCTCTTATGAAGCATATTTTTCACTATAAAATTTTCTATAAAATTAATAATTTCTATAAAATTAGTTAGCAATCTGAAATCTTCAGAAAGCAAGTAGATATGGCAAGAAGAATAATTGCCACTGAAATTTATCAAAAAAACAGTTATTAGCTGTTTTTAGAAAATATCACCTGTACAATAACAGATTTTTCTTGGAACACTTTAGTAAAGTCTTGTATAACATTTATAAGATCTGTCTTTCATTTTACTGAAGAATGGAAGGCTTGAGTCCAGTCAGGATCCCTAAAAATGTGCTTGGGATTATATGTGACTCTTGGAAACAGCATGTGAAATGTTGCTGCAAACTCCAGGGACAGAAGATTAAGATTATTGTCCTTTCCATCTAGGGGGACATCTTGACTTGATCTGTTTTCCCTACCAGTGAGAAGGGGCCCTCCCTTTGCAGAGTCCTAGCCAACTATTGTCAAACTATCAGCAGGATGATCACTGAGGTACAAGGTGCACTTCCACTGAAGACTTGAGTTTTTCACAGGGCCTTTAGCAAGTGTTTTCACTTTATTCCAAAATTGAACAGAAGTTAGATTTTGAAGGAAACAAGAGTCTTCATATGCAGGATTTTTATGGAAGTTAACTTTTTTCCATTTTTTATGGAAGTTAACTTTTATCTGAAGTTAATTACAATAATTTCTGAAGTTTGAATAAACTACTTTCTCTTTTTGTTCTTTTTTGCTTTTCTCTAGGATTATATTATGAATTAATTAACTTTTCTTATGAAACATTGGTAACAAAATACCTGAATCTAAGATTTTCAACTGCAGCATGTATGCAGCAGATTCCGGGAAAATATTTTAGCTGCATATTAAGTATTCTTTATTTACATCTCAATTGCTTTCTGTCTGAAAAGAATGAAAAGGTTGAAAACCACAGGTGTAATGGTTCTAGGTACTAAACTAGAAACTAGGAGACCTTGAATTCAAGTCCTGTCAGCTGATTGATTTTTGATAGATTATATTCATTATAATATATAATGAAATGTAAGACTCTGAATAAGACTTTCTGAATGTAGAATCTTGAAGGTGGATGTCCCCTATATATACTACCCAAGAATAAGAGTGAGGAAGGGTATCCTCAGCATTTCATGGTATCAGGATATGAAAGAGGACCCTGTCTTGACTCCTGGCAATTGCATGGACAAGTTATTTTTGGGAAGCAGTATGCCTAGTACTGACAGAGACAAAGTGACCGGTGGTCTTTTAGCCATTTAAAATTTATTTACCCATGCAGACACACTGAGAATAAGCATCAACCCTCTAAGAGATCTCACTCTTGATCAGACTTTGAGGGGAAAATGTCAAAAGTTTTCCTGGGAAAATAAAAACAGTTGTTTGCTTCATTTTCAGATTCAATTCCCCTATATATTTTTACAAAACTTACAGACCATTCTGATACTCCTCTAATTATGATGGTGGTCGGAAGCACTTTGTCTGTACTTTCTTGGATGATCCTTTCACAGGAAACATCACCACAACTTTATCAGCTGTATTAGGCAGGTCTTAAAATACATTTTTCAATTTAGCAAAATTCAATGCCAAGAACAAAAATGAGAGACAATCTAAGAGTCCCTTCACCAACTGCCAGACTTTTTGTAACTTATTTAACTCAATTTGACACTGGTAAGCAGTTCAAAGGCTTGTGTGACAAAATGTGTGCCTATTCACTACTTTTAAAACAGAAATAACATGTGATGATTTACTTACTGCAATATATTCTGAAAGGATTTTAAGGCATACTATGAAACATACTCCCTTGAAAAATGGGACACTATAAAAATTAATTTATATTAAAATCACATTAAGTTTGAAATATGTGATTATGCATTGTAATTTAATAATGTATTTTTTAAATTATTAATTATTTAATTATTATGGATTAGCAGTAATCTTTGTAGAGTTTAGTGGGGGGGGGTTCCCCTCGTTGAAATGTGCCCGCCAGGCTTCCAAGCATTCCATCAGCCGAGGTCACAGGGGAGGGGTGGGGGGGTAGCGGTTATTATTAAAGAAGGTCTGAGACCGAGGGAGGCCACTGTTCCTCAGACAGCCGGCTGTGAATCCCTTTTTGTGAAATAGGGTCATGGGGTTCAGATGGGTTTGCTGATCACATACCTGGCTCCCTGCCACGTGGCAACAGTCCTGCCCGAGCTACTCAACGTCATCGCCGCGGTGGCAGTTGATACCCCTAGGCTTATGGTCATGGGGGATTTCAACCTGCCGTCCGTGGGTGAGGCGTCTGAGGTGGCTCAGGAGTTCATGGCTTCCATGACAGCTATGGACCTGACCCAATTAATTCATGGCCCTACCCACACTGGGGGAAACACGCTGGATCTGGTTTTTGTCTCTGGACAGTGGTTGAGGGATCTTGAGATAGGGGATATAGTTACCGAACCCTTGTCATGGTCAGATCACTCTCTCCTTCGTTTCGACCTTTGAACCACTGCATCCCGCTGCAGGGAGGCAGAGCCAGTAAGATGGTTCCGCCCCAGGCGCCTGATGGAACCTGATTCCAGATGGAGCTTGGGCCATTTCCTGAGGCTCTGGCACACGCCTCGACTGGAGACCTAGTGGCCGCCTGGGATAGGGCGGCTGCTGGAGCTCTGGATCGGGTCGTGCCTTTGCGGCCTCTGACCCGGCGCTGATCTCAATTGGCTCCTTGGTTTACCGAGGAGCTGAGGGAGTTGAAGCGCCGGAAAAGACGCCTAGAGAGTAGTTGGAGGGCCAGTCTTTCTGAATCTGACCGGACACTAGTAAGATCCCATATTAAGAAATACTTAGTGGTGATAAAAGCAGCGAAATGTAGCTATTTTGCTGCTCTTATTGCATCATCAGATAACCACCCGGCCGCCCTCTTTAGGGTGACCCACTCCCTGCTCCACCAGGAAGCGCGGGAGGACCCCTTGGAGGGTAGAGCCGAGGATTTTGTTCAGCATCTGCATGACAAAATCACTCAGATTCAGGAAGATTTGGACTCCGACTGGGTAGTCTCAGGGGGAGAGACTGGGGCAGGTCTTGAGAATGTTATCTGGGATGAGTTTGATCCTGTGACCCCTGAGGACGTGGACGGGATTCTGGGCAGACTGAACGCGACCACTTGTTTATTGGACCCGTGTCCTTCCTGGTTAGTGCTGGCTTCCCGGGAGGTGACACGAGGCTGGCTCCAGGGGATTATAAATGCTTCATTGGGTGAGGGTGACTTTCCCGCTGCCTTGAAAGAGGCGGTGGTGAGGCCTCTCCTCAAGAAACCTTCCCTGGACCCGGCAATGTTGGTAAACTATCGTCTGGTCTCCAACCTTCGCTTTGTGGCGAAGGTTGTTGAGAGTGTGGTTGCACATCAGTTCCCCCAGCACCTGGCTGAAATGTCGTATCTGGATCCGTTCCAGTCGGGCTTCATGCCTGGGTACAGCACGGAAACGGCATTGGTCGCATTGGTCGATGATCTCTGGAAGGCTCGGGACAGGGGGTGCTCCTCTGTCCTGGTTCTGTTAGATCTTTCAGCGGCTTTTGATACCATGGACCATAGTATCATGCTGCACCGGTGGGAAGAGTTAGGGGTGGGAGGCACTGTGTTGCAGTGGTTCTCCTCCTTTCTCTCTGACCAGTCGCAGTCTGTGTTGACAGGGGGGCAGAGGTCGACCCCGAGGCCCCTCATATATGGGGTGCCGCAAGGGTCGGTCCTCTCGCCCCTCCTGTTCAACATTTATGTGAAGCCGCTGGGCGAGATCATCCGTGGTTTCGGGGTGAAGTACCACCAGTACGCTGACGACACCCAGCTGTACATCTCCACCCCAGACCACCCCAATGATGCCCTTGAAGTGATGTCCAGGTGCCTGGAGGCCGTGCGGATCTGGATGGGGAGGAATAGGCTCAGGCTCAACCCATCCAAGACCGAGTGGCTGTGGTTTCTGACGTCCAGATATAGTCAGTTGATGCCATCGCTGACTATTGGGGGTGAATCGCTGGCCCCCACAGAGAGGGCTCGCAACTTGGGCGTCCTCCTGGATTCACGGCTGTCTTTAAAAGAGCACTTGACGGCCGTGACCGGGAGGATTTTTCATCAGGTTCGCCTGATCCGCCAGTTGCGTCCCTTTCTGGATCGGAACGTGTTACACACAATCACTCATGCCCTCGTCACCTCCCGCCTGGACTATTGTAACGCTCTCTACATGGGGCTCCCCTTGAGGAGCACCCGGAGGCTCCAACTGGCACAGAGTGCGGCTGCGCGGGTGGTAATGGGAGCGACATGGCGTTCCCATGTAACACCCCTCCTGCGCGAGCTGCACTGGCTCCCAGTGGTCTTCCGGGTGCGCTTCAAGGTTTTGGTTACCACCTTTAAAGCACTCCATGGCTCAGGACTGGGTACTTGCGGGACCGCCTACTACCACCAATAGCCTCCCACCGGCCGGTACGCTCCCACAGAGAGGGGCTCCTCCGGGTGCCGTTGGCCAAACAATGCTGACTGGCGGCCCCCAGGGGGAGAGCCTTCTCTGTGGGGGCACCTACTATCTGGAACGAGCTCCCCCCGGAGATATGGAGGATCCCGGCTCTGCGCACCTTCCGCCGCACCTTAAAGACCTTTTTATTTCACCAGGCGGGCCTGGCCTAATTTTCTCCCTCTTTTATAAAAGATTTTTAATTTTTTAATATTTTTTTAGTATTTTATATATTCAAATTTTAAAATTGGTTTTAAATTGATTGGAGTTTTAATTTGTTTGGGCCAAAACTATTTAATTTGATTTTAATTCCACTTTTAAATTTTGTATGTATGTATTTTATTGTTTGGCTGTGCACCGCCCTGAGTCCTTCGGGAGTAGGGCGGTATAGAAATCAAATCAAATCAAATAAATAAATAAAATAAATAAATAAATAACGTGGAGATAGTGGAACTGGGGGCCTGCCATAAGAGATTATGGGAATTGTAAGGTATTACTACTGCTTACAAGGATTAGCTTCAACTAAAAATATAGGAATAAAGAAATCTAAGCCAGTTACCCTGTACAGAAAAACATATTTGATAATGTGTTCCCTTAAAGGTAGTCCCCAACTTGTCCCCAATGACTGTTTTATGACTGCCCAAAATTACAACAGCCATGGAATGGGTGTTTTACAGCCCATAAAGCACACCCAGTCATTATAAATGGCCACGCTATCCCCCCTTTAATCATGTGTCCACATGTTGGGCAGATCAACTTTATGACCCATCATAGCATTTGGCAGTCACTTTATCATAATTTGCAATGTGTTTTGCCACTTTCAACAGAATGGGTTCTCCTAATGACTATAGAAGTCATTTAATGATTGACAGATTGGCGTCACAGTATTATGGGATATGGTTATGGGATAGTGGAGGTCTGTGGAGCACCACAAAACCCAGATGATATCTTCTTGCCAAGAGACCCTACAGGGTCAAAGCCACCCTGAAGGGATGGTGAAGAAAGGAGGGATCATGAGGAAACAGCAATTTCCTCATTTGATCCAAAGAAAACCCTCTTGATTGGCAGCAGAGACAATGGCCATTTTGGCAAGACTGAAGCTGTGATAATCAGGACAAGAAGAATATGTGCTGGAGCGGTTTATGGAAGAGGATTGAAACTGGGTGAGACAACTTTCAATTTCTATACTAGAGACTTAAACCCAAATAAAAGAATTCTTTTTTAAAAAATAGACTCTCCAAAACATTAAGAAAGCAATGGTTTAACACAGAGAGAAAGATTATAGACCTAAAAGTGAAACTTTTAATGGAAGACTGTGAAGCATTAAAATATAGAAACTGGAACTGGTAGTAGCATGAAAAATGATTTAATTTGTGGATAATACTGTTTGATTACTGGAAGAATTTGTACAAAGAAAGAGGAATTTTGCTTCTTTTTTTACTTTTCCTTTGATCATTTTTCTTTGCTGTGTTTAATGCTGAAAGAGTGGGGGTGCCACCTACTAGTCCAATAAGATATTATATTAGTACATGGTAGGAATAATCTTGGAAAATAAGGATTGAATGCTAATACAAGAATAACAAAAAGGAGAAGAAAGAAAATAGTGAAAGAGAAACAACACCTGGAAGGCCTTTTCATTTTAGTTCCATATCTACTGGCATTTTGGCTGCTTGGAAGCATTAGTGAGCCTTTTGAAGATTTCTAAGACAAGGTAGACTATAATTAACAAGAAACTTCCTTGAAATTGAATATTTGACTTTGTGGATTATAGACAGAACATTCTATAAGGTGAAAGAAATAAGAAGAAAAATTAAACAAGACTTAAAAATTAGGAAAACCTAGAGGGTGCAAATTGAAACATTTTAAGGACTATAAATTTAGGCGATTTTGAGGAACAATTCTGGGACTGTGTAAATTTTGTCAATACTGGTGTTTTTAATGTTTCTGGGCAATTGGGATATTGAAATTCTGGTGGAATATTGAGTAGTGATTAGTTTATTACATCATCACAAAATGTTTCTACAGGGGAAAACAAATGCAGTTTATAAAGAAATATTACTGACGTTTCAATGTATTCAGGAAGATATAACAAGGAATCATAGGGAGATGATGGAACTGATGCAGGATACAGGTGTGAGACTGGAAAAAACCCAGCAAATGACAATAAAAAATGAACAAAAGAATTCAGAAAATAGAGGAGACATCAGAAGGCACTGAAGAAAGACTAGAGGAGATAAATCCAAAAATGGTGCAAGCAGACAAAGGTATGGAAGAGATAATATTTTAACACACAACAGACATATTATTCCTTAAGAATTCAAAATATAAAAGAAAATAAAGAGAAAGATCTCCTCAAAATGATGGGGGAACTACGGATAGGTGCTCTATCCGTAGTTCCCAACAGCAAGAGATAGATGTTGTGGCAGATTAAATATTTAGGTTAAATAAACATGATGAAAGGAGTTATAAGATACCAGAGGGAAAGCATGAAAGATTCACCAAAAAGTCAGTAAGAGTTGAAATTCTAAAAAGGGCAAGAGATGATGGTTAGATATATAATATTTTTTAACACGGTGGACATTTTATTAAATGTTAGAAAAAAGAAATAGAAAGTAGAAATTGGGAAAATAGTATTATGTATACTGAAATATAATGGAACATATTGTAATTAATATGTATACACAAATGTTAGAAGTTGAAAGATTATGATTACATATATTTAAATCAGTGGTGGGATTCAATTTTTTTAACAACCGGTTCTGTGGGCGTGGCTTAGTTTGGGGTGTGGCTTGGTGGTCATGTGACCGGTGGGTGTGGCTAGCTGGTCATGTGATTAGGTGGGAGTGGCTAGCTGGTCATGTGACCGGTGGGGGTGGCTATCTGCATAGGGACTACAGAGGGCTGAAAAAAGTCGCACTTTTGACCGGTCCTCGCACTTATGACCTGTTGCGGCATTCTTAAGAACCGTGTCACTCATTTCACAACTGCTTCTCTTCATCATGGTGACAAGATAGAGCAAAAACGTAAAGTGTGAGGACAGTCGTAAGTTTGAGGACTGGTCAAAAGTGTGAGGACCAGTCAAAAATAATTTTTTCAGCCCTCTGAGTAGTCCATATACACAAAAGGACTACCCAGAGGGCTGAAAAAAGTGATTTCTGACTGGTCCTCGCACTTTTGACCGGTCTTCGCACTTATGACTGGTCATCATTTATGCCCATTGTAGCATTCTTAACAACCGTGTCACTCATTTCACAACTGCTTCTCTTCACCATGGTGACAAGATAGGGCAAAAACGTAAAATGTGAGGACAGTCGTAAGTTCGAGGACTGGTCAAAAGTGCGAGGACCAGTCAGAAATAATTTTTTCAGCCCTCTGAGTAGTCCATATGCATAAAAGGATACAGCAATAGAGAGGGATGAAGGAAGGGAAGGAAAATTAGAGTAGGAGTGAGAGTAAGAGAGGGAGGAAGAGAGGAGGAGAAGGAGAAAGGAAGAGGAAGTAGGGAGGAGAAGAAGAAGAGGAGGAAGAGAAAGTAAGAAGGAAAGAAAAGAGAGAGGTGGTAGGTTTGAGGAGAAAGATTGCTGTACAATAAAAAAGATGAAAGGGAAGAAAGCCAACCCCAAACAAATATAAAGATATTAAGATAAAGAATGAATTGTTAAACTTTAAAGAATAAAAGAGAACAAATATGAATAAGTAATAATAATTAGAAACACACATACAAACATACAATGTATTTTCTTTGAACAGAGTATTTGGCCGGTTCACAAATTTAAACAGTGTTTAGTCATTTCAATTAAATTTACAATTTCTATATTTCCTTTTTGCCATATTTATTCCTCATCTATTTTTGTAAAAAAACAATATTACCCTTCATCTTCATCTCTAATCTTAATCAAATTCAATTTTTCCCTTCTATTCTATATTATACCCCTTCCCATTGTCATCTATTTTTATATCCATCCTCACATTGGTTAATTATGTAATTATGTAATACAGTTGTTTAATACAAATTCAACATTTTAATATAAATCAATTAGTTATATAACTACCTTTTTTGTATATTAATCAATATGAACATGAATATTCCAATTATTTCCTGGCAATCCAATTTCTTACAAATCAATTAATTATATTTACCAATAATAATAAACCAAATAATTTCCCCCATATATTCCTCCAAACCACAACTTAACCATTTCTGCTTTCAACACAATATACAATTAATAGTATCTCAATTATTACAATTCCCTAGTTAAATAGAGCTTTTTTTCTTTTGTGTTTTAAAAACTTGAACTCTCCTCTCTTCCCCTAAATTTCCCATTGTTTGCACCTACCTTTTTTGGTGAGGAAAAAGAAAAGAAATCTGCCTGCCTAATTTTCCAACGTTGCAGCAACAGCAAAGCCAACAGCCTGCTTTACTTTCAGTTTCAGCATAGCTAGGGGGGAAAAAATCAGCACTCTTTGCAAGCAAGTAGCCGAGCCCTGAGCAAAACAGCTGAGAGCAAATCAGCTGAGAGTCGGGAGCCGATCTAAGCAAGGGCTAATTAGCCTATGCTGAAGCTCCGTGGGCCAATAAAATTACAAAAAAACACCGAACCGTTTGTTAAATTGCTGGCTCAGCTGCCCCTCGCCCACCACTATTTATTGGCAATAAAAAGTGGTGCGGGGGGCAGGGCAAGAGGCGGGGCGAGCCAGCAATTTAACAAAGGGTTCGGCCAAACCCCCTAGAACTGGCAGAATCCCACCACTGGTTTAAATGGTACTATCATTATTAGAATTGTGTGTAAAGTATATTGACCCAGACAATAGACTGTTCACCAAGCACTTTTAAAGGTTAAAGAAAAAAATATTTTAAAAATTATATTAAAAAAAGAAGTCATTTAATGACTGCCCTGAAAAAGACTAGAAAATTCTGGTCATGGACAGAGGCATCAACTGGTGACTCTGATGCCAATTTATGATTGCAAGTCAGGACTACCAGTATCCTTATGGCCTTAACTCTCTCATCCACTGGCCATAAATGACACAGTTTGAGCCTTACTTAGCTGTAAAATGAAAGCATTATTTCTACATTTAATCAGGTTTAATCAAACTCGATTTCATTCAGGACCGCATCAGGATTGTGGTTGACCTGGGTGGGATTGGTGGGCATGGCCGGAGGTGGAAGTGAGTGGGGTGGGGTGGGCGTTGCCAGCTTCCCTGCCTCACTCCTTCTTTCCTTCCTGTTTCCCTCCCCTCCTTCCTTCCCTCATTCTCATTTCCATCACCCCCTTCCTTCCATTCTTCCTTTCTTCCTCCCTCCCTCCTCCTTCCTTCCCTGCCTCCTTCTCATTCCCATTTCCTTCCTTCCTTCCTTCCTCTGGTGGTTATATAAGTCCTGTATAGCTCTGTATAATGCCTTGATAGCAGTTCTGTGTTTCAACAGTATATTTTAAATTTTAACTTGAAATATATAATTGAGGGGGTTTCCCACTATTTTAGTGTTTCTTTGATCATCTGTTTCGCAATTCCATATTTCTGGGGTAAACATTAAATTAAAATAAGGCCATACCAATTTTTTAAAAATAACTTAAAATAAACAAAAGACCCTTTTCTTTAATCCACCTACTTATTCTAGGAAATTAAAATATTTCCTGTAGCACCATATATTTAGAACATCCTTAAGAATAATAGTTATAAATTTCAGATGTTTATAAATATCTGAAGTTTATAAATAAGGAGAAATCTTTGAATTACTAAAGAAGTTCTTTGTTACCTAAAATTACAACGTTTTTGAAATGTTTTGAAAAACATCCTGAATAATTGATATTATACCATCACAACAAATGTTTGGCTATTTTTACCAATGTTTCATCCATTAGAGATCTCCCAGAAGCCATTTGCTCTGGCAGGGATAGGCGAATATCATCTCTTGAGGCTTCTGCAGGTACAGAGCACAAGATAAAGTAATTGCAGTATATCCTTATGCAATTGTGGTGCCAGGAAACCAAATATGTTTCATAGTTCTAACTCATAAATTTTGTTGCTTTGTCCCCTCCATTTGGTCCCCCACAATTTGCAGACTAAAAGCCAAAATGACTTTGTATTATTGATTCGGCTGATCAAAAGTGTAAGCGGTATTTATGATGCATTCTCCCAGGGGTGAATTAAGACAATTTAAGGGCAGACCTGTGTTGCAGCATCAAAGGTACACTAGAATGAAGTATTGTCGTGGATATGTCTGGTTATCACTGAACCTGGGCATGAGTTCAAGTGTCAGTTCCAGAAATCTCACACATAGGTTCGCTTTTATTCCCACAGGATTATTTTTTATTAAACCTGCTGCCAAATTACCACTAGCACAACAGCTTTAATCCTAACGTAGCCTTTCTATATTTGTAAACTCTTCCCAGCATCTATGTGACTAGGAAGCAGCATGTATGAATAGTATACACTGATTTTTTGAACTCAGAGAGTAAATCTCTCAGTGTTCCAAAGAAAAGCAGATGGTCAGCTAACAGTACTACTTCTCTTGCACACAACAGACTGAGTAATCTCCTAAAAACTGCACTGCAGACCTCAAAAGCACAGGACCCATATGAACAATCTAGGGCAGTGGGGTCAAACTTGTGTTGTCACAGCGGCATCACGTGACCTATTGTGACTTTTTCCCCTTTGCTAAACCGGGCATGGGTGTGACCAGCGCCCACATCTGGCCCATGGGCCACGAATTTGACTGTCCTGATCTAGGGAATGTGCTCACTCGAACCAGTATCTCTCTCTAGCATTTTTCTCTTTCTTCATGCCATTTTATTACTCCTTTGATAACATCATTTCCAATATGGTGCATCTGGATCCAATCTGCTTTAAATCTTCTCAGTCCAGATTCTTCCTTCTCAATACCAGGTAATTAGCAGTGATTACTTAGCTGGTAATATTTGACAATCTTCTCTTTAATCATGTTAGAAGAGCTGCAAGTGATCTCTTACAACCTCTGCATGATCCATTCCCCTTTACTAGCAATAGGGACCTAGCTCACCAAATGCTACAGGTAGAAAACTCTCCTGATTTCTATAGTCCTGCCTTTCTTTTTTCCCCCATTTGTTCCTCTTTCTACTGCATTGCTGCCTTCAAACTTGGGACCTTTTACGTGCATTACATACATTTCTGTCTCTTCCCAAACTACCCTGGAAGACAGAAAATCTAACATGAGTCTGTTGTCCCTCTCCATGTCTTAGGTACCTATTGCAGAGGATTATATTCTCTTCTATCCTGCAGATTTATCTTACTTTTTTCCTCCTGAATTGTATCAACTTCACTAGAACCACCAAGCTGAAGCCATTTAAAAATGAGCAGAGGTAAAACAAGGGGAAAAGTAGCTTTGACAATGCCTGTCTGCTGTGCATCTATTATCCAATCACAATCTTTCCAATCATCATAATAGATTTTCTGTTTCAACTCTACAGGTAGTCCTCAATTTACAACCACAATTGAGCACCCAATTTTTGTTGCTAAGTGAATTTTGCCCCATTTTATCACCTTTCTTGCTACAGCTGTTAAGTAAATCACTGCATTTGTTAAGTTCATAACACTGTTGTTAAATGAATCTGGCTTCCACATTGACTTTGCTTGTCAGAAGGCAGCAAAAGGTGATTACATGATCCTGAGACACTGCAACCATCATAAATATGAGTCAGTTGCCAAGCTTCTGAATTTTGATTATATGACCATTAGGATGCTGTAATGGTCATAAGTCACTTTTTTCAGTGCTGTTGTAACTTCAAAGAGCCACTAAACAAACTTTTGTAAGTTAAGAACTACCCATACTTATTTCTAACTATGGAAATGATTACATGTAGAAAAAGTCTACATGGAAATTCTCATATGTACAATTTATTCAATTTAAGAGTTCCTGCTTTTGCTTTTACTAAAGCAACCCACCATGGATTCAAATTTTTTATTAAGGCCTTAGCTGCCAATGCTCTGATTGTACCATCCACAACATCTTGTACCATATTTTAAATTGCCCTGTAAATTATGTATTTTCAAAATATTTGAAATTTGATTTTCATCAATATAGCTTCAATTCAAGAATTAGATACCTTCTTGTGCATACTTTTTTGAAAAATGAATGGCTCAATTCAGGGGTAGGTTCTCCTTACCTTTACTACTGGTTTGCAATGAGGCCCAGCGCACGCGCTCGCTTCACTTGCGCAGAAGTGTTCTGATGATGTCACGGTTGGTGGGTGGAACCTCCTGCCAGTTTTACTACCGGTTCTATAGAACCGGTGCGAACGGGGGCAACCCACCACTGGCTCAATTGCAACGTATCAATTATCCCAAGAATGTATATTCCTAACTGTTCTCAATGTTCCCAAATGCATGCTTTTTTCCATGCAGCTATACAACTGAGAAACATTTTGATATAAAGACCACAGATCTCCAAGAATTAGAAATGTGCCCAGACATAACCCACTCCGTTTCAGAAACTCACACCATTTCTCTGGAAGAAAAAATAATGAAAAATTTATTTTATGTCCCTGCTGCACACTGTGGTATATAATGAAAATAGATGATGATTTTTATAAAAACTAGTTACTAAAAGATGAACACAATTTGGGCAAAAGAGGTAACCCTGAAGATATTGCTAAACTATAACTAAGGGCATTATGTATTACTAGTTATGAAAGATGGAACTGCTTAATGGCTGTACTTCAGCAACATCTGAAAAATTCATCTCTTCCTCTAGCTAATGGTATCCTTCTACAATTTATTAATTATCTCATAGCTCCTCTGTGTGGCAGTTGGATGAGTTCACATAGTACAGTAAGTACAATTTTATTTGCTTTTTGTTTTATGACACTATGTGAATCCAATACTATGGCTTGTAAACTACAGTTTATTAAGGTTTTACCAGGCCAGTATGACTTGTTTGACAAACCATATCAAAAAGCAAAACAAAAAAACCAATTTTTTTTGCTCCAAGAGGTTGGCTAAAATCTAGCACAGGAGCTAGTATGAAAAACACAGTGTTAATATACTAGGAAAGATACAAACACCAGTATGACCAATGGGCTTATTTACACTATCATGAAAACTGATTAACTGTTATAATATCCCCAATGTTTCCAAGAAACTAGTTCAGTGAGTACTACAGAGCATAAGAATGGTCAATTTTTATGCTAAAGACCACTATTTATTTATTTATTTATTTTCATCACATCATGGAGTTGATGTATTGACCTGTTTTTGTTTCTGTTTTGCTAACTATTTTTGAAGAAAATGAATAGATTGGCAGCATTTTTAGGGTTGATGGGACTGACTTCTTCTTTTTTTTTTTTTTTAAATAGACCATTGAATTGGTGTGCTTCTCTTCCCAAACACTTTAGGCAATCCAAGGAGGATCTAGGAGTTGATATAACACAGAACCAATATCTAATTTTCTTCTAAAGGTTAAAAATGTGGAATATGTTAGAACTAATCAGGGACTCATGAAACACCGTATCAGTTCATACATCATTTCCTGTCTTAATGATGATTTGTTGAAAGTACCTCACAGAATTCATTACTGAATGAATCCACAGAGGCTGAGTTCATACAACATACTATGTCAACTCAACCCAGCTATATTATTGCTTAAGGCCTTTCCATCTTAGTCCCTTCTAAATAGTGCCAATTGCTAGAATTCTTAATCTTTAATATAATCAATCAGCACAAAGATGGGTGTTTTAAGATTCTGGGTTCAAGCAAGTGTATGTCTATATTGTCAACATTTCTATGTTTGCTATTCTATGTAGCTTACAATAATTGTAAGAACTGATAGAGAAAACCTGGATTTATATATCATATTTAGTTATAAAGAAGTAGGGTTGCCATGTCTGCTTCCAAAAAATAGCGGACAAGTGGGGGGGTTAAGTAGTAAAAAAATAAAAAAAAATTTACAATTAAATTATATATTTTCTTACAAACATTTTAACACGTATTAAAATAATCACTTCAAAACTTTACTTAAAATTCAAAACATCAAATATATTATAATAATATGTAGAATATTACATTAAATTTTACTTTGCTGTCGTGTGTATTTTTTATTTGACTGCGCAGCTTTGATCAATTCTTTGTGTTTAAGGAATAATTCTTTAATTTCAGTACAACGTTGAGAAATATTAAAAGAATATACAAAGTTCACTTTGAACTGATACAAGCAGTCGGTTACGTTCGTCAGCCCACAAATTTCCCATGACACTGAAAATTCGTTCAACGTTTGCATTTGATACCGGAATTGATGCACAATACTGGAACAGTTTCGGTAAACTCAGAGCTGGCTCTTTCTTGAAAAAGTATGTCCACTTATCAAGGGATGAATCGCCCTGCAGATGAACATAAACTTCTTCTAAGGCAGAAATTTCATCGAAGAGAGTGTTGGGTGGAAGTTCTTCTCGCCATGGTGATAATAACCAGATGTTCGTCATTTCTTCTAAAGTTGGAGGATTATTGCGATCAATTAGATTGAAACAACTTAGCGTCTCATATACTGAATCGGTGAAATTATATCACTTTTCTAGGTACGCAATGGCTCTTTGATACACGTTGATGGCTTCTTTCTTGAACTTTTGCATGGCATTCTCAGGCAAATGTTTTTTACGTAAGGCAATTAAAACTTTCATTCCAAAAAACTGCTCATCGTATTTTTTTTTTGCAAAGAATCACGCAGCTTACACATGATAATGTGAAGATCACATGCAAGAATTTTCTTGCTTTCCAGCTTCAGTAGGGTGTCTTGCATTATTGACATGAAGAAGTGTGTGAAATATAAATACAATTCTGAAATTGTTGGTTCATCGTCCTTTGCAAGTTCATTTTCCTGATCCGAAATAAGGTTCCAGATAACCTTATGGCACTCATCAGATCCAAGAGAAATAAAATACAATTTTAGAGGTATCCAGTTTAAAAGAAGTCTTTCAACCGCTTTAAACAAATTTAACCAACGTGTTGGAACATGGCGCAAAACTTCATGGAATTCTGACTCGCAAAACTCAAAAAATGATTTCAACTCTTCTCGTTTCTTTGCAGAATTCGAAAATTCGGCAAAAACCTTCAGCACTACATTTTCAATATCAAAAGATAACTGCTTTAATGCATGTTTTGCGCTGTTGTGTAAAATGTGATTATTGCAATGAGCATTCGATCTTTGTCTCATTCTAATTTATGAAAAAAAAGACAAAATGCGATTCTCCTATCCTTATTCTCTTAGACTGTACAGCTTTAGATTACGTACCATTTCATCATAAAGCTTTTGAATAAAAAAAAGTCCACTATTTTGTGAAAAAAATAGTGAACATAATGTGAAAAAAGTGGACTGTCCACTCAAATAGTAGACACCTGGCAACTCTATAAAAGAAGTTTCCTTGATTACTGTTTGGTGTGTGATGTGAATTCAGTCGCTGTGGTTTGCAAATAAGTTATGAAGCCTTAACCAAATACAGTTTACTCAGTAAAGCATAGTTAAGACACATGTCTTAGCAAGTTGTATAGGTATAGTCAATAAGTGATATATTTCATTGGTCCAGATAACTTTAGGAAATATCAGGTGATAGATTGTAAAACTTGATTAATTATAAATACTATTTCTTGCTGCAATATCTGCTACCCAGTTCAGACTTATTAAAGCAGAAGAATATAGATTAGATTGCATTTAGCTACTTTATATTGTTTTTCCAGTTTTTTAAAAAAAGGTTATATTTAAGACATTGCTAAGGTGACGCAGTTGCTTGTTCCCAAATGATACTTCTTGGATCTGTCTCTCACTCTCAGTGATGAATCTTGGTAAACAAATGATTGTTTCATTTATGTACACAGAGCCTCCTTTCAGGGAATTTAATGGGCCATGCATAAAGGAATGGAAAAGGAAAACATTAAATTTGTATGTGACACTTGGTCCTGAAACAAATGATTAAGCATTTCAACTGAGACTTCTCAGGGTGTTTGGGTTTTTTTGTTTGTTTATTGTTGCTATATTTTCATTTACTATAAATGAAAACAGTGCCCCCCAAAAACGGAAAATGAGATCTTATAGCTGATTAAACCGGAGGTTTAATGTTATAATCAATATCTATATCTACCTTACTTTAGTTTGCTGCAGAAATGAATTCATGCACATTCACTTTGCTGATGGTTCCAACTGGTAGTAGTGATTGAAACAGCCACATGAGCCTTCTAAAAGATATTGCTGTTTTTATACTTCATCTAATGCTTTAATACTAACAAAACAGCTGCTTTACTTGTTGTTAAGGATATTGGTGTTGTGTTACCAACCAGCAGAGTAAATGCACAAGGAAACGTTGCTGAGAGCAATGAATAAGAGATATGCAAACTGGTTTATCAAAAGCTTACTTTATAGTAGAAAAACAGTCTCATAGTCTTTAAACAAATTCCAAGTCTTTGCCAGTTAAATCAGTCCAGTAGTTACAGATATCTTCTTATCAAACAAATATTAGTTGGTTAGAATAACAAACTCGTTATTGCTTAACGCATTGTAAGGCGCCCTGAGTCTCTGGAGAAGGGCGGTGTCAGGGCCTTTATTAATCCCATGTTTGGCTCTGGGACTAATTACCCTGGTTTAATTAGAGGGGATGAATCGAGGCTTATTCCTTGTTGCAATATTCTGAAAAAGAAACGCGAAGGAAAGTTTCTAATAAAACTCATTTATTTGTTATAAAGAAAATAAAACACCTCACTAACTAAGAAAAGTTAATTGCTACATTTTTGAAAGAAATTCTTGCCGGCTATCTCAGCCAGACCTTGCTGGAAAGAGAACAAAGGAAAGAGAGAGTGAAGCAAGTGAAGGAATGTGGGTGGATGGACATGCGTAGTAGCTTACTGATAAGAAGTTGGCAAGCTACGGAGAGTCTGACAGTCCAGAAATGATGAGTTCAGCTGGCAAATAAAATAACGCAGTGACATTCCCCTTCTTTGCCAGTTGAGTGAATATCAGTACATCATCAAATAAGGCACATCTTCTCACGCAGATACTCATGTTGAGCTGCTGGAAGTGGTTTGTTGAGCATATCAGCAATTTGATCATGTGTAGATACATATTGCATTTTGACAAAGCCTTTTTTCACTAAATGTTTTATATTTTGATAACGGATGTCAATGTGTCTGGACCTAGAACCTGTAAAATGAGATTCAGAAATATAAACCACCGATTCATTGTCTTCCATCACGGTGATCGGTCGGATCGGGTGTGTCCAGATATCTGTGACTAAAGCATCAAACCAAGTTAGAGAATTACATGCATCTGAAACACAAGCATATTCAGCTTCAGTAGATGAACAAGAAACAAAATTCTGTTTACGTACTTGCCAATAAACAGGACATCCATTTAAGAACATCATATAACCTGAAGTACTTTTACGTGATTTCTTATCACTTGCCCAATCAGAATCTGCATAACAACTTAATTCTGCATAATCAGTATGTGTTGGTTCTAACAATAACTTCAAATGTTTGGTGTATTTTAGGTATCTCAATAATTTCTTAATACATGTCCAATGAAACTGTTTTGCCTTACCTACGTGTCGTGATAAGAGATTAACACTAAGTGCAATGTCGGGTCTGGTCCAACTACTAATGTATAATAGTGACCCAATAACTGAACGATAAAGTGTTTGATCCTCGAACTCAGGACTTTCTTCTTGTGTCAAGTTGTGAAAATCTGTTTGCATGGGTGTCTTTGTTGTGTTAGCATCTTTCATGTTGCAATGATGCAAAACTTGTTCAATTTTATCTTCTTGTGAAAGACTAAACCCCTTCTGTGTTTTTTCAATCTGAACACCTAAATAAGTGCTAATATGACCTAATGATTTCAATGTGAAGTATCTCTGCAAAGCTTTGGCGAAAATTTCACTCATTTGCTTATTTGGACCAATATAAACAATATCATCAACATAAACAAGAACTATCTCATATGCATTGTTAGATCTTTTTGTGAACACGCACTCATCAGTTTCGGACTTAATAAAGCCCATTGAATTTAGTTTGTCAGTAAGACATAAATACCACATTAAACCCGATTGTTTCAGACCATAAAGACTTTTGTTTAGGAACCAGGTATCCCCTTCTTGCTGTCGGAATCCTGGAGGACTTTTCACATAGATCTCTTCATCTAGGTCTGCATGTAGATAAGCCATGTCAACATCAAATTGGAAAACTTCTAAACCAAGGATAGTTGCAGTTGCTAAAGCAATTTTTACACTCTCAGTTCTGACTGTCGGTGAGTAAGTATTTGTGTAGTCCTCAGGATAACGTTGAGCGAAACCCTGAGCTACAAGTCTGGCTTTGTACAATGACTCACCATTTGGTTTCTTTTTGATTCTGTAGACCCATCGAGTGCCAATGACCTTTTTGTTTGCTGGAGGTTTTGCAGGTGTAAATACCTTAAGTTTCTTTAGACTGTCCATTTCAGCCTGCATTGCCTCATACCATTTGTCTTGCTCTGAATCAGGGAGCTGCTTGATTTGTGTGAAATTATCAGGTGGAAGTGTAACATTGCAAATCAAAGGCATGGGTGCTTTTGTCAGTTGCCAAGAATATCGTTGTGGAGGGATTCCTTTTGTGGCCCTCTTGGAACGTCTCGGAACAACTGTCCAATCTTCTTCTGGTTCGTCCTCGTCCTCACTTTCGTCACTAGCGTCAGCATCCGCGGCTTGCGAAGACGGAACATCGGGTTGAGAAGAATCAGTGGTGGAATCTTGATCATCAATCTGCGTAGGATCAGCAGTATCATCTCTGGGAAAATAAACTCCAGGATCATTGGAATGAATCCTGGACCAGTCAATATCTTCTTCAAAATTAGCAGATTGGGAAATCACAATTGCATGTTTAGAGTCAATAAATCTGCTCCATTTTGAGTTATCACATAAATCTCAGTCTTTTTGCTGTTGGACCTCCTTTTCTTCTTTGAGCTAAGGGAATGTTCACCATAGCGTATGAACCAAAAATATGGATGTTTTTAAGATCGGGCTTGTAGCCATACAACATGAAGAAAGGAGTCTGATTTGTTACACTGCTCCAAGTACAGTTGACAATGTAATTTGCATACTTGATAGTTTCACCCCAGTATATCATATCAAGGTTGGCATCTTCTAGGAGACAACACATCATGGTTTGCAGTACCTCTCCATTGTGAGCCGATGTGTCAGGGGCCGACGTCTGATGTACAATTCCATTCTTACGCATCCAGTCCTGGAAACGCTGAGACATGAACTTGGCACCACGATCACTCTGGATTCTGGCGATGCGAACTTGGTGTTGGGTAGAAACAAGGGTTGCAAAGTCTTTAAAGATTTGAAAGGTCTCTGATTTTTCTTTCATAGGATATACATATCCATATCTAGAGTAATTATCAACAATTGTTAGAAAATATTTTCTACCGCCAAATGATGGCGGGAATGGACCAACTATGTCAATGTGAACCAAATCAAAAATGCGTGTTGACAGGCGTGTAGCACGTTTGGGAATGGCTGCTGCTTTGGATTTGGCCTTTTTGCAGACAGCACAATCCAAAAACACCTTACACCCCTTTAGATCCAAACCTTTTGCGAACTCTGGCATCTTCCTAAGAACACGGAAACTGGCATGCCCCAATCTTCTATGCCATTTATGGATACACCTGGAATGCAAAGGTTTACCTGTTAGTGAATTCTCAACATTAACATTTTTATGCGGAACCTCAGGCTTGCTCTGAGCAACCTGTTTACCAACTTTCTTTTTGTTGGCTTTAGGAGCCTTAGGGGTAGCAACAGGATCTCTCTCTGGAGCATCTCTCTCTGGGCCTGTGCGTTCCCTTTTGGGAGTTTGCATACTTGCCTGTGTTTGGGTTTTAGGCTTTGGCTTTAAGTAATAAACACCACCAATTAATATGGTTTCAGCAACAATATCTCCATCTTTAACTATGTAACTTGCTTTTTCAAGGTGGTGAACTTGGAACTTTAACATTCTAGACAAGTGACACTGACTAAGCAAATTACTGGTTGCTGTTGGTATGTAATAAACATCAGGAATGAATGCATCGAGCTCTTCAACATAAACAGTTCCTTTTCCTTTGACCTGACAAGGATGATTTGAAAAAGAATAAAGTTCACGTAGTTCTGGTTCACTCTCGTGCATTTCTGTGAAAAGTTCCTTTCTGTAGGTAACATGCAATGCTGCACCACTGTCCAAAGTCCACAGGAGTCGTCTGTCGTACTCTGGTTGAGGTTGTGGATCATTGGTTAAAGCCAATGTGGCGAGTGGAGTTTGTGGATCATGCCAGGGACCACGACGACCTTGTCTTCCGCCTCTGCCTCTGCCTCTGCCTCTGGAATCTGTTCCTCTGGGCTGGTATGTGACGGGAGCTGGAACTCGTTGGGGACAATCCTGGGTGGCATGTCCCACACGATTGCAGGTGTTGCACCTTGGCATCCTTGGAGCGTAGGTCCTTCCTCGGAAGGGGCGCTTAGCTGGAGCTCTTGATGCGGGTGGTCCTCTCAAGTGTGGTGTGGCCAACATGAATGCCTCTTCTTCAATTAAAAGTCTACAGACATTGTCCACTGTGCGTTGAGCAATTGGGACTTGGTTAATTTTTGTAACAGCATCTTTCCATTCATAATTCAAAGAGTTAATAATGATGCTGATCATTTGGATATCTTCAATGTTATGGCCTCTTTCTCTCAATTCTGTTCTCAGACCTTTCAGTTTGGTCAAATGTCCTCCAATTTGTTCACCAGGTTTCAATCTCGAACCGTGGAGTTCAGACATGAGTAAACATGAAGATTCAATTGAGATAGGCCTGTAGCAATTTTCCAATTCAGCCCAAATTTGTCGGGCAGTTGTATTTGGTGGAAAAGTGACCTGTAGTTCAGTATCCATGGACATCAATAATGTTGTGCGAGCCCTTATCTCTAAATCTCTTATTGCATAAGTCCAAGGTTGAGCAGGAGGATTAAAAACCATAAAATGAGTGCCTTCTCTAAGAAGCAATAGTGTAATCTCACTAACCCAGGCTTTGTAATTGTGTCCTGACATTTTTAGTTTTGACTCACCAGTTAATGGAGAGACAGAAAATGCCTGGTAAGGAGCCTGCACTTGGTATGCTGGCTGTGCTGGCAGAAATGCCTGTGGTATTTGCTGTGCCTGTTGTGGACCTAAAAATGGTCTTGGTTGTGCCATTGGAGATGGGCCAGGAGGTGGCCCTATTTGCACTTGTGGCTGGGGCACATATGCAGGCATTTGTAGCTGCTGTGGCTGATGCACTGGAATCTGCTGTATTCCAGTTGCCATTTGTGCGTGATCTGCAATATTGGCATGACCTGCTGGAGATGCAGTCATTTGCAGTCATCGCAGTCTGTGTTGACAGGAGGGCAGAGGTCGACCCCGAGGCCCCTTATATGTGGGGTGCCACAAGGATCGGTCCTCTCGCCTCTCCTGTTCAACATTTATGTGAAGCCGCTGGGTGAGATCATCCATGGTTTTGGGGTGAAGTACCATCAGTACGCTGATGACACCCAGCTGTACATCTCCACCCCAGACCATCCCAATGATGCCCTCGAGGTGAGGTCCCGGTGCCTGGAGGCCGTACGGATCTGGATGGGGAGGAACAAACTCAGACTCAACCCATCCAAGACCGAGTGGCTGTGGTTTCCGTCGTCCCAATATAGTCAGTTGGCGCCATCTCTGACTATTGGGGGCGAGTCGTTGGCCCCCACAGATGGGGTTCGCAACTTGGGCATCCTCCTGGACTCACGGCTGTCTTTTGAAGAGCATATGACGGCCGTAGCCAGGAGGACCTTTTATCAGGTTCGCCTGATTAGCCAGTTGCATCCCTTTCTGGATCAGGACTCGTTACGCACGGTCACTCACGCCCTTGTCACCTCACGCCTGGATTATTGTAATGCTCTTTACATGGGGCTCCCCTTGAGAAGCACCCGAAGGCTCCAACTGGTCCAGAATGCGGCCGCGCGGGTGGTAATGGGAGCAATGTGGCGCTCTCATGTAACCCCCCTCCTGCGCGAGCTGCACTGGCTCCCAGTGGTCTTCCGGGTGCGCTTCAAGGTTTTGGTTACTATCTTTAGAGCGCTCCATTGCTCAGGACCAGAGGGACTCCTCAGGGTGCCATCGGCCAAACAATGTCGACTGACGGCCTCCAGGGGGAGAGCCTTTTCTGTGGGGGCACCTACCATCTGGAACGGGCTTCCCCCGGAGTTACGAAACATCCAAGACTTACGCATATTCTGCCGTGCCCTGAAAACATTTCTATTCCAACAAGCTGGTCTGGCCTAACTCTCCCTTTTTAATTGGCTTTTAAACTGGCTTTTAAATTGGGTTTTAAACCTCTTTAGATAAATTTGGATGTTTTTTAATCTTTGAGCCTAAATTACTTAATCTGTTTCTAAATAGTTTTTAACTTCTATATGTATTTGTATTTATTATGGCTGTTCACCGCCCTGAGTCCTTCGGGAGTAGGGCGGTATACAAATATGAAAAATAAATAAATAAATAAATAAATAAATAAATAAATTTGCCTTTGCTGCATAAAGCATGGCTGTGTTCCATCTAATAGGACACCAACACCGCCAGGGGGTGTTTGAGTTTGGGCCTGTGGAAACACTTGTGGCATTTCAGCTTCCTGTAGTAAATTACTTTTGCCAGCAGATGGCGCTGCACCTTTAGCTTCGGGCAGCTTTGCAGTTACAAGGAATGATTGCGTGGCAGGTTTATATGTAACTTGATAAGGGAGACTTTCATGTGACGTATGCAGGGCTCTCTGCCTTAATTGGCCTGACACAAAATCCACCAGGGGGAGTGTCTTTGGCTCCGGAGAAGAAGGCAATATGGCGCTTTTTGAAAATCTTAAGTTATCTCCCTTATCTTGCTCAAACATAGATATAGCCATTTTTGCCTGGGATAGCTGCTGTTCATAGAGTTTTATACGGTCACGATAGGCTTTCATAGCCAGCTCATCCAGGGTGAGCTTAGAGCTTCGAGGAGAATAATGAATTGTTTTTCTCTCTGCGTGGGAGTAATTTTGCTCGGCAGTGTGCTTTGGCCTTGCATCGAGCGTTACAAATTCAGAAGGTTCTGAGGAGACAGGTTGAGAGCTGGCATAATCAGAAGAAGACGTCACTGACCTCAGTTCCAGTACGTTATCTTCAAAAGCAGCTTCTGTCTTATCTCCCTCCATTTCTGTTCCCACGGCTTCTTCTCGTTCCAGGCGTGTGGCTGTAGTAAGGGGCTGGAAATCTGGAAACCTCCTTTCTGCCACCTTCTCAGCAAAATACATTTTGTATTTGTTTTTCTTCTGTTTCGGCATCTTAGCAAAGATAATTAGCGTACCTCAGTAGCTAAAAACTAATTGCCTATGCGCTCTTATCAGAAATAACAAAACAAGGAAAAAAGCCATAAATCAAACCATCTGAGAGCTACCAGATGTAAGGGCATTTATTAATCCCATGTTTGGCTCTGGGACTAATTACCCTGGTTTAATTAGAGGGGATGAATCGAGGCTTATTCCTTGTTGCAATATTCTGAAAAAGAAACGCGAAGGAAAGTTTCTAATAAAACTCATTTATTTGTTATAAAGAAAATAAAACACCTCACTAACTAAGAAAAGTTAATTGCTACATTTTTGAAAGTAATTCTTGCCGGCTATCTCAGCCGGACCTTGCTGGAAAGAGAACAAAGGAAAGAGAGAGTGAAGCAAGTGAAGGAATGTGGGTGGATGGACATGCGTAGTAGCTTACTGATAAGAAGTTGGCAAGCTACGGAGAGTCTGACAGTCCAGAAATGATGAGTTCAGCTGGCAAATAAAATAACGCAGTGACAGGCGGCATATAAATCAAATTAAAAAAAAAACTCACTCTGGTTCACAAACCACGATGGTTACAGATCCATCCAACGATGATTACAGATAGCAACTCCTCACTATGGCAGCTTATCATATCAGCTTCATCATCAATGGCAGCATATCATAGCAGCAACTGAACATGTTACAATACCTTGCTTAAATACTCTCACAACCAGTCATTACCTAATTACAGCATGACTCAGCATTATAATGAATACCTTTAAAGTAACATAATACATTTACAGATTAAAGTTACAGTACACATATATTGCCTGGACAACTGTTAGGCTCAAACCATATCCTAACATGCTCCCCTTTGGACAGGTCAATATATACAGTTTAGATTCTTAATCCATAGCTTTCACAACACGTTTTATGTTTGATAACACCTTGCGCTTTGGGAAAATTATCAGCTATATTGTCTTCCGACATACAATATTTCAACTTAACCATGTTGCTTTGAATACACTGACGAACATTCAGATACCGAATGTCAGTATACTTAGATCTAGTTTTAACTGCTAAATTTGTTGCCATTTTAATAGCAACTTGGTTGTCCTCATGTATTACAATTGGATAATCCATCTTTAAACCAATATCCATCATTAGTTGTTTGTAATAAATTAAATTAGTACAAACTAGTGACAAACATGAGAACTCCGCCTCCATAGTCGAAAGACTAATATGTTTTTGACGAATTGATTTCCAGCCAATCAAACAATTGTCTAACATGATAGCTATATCCGATGTGGACTTTCTGGTGGTCACATCAGTAGCAAAACTGGCATCAGCATATGCGCTCAATACTAAATCATTGTTAGGTTCTAGATACAATGCATAATGCATTGTCATTTTCAGATATCTTAATATACGCTTTGCGGCCTGCCAATGCCTATCAGTTGGCTCTGCATTATATCTCGCTAATTGGTTTACTCCAAATGAAATATCAGGTCTCGACCAATTGCTTATATAAGATAGACTACCTATAAGAGACTGGTAGATCTCCTTACTAAATTTAGGGCTTTGGACTTCTCCTTGTTGAAAATCCTGTGCCATAGGCATTTTAGCTGGCTTACATAGCTCCATGCCATAACGTTTCAACATTTGGCTTATTTTGCTAGATTGAGATATTTTATAACCGCTAGCTGTTTGATTGATATCTAGACCCAAATAATGCCTAATATTTCCTAAATTTCTGATCTTAAATTTGGTTTGTAACTGTTTAACAATATCTATGGCTTCCTCATCAGTTTTAGTTATTATGGTGATGTCATCTGTAAACAATAACAAAAATGATACTACACCATTATTTTCTCTTTTAAAGAGACATTTATACGCTACACTTTCATGAAAACTGATCCTATTTAGCTCTTTAAGTATTCATTGGTTCCACTCAAATCCTGATTGTCTCAAACTATAAAGGCTTTTATTTAACTTCCAACAATCAGTGTGGTTTTGTGTTTCAACTCCTAAAGGCTTCCTCATATAGATGGTGTGTCTCAATGGAGCATGCAAGTATGCTGTCTCTACATCTATATGGTTAATACTATATTTATACTTAGCTGCCCACACTAGCATTGTTCGTAAAGTACTAGCACGTAAACTAGAAGCAAAAACCTCATCAAAATCTTGTTCGGTCTGAGAAAAACCTTGAGCTACAAGGTGAGCTTTATGGGTTACTGTCCCATCTATGCTTTTCTTAATTTTGTAAACCCATCTACAACCTATTAATTTTTCACCAGGTGGCAATTTCACAGTTTCATAAATACCTAACTTAGTTAAAGAATTAATTTCCTTACTAATTGCCTCCTTCCAAGCATTTTGCTCCTTTTCAGGATAAAGCTTGATATCCTCATAACTTGAAGGTTCTATGTTCACCTGGCAAACTACGGTTGCTTTATAACGATCAGGTGGATGCCTTTCCCTAGTTGATCTCCTAAGTAATACAGGACTTACAGCAGATGGTTCATCTGACTCCTCCCCTAAAACTACCTCCTCTAAACCTACTTCCTGTTCTTCCTCCTTGATAGAGAATTTTACATCATCAAAATCCTCAGGAATATGATGCTCTACACTAACAGTATTCTTATCATGTCTATAATCTGCACACTCTAGTTTATCCCATCCTTCGTGCTCTAGAAATTTAGCACTTGCACTACAGTAAACACTAGTAGTTCCCTGTGCCCAAAATCTAAAAGATCTATGAGTTGATTCATAGCCAACGAAAAACATTTTTCTGGCTCTCTGTTGATCCTTTCTCCTTACACTAGATTGAATGTGTACCCAAGCTGGGGCTCCAAATGTGTGTAAGTAACTAAGATTTGGTTTCCTCCCATGCCATAAGGTGAATGGTATTTCACCTGTAGAGGAATTAACCACGTTGTTTAACACATGGTTAGCACACATAACAGCCTCACCCCATAAATTTTCAGGCAAACCAGAATCTGCCAACATAGTTCTAGTCATGGCTTGTAATGTTTGACCTCTTCTCTCGATATACGGATTATGCTGTGGTCTGTACGGCGCAGACCATTTATGCTGGATCCCTGCATCTTGCAAAAACTTTTCCAACCTTTGGTTGGTAAATTCTGTACCATTATCAGTCACTAAGCATTTAACCTTAAATTTCTGTTTCCTTTCCACAAAACGTAGCCAGTTATTAATATGCTGGAATGTTTCACATTTTGTTTTCATGAGATAACAGAATCCGTATCTTGAATAATGGTCTACTATGCTCAGAATATAGCAGGCACCTCCTATGCTAGGTTTCTTGGGTCCAATTAGGTCTATAAACACTACCTCTAATGGATTTGTGGTTTTAAAACCATTAACACGGTTTGCTGATGTTACCCTACTTTTTTGCTGATTACAGGCATTGCAATTTAGATATTTACTACATGCTTTTAGTTTTATCCCTTCAGATAACTGAAGTGTTTTCTTTAACATTCTGAAATTTAAATGCTCAAGTCTCCGGTGTAACAGATGAATACAATCATCATGTGGTTTAACATTCTTATAAACAGACTTAGATTTAGCCACCAATACTGGGTTATCTCTTAAAACAAATAAATCATTTTCTAAACTTGCAGTAACAACCTTGCCATCTTTCTCAATAAAACACTTATCATTTTTAAATGTTACTGTAAACCCAAATTGCAATAATGATTTAACAGATAATAAATTGAATTTTAACCCAGGAATATATAACATAGGCAATGGTTCATTATTAAATGACCAATGAGCAATACCCTCTCCAGCTACCTTAACTTTCCAGCCATTAGCTAGTTTAACATGTTGGTTACTCGTCTCCATTTTAACAAAAAAAATTCTATTTCTAGAAATAGATTGAGAAGCACCACTGTCAACAACCCAACAATCCTGGTTAACATCAGTAGTTGAACTGGATATAGCTAAATTACAACCCTTCTTGGGTCTAGTATTGTTCCTAACAGACATTTTCTTATTCTTACAATAATTAGCTATATGCCCTTTAGCCCCACAAGCAAAACAACGTTTTACAAAATAAGCAGTTGAATACATGTTTTTTTTTTATTGAAAAAGTTTTCAAATACAAAATTTCCCCCATTTTTCTCCCCCCTCCTCCCTAACCCCCCCTCACCACCCATCCCCCGGTGACTTCTTCACAACAAAAACCTAATTCATAACAGATTATATAATATTTTACCATCCCCTTACTCCCTCCTCTAAATACTGACCCTTACATGCTAATAATATTATTAATATTATTACTTCCCCCTTTTACCATACATTTCAAAATAACAGTATATAATAACTTCTAATTTAGCATAATAATATTATTATAACTCCCAATCTAGCAACAATCTGCCTTTTTTTCTCCTCCCCCATACTTATATATATAACATTTCAAAGCAGCCTTCCCCATCAATCTTAATTTAACATTTATTCAACTCTATCCATTTCCTCCACTCCCCTAAATATATCACTTAAACATCCCTTTTCTTAAACTGAACAATCAGTAAACTAACCTATTTCCACCCACTTTCCTACAAAATTGCCATGCACAACAATTCTTAATATCTTTAATCTACTGCCCGCCCTGCTAAAAAAAAATATATTCCGTTATATAAAAAAAAATCAATAACTTTAAATTTATAATCCATATAATATCTTCTTTGATGTCTTTCCACTGGATTGTTGAGTCCATCATCCATATTAGGGTAACATAGCATCCTGGTTGCAACAGTTTGTTCAAAATCCTCGGTCATCATCTGCCCCCATCAGTAATGAATATCCTCATATATATATATAAAAAAGGAAAACAACTACCCGAGTGACATTATAATTATATTCCATATAGTATCTGTAATTGTGGCTTTCATCAGGATTATTAATTCCCATCATCATAATGGGTAACAACCAGATCTTCTGCATGCCCCAGCGTAGCTCTCTTGTCTTATAGCTCAAGATAAATATAATACATTTATCAATAAAGAAAAGAAATCCAAAATAGATAATTCCAATCCAACAATTTAAGGCTCTTTTCACATCCCAAAGTTATGGCATTGCAGAGGTCTGTCACTCTCCTCAGGATAATGTTAACCAATACTTCGCCTCAACCATCTTTTCATATATTCATTCATTTTTTAAAAATAACTGGCTTCACTGTTGCTTAATTTAGAAATTTTTATTTTTGTGAGACCTATTTCTTTTTTTCTTTTCTTTTTGTGGGTTTGATCTCCATCCTAGTTTCCTTTCTGCAAGTTGTATATCAACTGATCGGTTTTCATTCTGCTTTATGACTTGGTCTTGTTGGTTTTGCTTTTGTATCTCATATTTCTTTTTTATCAATTGTGTATCAGCTAATTGGTTTCCATGCTTGTCTGTGACTTGATGAATCATCACATTAGAGTCCGATGCCACTTCTCTCATATTTGTAGATAATCCAGCTGAGGTATCTAAAAAATTCAAAGGCAATTTGTCCACAGCAGCCTCTAAATACATGTTTTCTCTCAACTGATTCCTTTCTTGTCTTCTTTTGGATTCTTCCAATAACCTACCAGTTATGCCAGCCAATGCCAGTTCATCTCTGGACAAAACCTCCAACGAAGAAACATAGTTGTCATAGCTATCGTCCAAAGAAGAAAGAATTACATAAACTTGTTGTAGTTCTGAGAAAACAAGTTCCTTTTCATGCAGCTCCTGGAAAATTCTGGTCATGGATTCCAAATGAGCCATCATATCTCCACCTTTAAGAAGATGTTGTTTAAATAATCTCCTTGTGAGATAAATATGAGCACTCACAGAGTCACGAACGTATAGTGTCTTCAACTTGATCCAACACCTAGCAGCAGACTCTTCGCCACGAATATGGAAAAGCTGCTGGTCACCCAGTGTTAGTCCAATAATGCAAAGAGCTCATTCATTGTCTCTGTTAAACTTGGCTAATATCTTCGCATCTTCCTCATCAGCAGGATCCCATGCTGTTACATCCGGTGGATTATTAACTATATCCCACAGTCCTTCTCTACACAGAAGTAGATTACATTTTGCAGACCAGGATACATAGTTTGTTCCATCCAGCCGTGTTATCATGGAAAAATTTGCTGTTTGTTCAAGTTCCATCTTCACTTGGATTGTTTATCACAAACACAGTTTGTACTATTCACATTAACTCTCAGTTTAGCTTTTACAATCCTAGTTAGTTCTGGTTGGCTCTGGGCCCATAACCAATGTTAAGGATATTGGTGTTGTGTTACCAACCAGCAGAGTAAATGCACAAGGAAACATTGCTGAGAGCAATGAATAACAGATATGCAAACTGGTTTATCAAAAGCTTACTTTATAGTAGAAAAACAGTCTCATAGTCTTTAAACAAATTCCAAGTCTTTGCCAGTTTTTTTTTTTATTTGATTTCTATGCCGCCCTTCTCCGGAGACTCAGGGCGGCTTACAATGTGCTCAGCAATAGCCTTCATCCTTTTGTATATTTATACAAAGTCAGCTTATTGCCCCCACAACTGGGTCCTCAATTTACCTACCTTTAAAAGGATGGAAGGTTGAGTCAACCTTGAGCCTTGGCGAGATTCGAACCTGCAGTAATTGCAGGCAGCTGGTCTTAATAACCAGCTTAATAACAGGGTGCCTTAGACCACTGTTATAGACCACTACCAAGTTAAATCAGTCCAGTAGTTACAGATATCTTCTTATCAAACAAATATTAGTTGGTTAGAATAACAAACTCACTCTGGTTCACAAACCACGATGGTTACAGATCCATCCAACGATGATTACAGATAGCAACTCCTCACTATGGCAGCTTATCATATCAGCTTCATCATCAATGGCAGCATATCATAGCAGCAACTGAACATGTTACAATACCTTGCTTAAATACTCTCACAACCAGTCATTACCTAATTACAGCATGACTCAGCATTATAATGAATACCTTTAAAGTAACATAATACATTTACAGATTAAAGTTACAGTACACATATATTACCTGGACAACTGTTAGGCTCAAACCATATCCTAACACTTGTTCTAACACAAATTATATTGAATAGCAAGAGCACAAACGTTGTGCCTCAGTTGCATTCATTCCTTGACAGGGAGGCCATGCTCAAAGAGATTCCTGCCTCAATAAACTCCTATTTGGATTACTGTAATCTACATGAGACTGTTCTTGAACAGCACTTGGAAACTGCAGCTGGTCCATAATGTAGCCATGCAGGCAGTTTTTGGTGATTCTTATTCCATCCATTTGAGACTGCTGCTCCACAAGTTGCACTGGCTCCTGGGTGCAATTCAAGGTGGTAGGCAAAGATGGCCTTTTTCCTATTGTTTCTGCCTGCCCCACTACATCTACTAAAGAAAGCATTATCTAAGTCCCTTTTATTAAACAATGTCATCTTGTTGGATTCTGGAGTCAGACCATCTCAGTTGTAGCACCTGTACTATGGTTCAGAATTCCGCAGAGATATGGATGACCCCAACTCTATTCACCTCCCACAAGACACTGAAGACCTTCTATTTCCCCCAGCATTTAGATCAGGAGATAGATGGTCTCTGCTATTGATGGTAACTAGGGTTAATCAGTTTATCCTTGGGTGTCTTGTGAGTTTATGTCTGATGTTTTTGTTTTTAATCTTGTAAATTACCCAGAGTTATTTGTGTGAGATGGGCAGCTACATAAATCATATAAAATAAATGCATACATACAGCATGCATACATACATTTTTTACATAGTTATACCTCTCAATTGTTGGTGCAGCTCTTTTAATCAAAGAGTTAGGCTCATGGCAATGAGCTGGAGGATTTTCTGCCACTACTGTAATATTGAATCCATGAAAGAACTTGAATTTAACACCGTAGTTTCATGTAGTTGAACCTAGTTTCACCAAGTCCGACTAATCAGCAATTGGATTCAGATATATTTTAAACTAATAAAGCAATATTTATTTACCCAAGTCATAGTCAAAATACAGATTTTACTTTTATCAGACGTTGTAATGGCTGACAGTTAAATTATTTTCAAAGAGATGAGAAAAATTCATGGAAGATAAACATATTATCTGCTACTAGTTTTCCCTCAGAATATCCTCAAAAATCATTATGTAAATCACCAGCTGCTAGGGAACAAGACCTGCAAAAGAATTATCATGCTCCCATCTATGCATGTGAGTTTCCACAATGTTGGCCACCACACAACATAAAATACAAAACTAAAGAGGTCTTTGGTAGGATCCAACAAGCTCTTTTTATGTTCATATATTTATCCTTTAAGATTGTGAAATGCAGGATGATGGCTTATTCAGCAAACTCCCTAAAAACACTGGCTTAGCAGAAGCATAAAGCCATCATTTGATATCTCCAATGTGATTAAAACAATAAAGACCATACTACTCAAGTCTTATGCAATATTCTGTAATAGAATAGAACATATAAAAGAAAGAATTACAATCTTTCGCTTTGGACAAGGAAATCCTTGCATGTTTATTTGGCCTTTTTCAAAAGCCATGATAATTCCAGCAGTACAAAGTTGAGTTTTAGCTTAAGTTCCTGAATACATAAGATGAGATGCACAGTGGTTGCGTTTTGAAAATGTAAATAGTGGCAATTCTTTTATGCAAATCTGCCTATTTGCATGTTGTCATAATCCAAACTCCAAAGTGCTATATTCTTATACATGTCTTTGCATTTTGGAGAGATATTAGCATAAATTATCGCAGTGTGTTGTTACAATCTTTGTATGCTCCAGAGTCCATTAGTTGTGACTAATTATCATTTAAGACCATTTTTCTGTCATTAGAAGGGGGGGAAAAAAAGAAACCTTCTCCCATCTGGCGTCATTGTTGTATTCATCTTGAGCTAAGGTAATATGCAGAAAAGGGGGGAAATGATTCATTTCATAAACCATATTAGAACTAAATTAAATGTAAAACACATTTTTACATTAATTAGCATAAAGCTTATTCAGTGGGTGGCAGGAGAGAAGCCCTTTGAACTGAAAATATCAAACCAATCACAGATACTTGTCTATCAACAATTGATGTGCAGTGTACAATTTAAACAAATGAATTCTTAAAACTCTTTTTCAGTAATATTGCCACATAACATTTTAAAAGATAAGTTGCTTCAGCAGTTGTTTATGTCCAAGTTGAAAAGGGACATGTTACTAGTCTGATCTGCAATGCTGTGTGATGTATCTAAACCTGCTCAATGTGAAGATTTCCATGTAAACTTTAATATTATAGAATGGAATACTTCAGTCCACTTAAACCATGCTACTTATGCAATGGTTAAGTATCTCGAAGTTCCTTCCAAGCAGATACCTCTTTGTCTATCAGAATGCCTGATGTAGATCAAATCAGGCACTAGTATAAATTTCCAAGTTCATTGGTGTAGCCCATTCTTCAATTGAACTATATGTACTAAAGACCAGGATCAGAGACTTTCATAAGAAAGTGGTCATATAGCATCTTCTTCAAGAGTTCTGGTTTTAGATCCCTTTTCAGTTAGACATTTGTAAATTTGTGCGTTCAATATTCATTAGAGGACAAAGGCTTGAAGTCAGAAGAAACTGGAAACACTCCACAAATTCATATCCTATGCTCTGGAATAGTCTCAGTATTATCTACTAGATCAAAATGCTTTGAACTATTCAAAAATCCAATTGATGCCTACATTAGTAAGAATCCTAATAATGAGAGGAGGTGGCTAACGTGGAAGTTAGCATGAATACATCTATATATAATTAAGGTTTCTTTCAAGAAGATATTCCTGATTTGTGTAAACAATTGTGTAAACAATCAGAAACAATTTCTCATAGGTGATACAATTTTAGCATGGAAAGGGCAAAGGGGAACAAGTGACAAGTCTGTCATGATGTCACAGAAATGACACAATTTATATAGTTGCATCAGACATTATAATGTAGTTAGATAACTACAGTGTATAATTTCTGTGATAATACTATGACTCATGAATCACAATGGTGATGTCATTTTAGGTTATCCTGGATACAACTGGCAATAGATAAAATTTATCAGGATATCTACATGGGGAGCATACCAAATTTAAGGAATTCTAAAGAAATCTCAAAATTTTCAGAAACAAAATAGATACAATCATTGTCAAGTCAACCAAATAAATGTAGACTAATGATACATATAATTTCTTTCTTTTCTGTCCTAAATGTTAACATATCCTCATGTCTTTAGATTGAACTACTGCAATGTGGTCTACATGGGATAGCCCTTGAAGAACATTTGGAAATTTTAGTTAGTGCAGAATGTAGCAATGCCTAGGCTGTTGGTTTGAGCTCCGAGCTTGGCAATTTGGTTGTAAACCAAAGAGCCTTGATGGTACAGTGGTCTAAGCACCCTGTTATTAACACAGCTGCCTGCAATTACTGCTGGTTCGAATCTCTCCAAGGCTCAAGGTTGACTCAGCCTTCCATCCTGTCTAAGGTAGGTGAAATGAGGACCCAGTTTGTGGGGGCAATAAGCTGACTTTGTATAAAAATATACAAAAGTATGAAGGCTATTGCTTAACGCATTGTAAGCCGCCCTGAGTCTCCGGAGAAGGGCGGCATATAATTCAAATTAAAAAAAAATTGTAAACATTTCATCACCATTCGAGAAGACATCGTCAGTGCATTTTGGATTGTGCTCATCTGTCAGAACTTAAATGAAATTAATTCAGAAATTAGTCTGAATTTTGTTTGTTCAGATATTTCTGAGTCATGGTCTGATTTTGGACTATTTGATTGGCTGGCTGTTGTTGCTGGGCTATAGTCTTTGGTTTTTAAGTACAGTCTGTGTGATACAGATTAGGATTAGTGTTGTTTATCTGGGTGTTTCTGAGTCATGGTCTGGTTTCAGCTTGTTTAATAGTTTGAGTGGCTGGTTGTTGTTACTGAGATGTGGTCCGATTTTTTGTAAAATGATGGATTATAATTTTGTTGCTGCGTAGTGGGGTGCCTATTTATTCATTTTAAATGCTACCTTCAGGATTGTGGTTGATGCAGTTCTTTTGTTCTCAGTAATTAGAAGACTGAGTCGATGTCAATGTGTCTGTTTATTGACTTATTGGTGGAAAATCAGACTTCAAGGAATTCTCTTTCTTTCCTTGATTTTGCCTGGGTTACAACTGTGGTCCCAGTTAGATCAAATTTGTGACCTTTTGAATCTTCATGGACTGACATGAGGGATAGTGGGTCATGTCTTTTGATAGTAGTGTCTGTGTCTGCTTTTCAATGCATGTGACACATTTGGTCTACAAGCTGTATTGTCTACCAGTATGATTCAAAATGCAATTCAAAGTTCCGGGCAGAAAATGGAAAGAATTTTTATGAAACTGAATGAGAATCTTGGATGCAACAATTTATTATACTGCATGATAATAAGACTTGTTGCAGCTAGCAACAAGGAGGCTCTAAAATATGTGAGAACTTCTGCTGGTTGAATGCCTTCCTATCAATATTACCATTATCAGAAATAAAAAATAGCTCTCATGATAAATCCTGGTTTCCTTTAACAGTACAATATATAAGATTTTTTTTTTTTTTTTTTGCATCTTATTTCCTACTGATTACGGAAACTCTGGGTAGCGCTTAAAAAGAGTCATGAAGACGGAATGATATTTCAGTGTCTCAAATACAAGTAGTACCTAGGAAATTACATGTTCTACCAAATCTCTGTTTTCTTCCAATTTTAACTCAAATCATACCTTTTGTACTTTAGTAGGATTAAATAAGGTCACTTCAGGAGATAAAGTAGCATATCCCCCCCCAAAAAAACAAACTTTAATCTGCTATTAAAAACCCAGAGCAGAAATTAACCCAAAAAACAAACAAAAGAGTGAATTTAAAAAAAAAACACCACAGATTTTCACCAATTACTCATGCCTCCTTTTTCTTACACAATTGTCCATGAGAAAGAAATTTTCTGAGAAATAAGTGTCAATATATCCTTCTTATAAAAGGTATACTTCTTTAATATATGCCAATTTTTAATTCAATTTCACTTCCCCACCTGAATCCACTCCCACTCACTTAATTAGCAATGAATGACAGAAGAACCAGCAAATTTTATTTGCTTTGTCGGTTTACAGCATATACATCTCCAAGAAATATATTTATAAAAGCGAAATACCACTCACGCATCATCACGAAATCTCCAGAACCGTAAAGCCTACAATTGAATTGAAATTGAAATTTGGCATATATGTTCCTCTTGGCTTCTAGGTGCTCACTAAGAAAGGATTTTTCAAAATGGATCATTAGTATTTCTTATATTATTATTAACACACTCTGATGCTAAGGAGTTAGATGTTCTACTCCCCCTCCCCACCTGAAAAGAACTCTATGTCAGGGTTCCAATTGCCACGTGGGTATGGGCATGGCCAGCATGTGACTCATCCAGCTTCTGTGGGGCAAGCCTGAGGGAGAGAAGGTTATAGGAGAGGATAGGAGAGGATCAATGGGGCAAGCCTGAGAGGGAGAGAAGGAGATGAGATAGGATAGGCCTCTGTGGGGCAAGCCTGAGGGAGAGAAGGGAAGGGAGAGACTTCTATGGGACAAGGCTGAGGGAGAGAAGGGGATAGGAGAGGAGAGGCTTCTGTGGGAAGAGAAGGGAAGAAGCCGATTGTAACTAATCATTAATTTTCAAGCTGTAAATGTTGATTTATCAAGCCCAATCACATAGTTTCATAGCGGAACACGAGTATCCAGCTAGTCTGTGATTTAGGACTTTTACAAGTGTAACAGTGGTAGCATATTAAAGGTAGAAGGAGCAAAGTTACCATGTCCTCAGGCAAACCCCCAGAAACCCCATATCCAATGAATAGGGGCCATGCTGAGAGCAATCTGAGAACATCTGAAGATTATAGATTGTTAATCAACAACCTGGCCCTAGATTCTTTTAGATTCAGAATATATTTATGATATTTGAAAGGGAACTTCACCCATCATTCTATTATGGATGCCACCTCTTTCAGTGAGATCAGTTCTAGTGATAGGCATAATTCTGGAAACCAGTATGTTTTTGGACTCCAGACTTTAATGTGGGCAAATACATTTTTATGATTTTATCCTTCAAGGTGCCTTCATGAAATGAGATATAAAAAATACACTATGGCAGAGTGACAGAAATATAAGAATAAAGAGCCCACAGCTTTAAACATGCTTACGTTTAGATAGTTTCTCCTTAACAGCCATTATGTTGCACTTGTATATATGGAAACATTAAAGTGTTTTTCTCTCAGCCTTTCAATATAGCAGGCTATCGAGGAACATTTAATGAAGTAGGTAAATACTAGCCATTAAAAGTAATCCATCACAGTTCATAAACCTCCAGTTAAAAGGCATCATATTACATAATATTTATTTTTCAGTGCATTTGTCATTAGGAAGTAGAATTGAAATGACACAATAAATGTGTTTATTTCCTGCAGCAGACTGAATAGTACATTCTAGCCGATTTGAATTCCATGGGAATCCAAAAGAACATTATTTCCCAGTTCAAATTTCTGTTAAGAAATGAAAGATAAATTCCTTAAAAAGCAGATCATAGATGTTTCATTAAAAAAATAAAAATAAAGATGTGCCACTTTCAAATCTATAACAGTTATTGCATACTAAATATATATACCTCTTTTGGGCTAACAACAATTCTTGCAGCAACTTTCCACATGTTTCATCCAACATGGAATCCCCGACATTTTTCCTGCCAGAATTTATCTTAGCTGCATAAATAACTTCAAGAAGCCAACATCATTTTAACACAACTCGCTGGAAATGGGTTTTGCTGCTCTGCATATTGTTGCTGTCCCACCTGGGCATATTTATTGTGCACAGATTAAAATGCACATTCAGCATCACTTTGACATCAATTGACATCCTTTAAATAACATAAATTGGGGAATGGGTTGGATGGAGAGGAGAGGAGAGGAGAGGAGAGGAGAGGAGAGGAGGATTCCAGAGTCTAGATTTCAGCAGAGTGAAATTTTGGATCCATTTTTTCATTTGGCAGTATTTGTGGCAAGAAGATTTTTTGCAAAAAGACTTATCAAAGATGTATTTTTCTTATTTTTGCTAATGTTCTAACCCTAAATGTGGAGGAAATGTGCCATCAAAAAGTAGCATTTAGCATTTATTCCTAGCATCAGATTGTTTCAGAGATTCTATTCTACAACTGGGTTATTTAGGAAGAATATCTTTGTCCTAGATATCTCCTTCAATAATTGAAAAGTTACTAGAAATTTGTTTTGCTTAATTAACATGCAGGCAGTATATTTTCTTTGCTATACCTGTACTAAGCTAAGGTATTAGATAGATGTAATTATCAAGAACAATTTAAGATGCTAATCAACAGAATAAAACCAAAGTCTATTTTCAAAGGGATAGTTGTCATTTCTACACAATAAACTTAAAATTAACTTTAAATAGAATGACACAAACTTTAAAAAACTCTGGATTATAGAATTCCTCAGTCTCCTCTGGCCCTTTAATTACTGAATTTCAGATGTTCTGTGTAAAATACTGTGTTCAAAGGATCCTAGGGATAATTAGCAATAATTTGTCACCTTGTTTTATTTTGGTTTTGCTTTTCCTGTTAACTTTATATTTTGCTTTTGGATTGACATAAAAACTTAAATTTTCACTTCTTTTCATCTTGCCATAAAAGTCATTTTCCAGGTTCTGACGTATAGACATAAGGGCTATAAATACTGCTAAGTACTAACAGATAACAATAAAAAAGAATATTAAATCAGGTAGAAGTGTTTCTTGATGCTGCTTGATTTTAAATTATTTTCCACCTTTGTCCTTGAAGAAAGGATGGTGCAAATAGTTAATATAATAATTTATAACAATGTTTGGCAAATTTGGTTCAGTGTACATCTTGGCTGAAATTCTGGACTTGCTGAATTAAGGATTCTGATTAAACACAATGGACAGATGCAAACAATATGAACTAGAGTTGATAAACAACATGCAAAAATGAAGGGATTCCATATGATTTTTGTTATGAAAACAACATTGGCAGCTACTACTATTAAGCTTTAACAATTTAAGTTTTACCACTGCATCCTATAAGATCCAGCATTATATAGGTAGTCCTCAATTGAACCAAAATTTTCTGCTGTTAAGTGAAACATTTATGAATTTTGCCCCATTTTATGATTTTTCTTGCCACAGTTGTTAAATGAATCACTGCAGTTGATAAATTAGTAACTCAGTTATTAAGTGAATCTGTTTTCCCCATTGATTTTGCCTGTCAGAAAGTTGCAATAGGGGATCACATGACCTTGGGACACAGCAACAATCATAAGTATGATCCAACTGCCAAGCCTCTGAATTTTGATCACATGATCATGGGATGCTGGAAAGGTCATAACTGTGAAAAAGGTCATAAGTCACTTTTTTCACATAAGTCACTTTGAATGGTCACTAAACGAACTGTTGTAAATCGAGGATTACCTGTAATTTCAGCTTCTTGAATTCAACATACTTTCTTTTTCTTTTTTTCAAAGCAAAAAGTCCTATAAACAACTGCAGCCTTTGTCATTTAATATCAGAACATGCTTCTCCAAACTACATAACTTAAAGCTGGAATTAGTCTCTTCATACTTACAGCATTTTTATGAAGACAACATAAACCCATAGAACACTTAGCATAAGCATTTTAAAGCCTGGTGTTTTACAATATAACTTTTTACAGCCTCTGCAAATAAACCCCTGATCATTTACCCATTGCCTTGCAATTTTACAGTAGTGCCACAAAGCATTTGAAAATACTAATACCTTCTGTACCATTCTATAATGTAATATTAGCTAGATTTAGAAAACAGATATTTACAACACAAAGAATTTGATCTCCAATGTATTTCTCACTTTATTTATACCAACATTGGAATTTCTCCATGTGAAATTGGGCAGAGCAATTCTATATAAATCCTGCATGTCCATTCTGACACTTAATCCTCACAAGTTACGAAGTTCTTCTACTTTGAACCATTTTTGCTGCCTGACCTCAGAGCAGTGAAAACCCACTCAAGTCAAACTGCATAAGACCTAAGGTGATTCAATTATTTTGGCAGCCAATTCAGAAAATCCCTCCTTTTCCCCTTCTGAGCTCACACAAATAACATAATTACTAATCTGCTGCCTTTTCATGACACGTCCAATCTGACAGAACTTCTTTGACTTGTGGAAAAATTGTACGTAAAGAAAGTCCCCTTATGTCCAATATGTATAATTTCCTAGTAAGCATGCTTAGAATTGTGGCATATATTATATCTTGACAATACAAAGTAGATGTAATTTATCTTTCCCACAGATATGCCCATATTTTATTGTTTGATGTTCCTATGGAACACTGCACAAATGAGATTTGGAATAAAGAGCAAGCATAATTGTTATGTATGTATCTATTTTGTGCGGGAAATTCAAATGTACAGGGAATTCTGATTGGTTCATGGTTGCCTCTGAAAAGAATATAAAGAGGACTGTTGCCTGTGTTTCTTTGCTAAGTCTCACCCTGAATTAAAGAGCTGTTGTCACTAGCTTGCTTGTGCCTCTCGTTATTCCCACGCTACAACATTGGCGATGAAGGTGGGATTGAGGCCACAAGAAGCAAACTAAAAGAGCTTGGACTTCCAGCCAGGGTGACGAGTGGAGTACGGAGACATATTGCGATGTCTGCCTACGTCCCACCCAAACCTTTCGATCCGACCCGAGAGAAGTGGGGATTGTATCTGACCAGGTTCGAGTGCTCGCTGGAAGCAAGCGAAATGCAAGGGCTCTCCGCGAACTGAAAAAGAGCCCTGTTCTTAAGCCACTGCAGGCCAGACGTTTTTGAGATGGCCGAGTCCCTCTGCGAGCCAACCCCAGTCCAGACGGTCCCCTGGGACGTCCTTCAAGCAAACCTGAGAGCCCACTACGCTCCAGTTCCTTCGAAATTTGTACAGCGCTACGAGCTCTGGCAACGTATACAAAGGGAAGGAGAACCGGTCAGGGCATATGTGGCCGCACTTCAAAAAGCCACAACAGATTGCGACTACAGAGACCTAGACGACGCGCTACTTGAGCAATTGATTTGTGGCGTTAGAGACACTCGACTACAAAGGCGTCTTCTGGCCAAGCCAGATCTAACGCTAGCCAGTGCGCTTGACGAAGCCAGAGCACACGAAGCATCTACAAAAGCTTCTGAAGCGCTACAGCGGCCACTACCAAGCAAAGACGGCCCAAAAACAGCCTCCGTCCACAGAGAGGAGGCACGAACCAGCACGGAGGAAGAGTCGGACGAGGACGTCTTCCACATGGAGAAGAAAAAGAGCGAGCAGAGCCGCCGCCACGTGAACTGTCCCAGCTGTGGTGGGGATCACGAGAGGCAATCGTGTAAATACAGAGACGCCATTTGCAGGCGTTGCAACAGAAAAGGCCACCTAGGACGAGTTTGCAGAACTCAATTTCCGCGTAGTCGCAAGCCACGTGACTACCGCGACCAACCAGAACCGGCTCGTTCAAAACAGCCAATCAAAGATGATGGCACGAGAAAACGGTGCGAATCTCAAAAGCGGGAAACCTACAGCACAAGAATCGGCCAAGCCAGCACAACCGACCATGAGAAAGTCTACACAAAAGTAGAAATCGAAGGCAGACCATGCGAAATGGAAATCGACACCGGGTCTACACTGTCAATCATGTCCTGGACAACACTCAAAGCGCTCCTGCCTAAGTTCTAGAAAGCCCAGCTGTCTCGACAGAAAGTTCGCCTCCTCGACTATCAGGAAACCGAGTTCCGTAGAAGGTGTGGGCACGTTCCAGGTCACCTACGGCGAGTTCCAGAAAGAGCTGCCCCTGACCATCGTAAGCAAGCTGCTACCAAGTCTTCTGGGCATGGCGTGGTTCCGAGCCCTCGGCATGGGCTTCACGGGCGTCCACAGCATCGGTGGGCCATCTCTCAAAGAAACCATTCTTCACAAATTTCAGGATGTTTTTGAGGAGATGCTAGGCAAGTACGTGGGGACCCCTATCTCCTTTAATTTAGACCCCAACGTAGCGCCAATCAGGCTTAAGGCAAGACGGGTTCCATTTGCTTTAAAGCCCAAAATCGATGCAGAGCTCAACAAGCTCATTAAACAAGGGGTGTTAGTTCCCGTAGATCACGCTAAGTGGGAAATCCCAATAGTCACGCCAGTTAAATGGGATGGATCAATTAGAATTTGCACTGACAATAAGTGTTTGATCAATAAGGAGTTGCAGCAGAGCGCCTATCCCATTCCGATCGTCCACCATCTACTACACTCCCTGGGACCTGGCAAGCTATTCGCAAAACTAGACCTTGTGCAGGCCTACCAGCAGCTGCCAGTAGATGATGCTACGGCAGAATCGCAGACCATAGTAACTTACAGAGGTGCCTTTAAATGCACTAGACTACAGTTTGGGGTTAGCATCGCCCCAGGGCTCTTCCAGAGTACCATGGAGCGCCTTCTACAAGGCCTCCCAGGAGTCGCCCCGTATTTCAACGACATCTTAATTAGTGGCCAAGACGAGACACAGCTAGGAAATAGGGTTAGACAGGTTCTAACCAGATTCAGAGAAGTGGGGCTCAAATTCAAACGAGCAAAATGCAAAATAGCGGTTCCATCAGTGGAATTCTTAGGCTACCGGATCAATGGCACGGGCATTCACCCCACAGAAAGCAAAGTCAGGGCCATCCAGAATGTGCCCACCCCTAAATCGAAGCCCGAACTGCAGGCCTTCTTGAGGTTTCTTAATTTCTACACCATGTTTTTAAAACACAAAGCCACCATTGCGAAGCCACTGCACAGGCTCCTTGGGAAAAACATTCCCTGGGTTTGGGGCAAGCAAGAAGCAGCTGCATTCAATGCAGTAAAGAAACTTTTGTCTGAGGACAGTTTCCTCATTCAATACAATTCAGAACTACCTCTAGTATTAGTGTGTGACGCTTCCCCCTTTGGCGTAGGTGCAGTTTTAAGCCATAGACTGCCGAACGAGTTAGAGGCGCCCATCGCCTATTACTCTCACACCTTTTTTTTTATTGAAAAAGTTTTTCAAATACAAATTTTTCCCCCTTTCCCCCCCCCCACCCTAACCCCCCTCCCCTTCCCCTTTGACTTCTTCATAATAAAACCCAAATTCATAACAGATTATATCATACTTTACCATCCATTTACTCCATCTCCATATGCTGACCCTTTCTTTCTAATAAAAGTATCATATCCCCCTTATACTATACTATAATATACATTTCAAAGTGACATTCTATTATAACATTATCTAATAACTCCTAATTTAACATAATAATGTTATTATATCTCCCAATTTAATGATTTCCACTCATGATCTACCCTTTTATTACCCCCCATGCAATATAACATTTCAGAACATACTTCCACTATAAAACTATACAATAAATCCTAATTTAACATTTATTCAGTTCAGTTACCCATTTCCTTCCCCCCCATCATTATGTCTCTTAGCTCAAATCTTTTACATATATTCACATTTAAACATAATATCCCTTTTTAACTAAACAATCAATAACCTAACCTATCTCCACCCACTTTCCTACAAAACTACCATAATTGTTGTTAATATCTTTATTCTTCTGCCCACCTCACTAGAAAAATATTCCCTTATATAAATAAAATCCTAAAAGAAAAAAAACTTTAGACTTGTAATCCATATAATATCTTCTGTAATATCTTTCAACTGGATGATAAACTCCATCGCCCATGTTAGGGTAACATCGCATCCTGATTCCAACAGTATTCTCAGTATCTTCAATCACCATCTGCCCCCATCAGTAACAAATATCTTCATATTGCAAAAAGAAAAAAAAAGAACACAACAACTACCCGAGTGACTTTATATTTATATTCCATATAATGTCTATAGAGGTGTCTTGTATCCAGATTATTAATTCCAACCACCATAATAGGGTAACAACCAGATCTTCTCTGTGCCCCAATCCAGTAAATCTCTTGCCATGTAACTCAGCATACACGTAATATATTTATCAAGAAATCCAAAAAACAAACAAGATATTTCCAACCATTCGATTTAAGGCCTTTTTCACATCCCAAAGATTTCAGCACTGCAGAGATCTGTCACTCTCCTCAGGATAAAAAAACCAATACTTTGCCCATTATCTTTTCATATATTCAGTCCTCTCATAAGTAGCTGGCATTACACTGTTGTTTAATTTAAAAGTTTTTGTTTTTGTGGGACCTACTTCTTCTTTTCTTGACTTTTTGTGGGTTGGATCTCCATCCTAGATTCCTTTCTGTAGATTGTGTATCGACTATTTGGTTTTCATGCTGATCTATAACTTGATCTCGTTGGTTTTGCTTTTGTGGCTGAAATCTTTCTGGTTCTGTAAATTGTATGTCAACTGATTGACTTCCATGCTGATTTGTGGCTTGATACATCATTGCATTCGGGTCCAGAACCGCCTCTCTTATATTAAATAATCCAGCTGAGACCTCTGAGAAAGAATCCAAAAGCGGCTCATCTGTGGAAACCTCTATAACTTGTTGTTTCTTCATTACTTCCATCTCCTTCTGCTTTTCTTGAAGTTCTGTCTCTTGTTAATTTTGCTTTTTAAGGACCTTGTAATAAAATTCTTCCGCTTTTTCAACAGTATTTAACTGATATCTTACTCCTTGATATCTCAATATTATACCCACTGGGACATCCCACCTGAATGAAATATTTTGTTTCCTTAACTCAGTCACCAAAAGTCCAAATTTCTTTCTATCTCTTATCATCTTAGGCGGCAATTCTTTATATATCCAAATTTTTCTCCCATGCAGTTGTAGAATAGAATTAAAGGATTTTTGCACAATATCATTTCTTATTTCTTTATCTATAAAATAAATCACCACATCTCTAGGCAGTTGCCTTTGCTTAGCAATCCAAGAATTTACTCTATATGCCTTATCAACTTTACAGAATACCTCCTCAGGATGAACCTTTAAGATCCCAGCCAAAACTTGAGCGGATGTTTTTCTTAGATCATCACTGTTATTTTCCTGTAAGCCTCTGATTCTGATCGCAAATTCTGTAAACTTGTATTGCATCATTACAACTTCTCTTTCAATTCCTTGCTTTATATCTTCTGCATTATAAGTCTCGTGACCAGCTTCCTCTTTAGACTTTACTTCTAAACTATTGTCTTGAATATTTATTAAATCCTTTTCAATTCTTAATATTTTATTGTCCAAATTATAAATCTTATCATCAATTTTCTCCATTTTAGACTCAAACAATTTAATATTTGTATCCAACTTTATAACAATTTCTGAAAAACCATTAGTCACTGTCACAATCTTTTGTTGCAAATTATCATACTTTAGTTGTATCATTTCTTTAATTTCCTGCCTTAATTTTTCAAATTTCTGGTTCACAGTCTCATAATATTTTGCCATTTCCTCCTGAATAAATTCTTTTAAATTAAAACCATTCTGCAGAGTCTGTAAGCTCAGAGCTTGTTCAAACAGTTGTGAGTGGGGGAGCACCCCCCCTTCTTGTCTATCAGGCTTTATTAGTAACGCCATCCTGCCAGCAAACTTTTTTTTTTCTCCAAACAAGATCAAGTACAAATCTCCAAGAAGAAAGGAACTTAAAATAACTAATTTTCTTCCAAGTTATAGCCAGCACTATATATTCCGTTACTTTGTATCTGTTATGGAAGGACTCTCACTTTCGGCTTTCTTCTACTTCCCAAGCCTCAGCAATCGCCATTTTAAAAAAAATTTCTCTTTTTTCTCTTTTACTCTGAAATGCTTATAAATTCATTAGGGATACTTGCAATTTAGGGTCCCAAGTCCAAGTCTCATCTTTTTTTAATAAATCCATCTGTTAGATTCGTTGATTAATCCAGTTCCAGTGCCTAGCTCTGCAAAAAGGCAGAGTGCGCCCGATGCCTGGAGCGATGGCGAGGGGAAATAGGGAGCCTCAACCTGCTCGTCCCCAAGAGTTAAAAAAAACCTCTTGGGACTTCGCAGAGGGCTCTACCTGCCCTCGCCTCCTCAGACTCACATTTCCGTCAGGAAATGGAGTTTTTCGAGCCGCCTTTCAGGTGTAAAGGCGACTCTTTTACAGGCAACGGGGCGGCGGTCACGGAGGACCATCTGGCGGCGCCGGAAGCCAGACAGGAAGTCCCTACTCTCACACCTTATTGAGTGCTGAAAGGAACTACAGCCAGTTGGACAGGGAGGCGTTAGCGGCTGTAGCTGGGGTCAAAAAATTTCACGAGTACTTGTTTGGCCGAACTTTTGAACTCATTACGGATCACCAGCCTCTTTTGGGACTTTTGGCTGGAGATAAACCGACCCCGGCTGCTCTTTCTCCCCAGATGACAGATGGTCCATTTTCTTAGCTGCCTATTCCTACAGACTGCTCCACTGGCCGGGCAGAACTCTGGAACATGCTGATGCCCTCAGCTGATGCCCCTTACACGAACTGTCAGACAACCCGACTCCGGAAGCCCCAGTGTTACTCATTGACGTTGTGTCCCCAGGCCCCATTTCTTCAAGCAAGGTGGCAAAGGCTTCTGCCAGGGACTCTGTTTTGCGCACTGTGATGGGCTGGGTACTGTGGGGTTGGCCTACCAAGGTGGACAGTGGGGATTTTCAATTGTACTTTATCTATGTTGGGGGGTTGCTTATTGTGGGGAGACAGGGTGGTCATTCCTTCGTGGTTGAGGCACAGGGTCTTAGCTATGCTGCATGAGGGACACCCTGGTATTGTTCACATGAAAGGCCTAGCTCGTAGTTATGTTTGGTGGCCACATCTCGACCAAGATGTCACTGAGTGGGTGGGGAAGTGCAGGCCCTGCCAGGAATCCTGCCCTGATCCTCCTATAGCTCCCGTTTGGGAATGGGAAAAACCAAAGGGACTGTGGGGGAGAATTCACATCAATTTCGCTGGCCCGTTCCATGGTCAGAACTTTCTAATCATTGTAGATGCATATTCTAAGTGGCTCGAGATTGCCTTAATGCCATCTACCACTTCTGAGGCCATAATCAAAGTACTCAGAAAACTGTTTGTAACACACGGGTTGCCGGACACCCTGGTATCTGACAATGGGCCCCAATTCACAGTCACTCAATTTGAGGGCTACCTGGCCGAGTTAGGCATAAGACATGCATTATCCGCTCCTTTTCATCCGGCTTCGAATGGCCTTGCAGAGAGATTTGTGAGATCGGCCAAGGAAGCTCTTTCCCGGCTCGATGCAGGGGACTGGCAGGCTAGGATAGATGAGTTCTTAGCTGTACAGCACGCCACCCTGTGCCCCACCTCGGGCCGCAGCCCAGCCGAACTTTTAATGGGTCGAAAGCTAAGGTGCATTCTCGATTGATTGCATCCCAATTACTCCCCCGATGGCTTCAAGGGGGAAGGGGGAGGACTAAGGCAATTTGAAGTGGGAACACCAGTATTTGCCAGAAGCTACACCAACGGGCCATTGTGGGTAGAGGGAACCATTGTAGGAATTACCGGTCCAAAATCATACACAGTTGATATAGGGCATGGTAAAATTTGGAGGAGACATATAGATCAATTGCGTAAACGGTTACAACACAAAAATTCAATTACTGTGAGTCCTAACTACCAAAGTTTTCCTGACACAGCTACCTCAAGCCCGAGTAAGCCAGAATACTTATCTGGCAACCCAGGGGTCCAGCGCCACCCCAGCGAGTCGACACTCCCAGCCAGGGATAGCCACACCTCCGGAGAAATCCAGGAAGTTCTATTGGTGGAGCCGGGAGAGACAGGAGGTCCCTCTGACTGGCTCAACGCCTCGCCAACAACTGAACTGCGCAGGTCAACCAGAACTAAGACACGCCCTGGTCACCTGCGTGATTTTGTATGTAAATATGTAAATAGATAGGATAAGTGCCTTCTGGGAGTGGAGGGGTGTTATGTATGTATCTATTTTGTGCGGGAAATTCAAATGTACAGTGAATTCTGATTGGTTCATGGTTGCCTCTGAAAAGTATATAAAGAGGACTGTTGCCTGTGTTTCTTTGCAGAAGTCTCACCCTAAATTAAAGAGCTGTTGTCACTAGCTTGCTTGTGCCTCTCGTTATTCCCATGCTACAACAATAATGGTGCAAAATAGCAAATGCTGACACCATATTTATGCTTTTTTCAAGGGATACAGGTTTACTGCCAGACTAGTTGTCATATGTAAAGGAGTCTTAAAGAAGAAACTATCATAGTGTTTGGAATTGGTGTTTTGTCCCAGTTTTTGGCAATCTGCATTCCAGACTACCAGGAACTCAGGGTGGCTTATATGGACATCTCTTTTCATTTTATCCTAAGAGCACCATAAAGTCAATTGGCCTAAGAAAGACTGACTGGTCTAAAATAATCTTATGAATGAATAGTTAACTGAGTAGCAAAAAGTTTATTTCCTCTCTCTATGGAGGTTCTCAGTCATCCAGGTGATGGCTGGATGTCAAAGTCCAGTTGCCTTTTGAAAAAGCACTTTTGGGACATCTATTTCCATTGTTTGGTTGGGTGGCCGGTAGAATACACCAATGGCAATAGCATTCTTTTTTCCTTTTATATCGATCCAAATGCATTCAGGACAGTTTTCATCAATGTTCTGCTGTATTTCTGTATAGTTATTTCTTATATAGAGCTCAACTCCACCTCCTCTTTTATTACATCTGCTATATATTCCATTCATAGGTTTATCCCACCAAGTTTCTGTATTGGCAACAACATTATATTTGCCTTCTATTTGAATTTCTAGTTCACCCTGTTTATTCCTTATAATCTGTGCATTGGTGTATAGGCATTTCAGTTCTTTTTGACTGGGCCTGTGCTTGTTTTCTGCATAACCTGTTTTGTGACTGAGTTTCCCTTCATCATTACTGCCTGATTGATTGGTGCATATGGTATGGCATAGACTATCAAAAGTTTGATTTTTCTTAACAGCAACCTTAATAGTCTTAACTACACAAACATATATATTAGAAATTCTGACAACCCTATTAATTTCAGATTGCTGTAGATAGAAATGTTCTGTATCAATTAACTTTTTGTCCCCGTTATTCAGTTTAAATGTTTCTCTAGAAAACTCCTGAATGTAATACTAAATAACTCAGTCCCTTCTGTGATTTATGTAACCATCCCAGGGGTGAAATGCTCCCAGTTCGGACCAGATCACCCAATCCGGTAGCAATGGCAGCGGGTGGTTCGGAGAACCGGTAGCAAAAATCCCTGCGCCTCCCCCCCACCATGCCCAGCTGAGCCACATGATCATCAGAAGCTTTTTTTTTTACTTTTAAAAGCATTTTTTCTACAAACTCTTCCGATGAAAAAATGCTTTTAAAAGTTAAAAAAAAAAGCCTCTGATGATCGTGCGGCTCAGCTGGGATCATCAGAGGCTTTTCAAAGCATTTTTTTCTGGCTGAAGAGGTGGTAAAAAAAATGCTTTGAAAAGTCTCTGACGATCCCAGCTGAGTTCCCTGATCGGCAGAGAAGCATTTTTTAAAGAGCCTCTCTGACGATCCCAGCTGAGTTTCCTGATCGGCAGAGAGGCTTTTCAAAGCATTAGAAAAAATGCTTTGAAAAATTAAAAAAAAAGCAGGAAAAGAGCAGAATTCATAATTTGAGAGATAAAAATGGTGATTGGATTGTAGAGGAAGAAGGGAAGAAAATAATAGTGCAGGAATATTTTACTGATTTATATAGAGAAGAAGACAAATCCGAGGAGGAAATAAGGAAATATCTAGAAGAATCTGACCTACCGAAAATCCTGGATTTGTCTAGAGAAATACTGGATAGGGAAATAACGGAAGGGGAAATCGAAAGGGTCTTGGGAAGACAAAAAACAGGGAAAACTCCCAGTATGGATGGCCTCCCAACAGAATACTATAAGGCACTTTGGGAAGTTTTAGGCCTCCACATGGTAGAATTATTTAACTGGGTAATTAGGGAGGGACTGACTCCGGATTCATGGACAGAAGCAATAATTACCCTTCTGCCGAAGGAGGGTAATGACTTGTCCCTGATCCAGAACTACAGACCGATCTCACTTCTTTCTTTTCTTCTTTTTTTTTTGTTTTTTGCAATTTTTTTTTTTTTTTTTTTTACAAACTTAAACATAAAATATAACTTTCAAGAGCAGAGACTCGATCCGGTCATAGATGGTTACCACCCTTATATTTCTTTAACAAGCTCCATTCTCAATTTCCCATTACATCTTTTACAAATAAAAATTCAAAACATAAAAGAACACGTTTTAACATAGATTCTAACATCTTCATCTAAACAAATCCATTATATCAATACAATTTTAATTTCAAATTAACTTTCACTCACTTTTATATCTATATATCAATCCTAATTATATCTTGTTCTTCTTCACCTTGTATCTTTTACCATCAATATCAAAATAATTTTTGACAATATTCTAAGCTATTCTAATTATTTACCTTACAATTTTATCACCACAAATCTTAATTTCAAATTCAATACAACTCCATTTTTATTACACTTTATAAAACAAAGTTCTATCTAATTCTTAATCTCTTGACCCTTTTCTTTGAGTCTTAATATCTTAAACTTTATCAATTTATCTTTGATTTTATCCCAGTTATCATCTATTACACTTTTAATGTTACATAGATTTATCACAAAAACCTGTTTTATTTAGTCTAATTTCCAGCATATTTTCTTCCATACCTCCCTCTATTGTTTAGCTATAATCCAACGTATTCTGTTTGACTGATTCCCAACATAGTCTCCTCCAGAACACCAACTATTTTTGGCTAATTCTAGTATAGTCTCCTCCAAGCCTACCACCATTATTGGCTGATTTCCAACATATTATGTTTGGCTGATTTCCAGCATAGTCTCCTCCTAAACTCCCCCCTTTGTTTGGCTGATTTCCAGCATAATCTCCTCCAACTCTTCTCCTATTTGTTTGGCTGATTTCCTGCATTTTATTGGCTGATTTCCAGCATATTATGTTTGGCTGATTTCCAGCATAGTCTCCTCCAGGGCTCCCACTCTTGTTTGGCTGATTTCCAGCATAGTCTCCTCCAACTCTCCTATAATTGTTTGGCTGATTTCCAGCATTTTAACTAGTTTCCAATGTATTTCCTCCGAGTCTCAAACTCTTATCTAGTTGGTATCCCTCCCTCTTATTTTAACTTCCCCTTAACATATAATTATCTATTTTATGTCAGTTTCCCAGCATATTCTTTCAAGTTAATTCTCACTATATTTCATAATAATCATCATTTCCAGCATATATTAAGTTAAATCACAATTTATCGCCAATATCTGTGTGTCTTATAGTTTGTTCAATAAAACCTTAATCCAGCATAATCATCAATCTAGCATTTGTTTGCAAATTAATATTAAAACATATCACATCAAACAGTAAATTTTCTAGAAGTTATCTCACATTAATATATACTCTTCTTTATTGTTTTTAGCCACCTATATATCATCCTCTATTTTAATTGCCATCTCTTATTTTCTATTTTTATTACTCCATAAACCCTCCTGTTTTTATCCAAAAATCATATATACCTTTAGGCTTTTAAACTTTACATTTCAGTTAATTACATTTAAATTTATCTACTTTATTTCCTCCTTTTCTTCTTTTTCCTATCTGTCCATGAATGTTCCATTTCAAAGTTCATCTGTTCAAATTGAAAAATTCTGTATGTTCCTTTAATGCTTTTATATTGTCTGTTCCATGTGTGATACATCAACTTCCTGTCTTTTGTTCCTACGCCACACCTAATTTTTTTTGCTAAGCTTGTTAATTTCAAGTATTAAACTTGAAAGCATTAATATTTGACAATATTAATGTCAAATATCCAAAATATTCCTTCTTTCTTCTTAAAATCATCTGGGACAGAATAGAAATCTCCACCGTCCATAGATCTAATGTTAATTTCAAAATAATCCAGGGTAAAAAGCCATTTAAAATGTTTCTTTTCCAAACGGAAAGAGAAATCTCTTCAATCCACTCTCCTGCTTAGTCACCGCAAACTCCATGGCAATTTTGTAGCCATCCATCTGTCTTTCTTCATTAGCCTCGTTAACTTTCAAAGGTGTAAACTCCCAAAGAGACATTTCTCCAATCAGCTCCAAATAAAAACAAAGTCAATTTTCTGAATTATTAAAAGCCAATTCTCCCAAGCCAAATTTAATAAAGCAAAGTTTCGGGTCTTCATTTCCATTTTTTTTTCCTTTCAGTCTTCAAGCCCCACCGTTCTGTAGCCGTTGATTCAAGTTTGGGGTCTTATTTTTTTTTAATCCAAATAATAATAATATTAATAATAATAATAATAATAATTTTATTTATATACCGCCCTTCTTCCGAAGGACTCGGGGCGGTGTATAGCCAGAATTAAAATATAAATATACAATATCATAGTTAAAATTAATTAAAATCATTAAATAGTTTTGGCCGAATTTTAAAACCCAAAATTAAAACCCAGTTTAAAATCATTCAGTTAGACAGCCCCGCCTGTCAGAACAGTAGGGTCTTGAGGGCACAGCGAAAGACCCGGAGGTCAGAGATGTTACGAATATCCGGGGGCAATTCATTCCAAAGGCCAGGAGCTCCGACAGAGAAGGCTCTCGTCCTGGGTGTCGCCAGCCAACATAACTTGGCTGACAGTACCCTGAGGAGTCCCTCTCTGTGGGAGAGAACTGGTCGGTGGGAGGCTGTTGGTGGCAGAAGGCGGTCCGTAGATATCCTGGTCCTATGCCATGGAGCGCTTTAAAGGTGGTGACCAACACTTGAATTGCACTCGGAAGACCACTGGGAGCCAGTGCAGCTCGCGCAGGAGAGGTGTTACATGGGCGTAATGAGGTGTGCCCATAACCACCTGCGCGGCCGCATTCTGGACCAGTTGGAGCCTCCGAGTGCTCTTCAAGGGGAGCCCCATGTAGAGAGCAATACAGTAGTCCAGATGGGAGGTGACGAGGGCGTGAGTGACCGTGCACAAGGCGTCCTGGTCCAGAAAGGGACGCAACTGGCGGATCAGGCGAACCTGATAAAAAGCCCCCCTGGCTATGGCCGTCATATGCTCTTCTAAAGACAGCTCTCTGGGGGGGGGGGCAAAGATTCACCTCCAATAGTCAGCGATGGCACCAGCTGACTATACCGGGACGCCAGGAGCCACAGCCACTCAGTTTTGGAAGGGTTGAACTTGAGCCTATTTCTCCCCATCCAGACCCGCACGGCCTCCAGGCAGCGGGACATCACATCAAGGGCATCATTGGGGTGGCTTGGGGTGGAAATGTACAGCTGGGTGTCATCAGCGTACTGGTGGACTCTCACCCCAAAACCAATCTCACCCAGCGGCTTCACATAAATGTTGAACAGAAGGGGCGAGAGGACCGACCCCTGCAGCACCTCCCAAGCGAGGCACCTCGAGGTCGACCTCTGCCCCCCTGCCAACACAAACTGCGAGAGGTCGGAGAGGTAGGAGGAGAACCACCATAACACGGTGCCTCCAATTCCTAACCCCCTCAACCGCTGCAGCATGATACCATAGTCAATGGTATCAAAAGCCACTGAGATATCTAATAGGACCAGGACAGAGGAACAACCCCTGTCCCGAGCCCTCCAGAGATCATCAACCACCGTGACCAATGCCGTTTCTGTGCTGTACCCCTGCCTGAAGCCTGACTGGTATGAGTTCAGATAGACAGCTTCCTCCAGGTACTGGGGTAGCTGTCGTGCCACCACACTCTCGACAACCTTCGCCACAAAACGAAGGTTGGAGACCGAACGGTAATTTGCTAATACAGCCGGGTCCAGGGATGGCTCCTTGAGGAGGGGCCTCACCACCGCCTCTTTCAAGGTGGCAGGAAAGGCACCCTCACTCAACAAAGCATTTATAACTCCCTGGAGCTAGCCTCGTGTAACCTCCCGGGAGGCCAGTACCAACCAGGAGGGACACGGATCCAATAAACATGTGGCAGCACTAAGCCTACCCAGAATCCTGTCCACGTTCTCAGGGTCAAACTCTTCCCAGATAATATTCTCAAGACTCACCCCCGTCTCCCTCCCCGGACTCACCCAGTCGGAGTCCAAGCCTTCCCGAATCTGAGCAACTTTATCATGCAGGAATTGCACAAAATCCTCAGCTCGACCCTGCAAGGGATCTTCCCGCACTCCCACATGAAGGAGGGAGTGGGTCACCCTAAACAGAGTGGCTGGACGGTTCTCTGCAGATGCGATAAGAGCGGGAAAATAGTTAGATTTTGCCGCTTTTATCGCTACTAGGTAGATCTTGATCTAAGACCTCACCTGTGTCTGGTCAGATTTGGATTGACTAGTCCTCCAAACACTCTCTAGGCGTCTTTTCCGATGCTTCATCTCTCTCAGCTCCTTGGAGAACCAAGGAACCAATTGAGATCAGCATCAGGTCAGAGGCCGCAAAGGCACGACGCGGTCCAAAGCCCCTGCGGCCGCCCTATCTCAGGCGGCCACAAGGTCTTCAGTCGAGTCATTGCCAGAGTCTCAGGAAACAGCCCAAGCTCCATCTGAACCTTTCGGGATCCATCAGGCGCCTGGGATGGAACCATCTAGTCAGTTCCGTCTCCCTGCGGCAGGGGGAAGCAGCTTGAAAATCTAAGTGAAGGAGCGAATGATCAGTCCATGACAAGAGTTTAATGTCTAGGTCTCCTCTACCAAGATCATTCAGCCACTGACCAGAGATGAAAATCAAGTCCAGAGTGTGTCCCCCTGTGTGAGTGGGGCCTTGCACTAACTGGGTCAGGTCCATGACCGTCATGGAAGCCATGAACCCCCGAGCCACCTCTGACGTCTCACCGATGGATGGTAGGTTGAAGTCCCCCATAACAATAAGTCTGGGGGTATCAACCGCCACCCCGGCAATCATGTCGAGTAGCTCAGGCAGGGTCGCCGCCACGTGGCAGGGAGCCAGGTACGTAGTCAGCAAACATAAACGCAAACCCCACAACCCCACTTCACAAAAAGAGACTCACATCCGGCTATCTGAGGAACAGTGGCTTCCCTCGGACAAAGACTTTCTCTAATAATTGCCTCTATTTCCCCCACCCTTCCCCTGAGCCCTCAGCTGATGAAATGCACGGAAACCTGGAGGGCACATTTCAACGAGGGGAACCCCCCCTCCTGGCCCAAATAAATGTGTTGTTTTGCTTGGGTTGGTCACTCACCCGGCTTCGAGATACTTGCTCTCTGTTCTTCTCTGCTTCTCCTCCTCTCCTCCAGCACAATCTTTGTTCCCAGTTGCCACGGTTTCAGGACAGCCACCATGGCTGTTGTTCCACTGCCGCCAGCGTGAAGGGAAAGCCTCCAACCCTGAGGAACCTGCCCGTTCCTCTCAGCCACCCAAGGGGTCCCTTCTTGTCCCCCTGTCCCTTCAAAGACCTGTTGGCAGCAGTTTAGCAGACAGGATTTTGGCAGAGCTCCGCGGAGCTCGCCATTTCCCCATCTGTGTCCCCATGGTGCCAACCGGAAGTCCCCCACCGATCTCACTTCTTAATGCAGATTACAAATTATTTGCAGCGGTATTGGCAGATAGATTAAAGGTTTTTTAAGCCAATTTACCCACAAAGACCAAAATGGTTTTCTACCTCGCAGTCAAATCAGAGATAATGTGAGAATAATTATGAACATTTTAGAACATGATGAAACCCACATTGATAAACAGTTGGCTTTGGTCTTCATGGATGCGCAAAAAGCTTTTGATTGAGTGAGCTGGCGTTTTCTATTCAGTCTGTTACAACATATGCAATTTGGGGAGAAGTTTATTTGGGCAATTTGTACAATCTATTCGAAACAGTCAGCCAAAATCCTGATTAATGGAGAAGTGTCAGAAAAAAATTGTATCGAGAAAGGAACCAGACAGGAGTGCCTGCTTTCTCTGCTTTTATTTATATTAACATTGGAACCATTATTGAGGGAAATCAAGCGAAATTCGGGAATAAAAGGACTGTATATTAAGAATCAACAGTATAAATCACAAGGGTACGCTGATGACCTGCTATTTGTATTGGAAGACCCTTTTATATCGGGCCCGAATTTGATTTGTGAACTAGAAAAATATGGAACAGTGGCGGGCCTAAAAGTAAATAAAGAAAAAACTAAGGTCTTGATTAAAAATTTGACAACAAAGCAGGAGAAGGAATTAGAATTGAACCTGGGATTCCAAATTGTTAATAAATTAAGGTACTTAGGTATTATATTATCTGCTAAATGCTCAACAATCAAGGAAGATAATTATTTGAAACTTCTTCAATGAAAGAAAAGGATTTAGAGAAATGGAAGAAGCTACAGATTTCTCTGTTAGGCAGGATCACGGCTATAAAATCTTATATTCTCCCAAAATGGACATATTTATTTTATACAGCCCTAGCCAGATTAGATAACAAATTCTTCAAAAAGTTAAATCAAGTTGTTCTAAAATTTATTTAGCAGAATAAAAAGCCCAGAATTATACTTAAAATGCTCCAAGAGGTGAAGGACAGAGGGGGATTTGGCTTGCCTAAGTGGGAGTATTACTATCAGGCCGCAAATTTAGTTTGGGTAAGGGACTGGATTCTGCTGAGAAGGAGACGGCTGTTGGTTCTGGAAGGTTCGGGGCTGCAACAGGGCTGGCATTATTTTCTGTGGCAAGTCAAGGTAAAGAAATACACGAGTTTCGCAGGTCATTATTTAAGAAATATCGTAATTGAAACTTGGAGGAAAATTAAGGATAAATTCTACTCTTTTATCCCCTCCTGGTTGGTCCCGTTAGAAGCCACATGTTCCGCTTTATAACAAAGAAAAACATCTATCTTACCGGGAGTTGCTGGATACCAAGGTCACCTAAAAACAAGAACCGAACTAGATTTATAGGGAATGGAATTGGACTGGTGGTCTTACGCTCAGATCAACTCTAAATATAAAAAGGATAAGGAGCAAGGAGGTTTAAATATGACCCTGCAGGAGATGGATAAGATCATATTAGGAAAGGAGGAAAAAATGTTAGCCAAGATCTATAAACTCTTAATAAGTTATTGGATAGGAGACGAGATTGTTAAAGACTCAATGATTGCCTGTGGGAGAAATATTGGTCACTCAATCGAGTTGACGAAATGGGAAGAAATTTGGACCAGACAACTGAAATTTTTAATGGCAACCACTTATAAGGAAAATCTGTATAAGATGCTGTACAGGTGGCACCTCCCCCCTGCTCGATTATCCAAAATGTTTCCTGGACTCTCCCCAAACTGTTGGAAGTGTGGGGAGGTAGGTACCTATTTTCACGTATGGTGGACTTGTCCCAGGATAATTGAATTCTGGAAACTTATTCAGAGGTGGCTGCTAGAAATCACTGGATATAAATTGCAACTGAAACCGGAATATTACCTATTAAATATTAGGCCAGACAAGATAGGCACAAGTAAATGGTGTTTAATTGTATATATTACAACTGCAGCAAGAATATGTCTCGCCCAAAATTGGAAGAGGAAAGACCTACCGTTAGAAGACTTGATCTTAGGGAAAATTATTGAATATGCAGAAGCCGATAGGCTAACAAGAACTTTGAGAGATCAAAAAGAATCCGCATATTTTCAATGTTGGGACCAACGGTATACTTGGCTAAATAATAGAATAAAAAGAGGATAAGGTTAGCGTAGCTTTTATTTTTTTATTTGTATATTTGGACTGAAGATAATGTATTGTATAAGGTTCTCACCGCGATCTATATGTTGTTATATATTTTATTTGCAAAGAAATAAATAAAAATTTAAAAAAAGAAAAAAGAAAAGTAAAAAAAAAAGTTGGACACGCCCACCCAGTCACATTAACCCCCCCTCACCAAGCCATGCCCACAGAACTGGTAGTAACAAATTTTACATTTCACCCCTGAACCATCTCTTTTATACAGCTTTTGATCAGACCAATTGCAAACATCATAACTAACATAACTAAAACCTTCTGCTTTATATCACTCCTTTAGCCACACATTGAACTCTGCTATATACTCTGGCCTTTTCCTTTTTGCTCCTTAAAATGGACACCTAACATCAAAAACATCATCAAAAAAGCACAACAAAGAATGTTCTTTCTGCACCAACTCAGAAATCTCAGACTGTTCAAGGAGCTGCTGATTCAGTTCTACAGAGGAATTATTGAATCTGTCATCTGCACCTCTATAATTGTGTGGTTTGGCTCTGCAACCAAATAAGACAGACACAGACTTCAACGGATAATTAGAACTGAAGAAAAAAAAATTGCTACCAACCTACCTTTCATTGAGGACCTGTATACTGCATGAGTCAAAAAGAGAGCTGTGAAAATATCTACAGATCAGGGGTGAAATCTATTTACCTTCCTTACCAGTTTGGAAGTGTACGCATCGTGCCTGTGGACCCTCTGCACATGCGCAAAAACACATTAAAAAACACATTACTTCCTAGTTAAAATCAGGAAGTAACGACACCCAGGCGGGTGGGCAGAGCCTCGCACCGCCATCGCTACTGGTTCTCTGAACCACTTGACACAATCACTACCAGATCACCCGATCCAGTCCGAACTGGGAGTATTTCACCCCTGCTACAGACCCTCACATCCTGGACGCAAATTATTTCAATTTTTACCCTCAAAATGACGCTATAGGGCACTGCACACCAGAACAACTAGGCACAAGGACAGTTTTTCCCAAATGCCATCACTCTGCTAAACAACTAATTTCCACAACACTGTCAAACTATTTACTAAGACTGTATTACTATTATTCTTCTCATCCTTCTTATTACCTATCTCTTCCTACTTATGACTATAACCTTGTTGCTTGTATCTTTATAATTTATATTGTTTTATTTCATTTCCTAGTATGATTTGATGCTTATTTAGTATCCTATGATTATCATTAAGTGTTGTATCTTATGATTCTTGATGAATGTATTTTTTATGTACACTGAGAGCTTATGCATCGAAGACAAATTCCTTGTGTGTCCAATCACACTTGGCCAATAAAGAATTATATTCTGTTCTGTTCATATACAGGTAAAACCTCTGAAAAAGTAAAACTGCAGACTGCCCCTGCTGAGTTTCTTCCCCAAGCTCTGGAAAGCCTTCTGCACAGAAACTGCATCTTTTTTGGATAGGTAATTAGTGCCAAAATGCTCAACACCATCAGCATCACAGTCTTTATCAACATTATTGACTATCTTAACAATATTCCACTGGAACACAGTAACACCAAGCAGACACCTCACCTCTTTTAAGGCTTCCACATTCTTTGACATCTCTTACAATTGAGTCATCAACCAGAAGGTTCCTGATCTTTTTAGATAGCTTGCTCACTCACATGACTGATTTGTAATACCCAATTCGCACCTTTCCTTATCCAAAACAACTTCTTCCTCACAGACCACAAACTCCTATGCTGAGTCATCATCATCATTACAAACAGCTAAACCTGCAACCTTAATATCCCTATTTAGTTCACCAAAGGCACTGTATCTATTATGCAGGAACACACCAAACGTTTTGTGTTTATAATCCACATCTCTCACTCTGCCAGATCCACAGGTTATTAATATTGACCTTCTTTTGCAGGATAAAGTGTTGTACATGTTGATAGCAGGGCAGCTCAAAAGAACACACTGGCTCAGTTGACCAGCTAATTTCAGCCTCTAGATAAACAGTTTATGTAAATCTGTCCATGTAAACTAGCAATCTGCTTACAGATAGGACAGTATCCAAATTTTAAAATACCACAAAAACAGTTGCAAAACAAGTGTTGCAGTAAACTAAACTAGACATTCTAAAATAAAATTTAAATCACACAAGCACTTACCAAGAATGAACTACTGCTGTTTTCAAACTTCTGATGTTTTCTGGTCAGAAGGTCACTTGCCCTCACAATGGGTAATTTCAGAGAGTCAATGCAAATATTTCTATTTCCACATGTAACAACAGTAAGTCTTATTAACACCTAATATAATGATCACTTACTTTGCCCTGATTTCATTTAACTTCTGTTACTTCACTTCGTGAAGCTATCCAATTAATTGTGTATAATTCTTTTCAAATATGTGAAACATATTCCATATTAGTATTGCATATACATACATACCTATACACACACACATACATATTGTTAACTTGCTGATGAAACAGTTGGTTGAAGATCATTTTATTGCTTTAAGCTTCTGGGAAATATATGGGGTCATGTTCCAGGTTGGGGAAAAAGTATAGTATATAGCAGTGATGATGAACCTTTTTGGCACCGAGTGCCCAAACAGAAATGTGTGTGCGCACATGCGTGCCAGAGCACCAGAGCGCCGGAAACCCAAAGACCAGGCGGCTGATGCGCATGCATGCACCGGAAACCCAGAGACCAGAAACCCAAAAACCAGGCATGCGTGCACCAGTGGTGCCGGAAACCAAAAGACCAGCTAGCGATGGCACATGCGCCCACAGAGAGGGCTCTGTATGCCATCTCTGGCACATGTGCCATAGGTTTACCATCATGGGTCTATAGTATAGTATAGTCTCAAAATCTGGTACCTGCTGTCAATGATCTACGATTATTATAATCCTTTAGTTTAAAGATCTTAAATAAAAGGGCTTGTAGCTTATTCATATATAATTCAAATTTCAGTGATTTGCTGGGGTGAATTTTACAAAAGAATGCCATTTTTATATTTGACAGTAAGTGAGTGGGATAGCTAGAAGAAAATTGACAAAAAATGGGTGGGCTGAGAACAGTTCAACTGCACTAGAGTTTAATGGGGGGAAAACATTTCAAGCAAATACACACACATTTGCTGCAGAGTTAACCTTGTTAACCTACCATATTATCTCTCTCTCAGGAAAAGAATCCTGATCAACCAGAGCATTACTTATTATTAAGCAATTGGCAGAGCTTTTGCCACAAAACAGGATTCATATGAAAGGATCAAAAGGAGCAAGAGAAAAGCAAAAACAGAGTAGAATGCCTGAAGCAGAGCCTCTTTGCTTCCTGTTGCAGGTATATTTCCTGAAGCGATATAACAGTTAGGAGTCTACAATTATTAGTAAGTTTGGATTAAAATAATTTTGGACAGGCCTACCTGCATCACAATGAGATTGGGTATCACTCTGGATGATCTTGCTTTATAAGCAACTAAAATGTACAACACATTCTCAGAAGAATGTGGAAATTTTACTTTTATTAATAATGTTAATATACAGCATGAGTGTCAAACTGGATTTCTTTGAGGGCTGGATCAGCATTGTAGTTGTCCTCCGTGGGCTGGCTGGGGAGAGAGAGATGGGACGGACGACAGACAGGATGGATGCCTCCTGCAGACCCCTGTTGACCAAGGAGTGAACATGGCCCCTCATGGCCTTTTTTCAGCCTGGACAGCCTCCTGCAGTAGTCTACTGGCCAAAATAGGGCATGGGGGGTGGGGGAGGGGGGGCTAGCAGAGACACCATGGGTGATCCTTTGCTATTTCCAGTCCGGCCCCGTGAGCCACATCTAAGCACCCCACAGGCCAGATCTGTGGGCCTTGAGTTTGACACCCGTGATATACAGAGATCTTGTTGAAAACTTGCCAGATTCAGTGTGGTGTCCATGGAATCTCAAAAGAAAAATACAAAACCAATCAATAAACAGAAGCAGTAGAATACCAACAATAATTTTTAAATTGTATCTTTTCTACAGTGCAAAGGACTGATGACCCATTTTAATTCCTAAAGATTATTTTATTCCAAAATAGATATTAGGCACAAAAGCTCCGTTAAAGTTTGTACTAATAGAGCTATTGGACCGACACCAGACAAAATCAAGATTCAAGTTTATTGTGGGCTTCAGAAGCTCAATGTGTGGTTTTTATATTGACCCCACACTCTCCCTCAGGCCACCCTATTTCAGAGTGTCCTTACTGTGAGGAAATTTGGGACATCTCTCTGCTGAGTCTAAAGTGTTGATAAGTGAGTAAGCAGATCATAAGGCTAGCTAAGAAGTGGGCGGGGGGAGGGTTGGACTAGATGACCTACAAGGTCCCTTCCAACTCTGTTAATCTGTTACATAGGTATTCCACATGGAACTGTTGAAGAAATCCCCAGAAAATGTGGAGCTGGAGGTAACAGCATTGCAAAGTTTCTCATGGTCTATGATGAGAAAGGTTGAAAAAGGTTATATAATTGACACAGGATTCAAGAATCTGTTATCAGTGAGTAGTACTATTGTCTGAGCAAATGAAATCTATAAAACTGTCTACGGTGCAGACACTACTGGGGCTTGAAAAATTATTACAAAACCAGTTTGAGTGTAAATATGCTGTATGAGATAGAATTAAGACTCAATGCTGAGTATTGCATGTTTAACTTATTTAATTATTATTCCTGATCTGCTGAAGAGAGGAGGAAGGAGTCGTTTTCTGGTAAACTAGGCTTGAAGCACCTATGGCATCTGCATGCAATAACTGCCCCCCCCATGTCATCCCCAAACACACTTTCTACAAGTACAGTACTTCACAGTTGTTTTAGAGTGGGAAAGTTTAACAAGACAATCTTGTGTGCAACATCTTGAAATTCCACTATATCCACAAACTGTGAAAGTTAGTTCTCACACAGTCAAAAGTAAAGAGTGATACTACATCAAACTGCTAACAAAGCAAGGAACAGATGGAAACTATATCTCTCACACAAAAAAGAATCACTACATTTAGTCCTCTGTTTACAACAATTTGTTAATGGTAGTTCAAAATTACAGTGGCAGTGGAAAAAATGACTTACAACCAATCTTTGCACATATGACTGTCACAGATCCCCATGATCATGTAATCAAAATTTAGGTGCTAGACAATTGGAACATATTTATGATAGTTGCAGAGTCCTGGGGTCACATGATCACTATTTGCAATCTTCCGATGAGCAAAGTCATGGAATTAGCTGGAGTCACTTAATAACTGTGTGATTCACTTAACAACCATGGCAAAAAGGTCAAAAAATCAGGTGCGAATCACTTAACAACCACCTTGCTTAGCAACAGAAATTCTGGTCCCAGCTGTGGTCATAAGTCAAGAACTACCTGAATATGTAGCACAAGCAAAGAGAAAAGGACACAGGAAATTTAAGCACTGATCATTATAAACAGAACCCAACATTGCTGGAAATCTGTCATGGCTTCTTGAATTCCCTATAGTAAATTACTTATCAGACAGTCCTATATACAGATAGTTCTTGATTTGTTTATTGACTATTCAAAGGTACCTATTCAAAGGTACAATGGCACTAAAAAAAAGTTACTTACAACTAGTCCTCGCAATTATGTTGTTATAGTTGTTAGTTGAGAAGTCATGCCGACCCCACGGACAACGTTTCTCCAGGCCTTCCTGTCCTCTACCATCCTCTGGAGTCCATTTAAGCTCACGCCGACTGCTTCAGTGATTGCATCCAGCCACCTCATTCTCTGTCTTCCCCGTCTTCTTTTGCCCTCAATTTTTCCCAGCATTAGGCACTTCTCCAGTGAGTCCTTCCTTCTCATTAGGTGGCCCAAGTATTTGAGTTTCATCTTCAGGATCTGGCCTTCTAAAGAGCAGTCAGAGTTGATCTCCTCTAGGACTGACTGGTTTGATCGCCTTGCAGTCCAAGGGACTTGCAGAAGTCCTCCAGCACCATAGTTCAAAGGCCTCAATTCTTTGGCGCTCAGACTTTTTTATGGTCCAACTTTCACAGCCATACATTGCAACTGGGAAAACCATAGCCTTGACTATATGCACTTTTGTTGGCAGGGTGATGTCTCTGCTTTTTAGAATGCTTAACATACTAAAGATTTGCCATAGCTTTCCTCCCCAGGAGCAAGCGTCTTGCAAATATGAGTATGGCATTATCCCCAAGATTTTCATGTGCTCAAAATTTGGGTCTTTGCAATCAGCATATATTTATAAGAATTAGGCATCCTGGAGTCATGTGATTGTTATTTGCAACCTTTCCAGCTGGTTTCTGACAAGCAAAGTCGATAAATGAAGCTGGATTTGCTTAGCAAACATGATTCACATAATAAACTGAAAAGTTTCCTGTGCCTAAACTGTGCCCAAAAAGACTGTAAAATTGGGTGAGATTCAATTAACCACCACCTTACTTAGTAATGGAATTTCTGGTCGTAAATCAAGGACCACCTGTAGTTGTATGTACATTTAATCTGCTTCAACCCATCCTACCAAAAATTTGATTCAATTACCTTATGTGTTTCATCTGACAGAATTCCTCCCATATATCCTCATTGCATGGGTTCGACATGCAAGATACATAATCCTTACATTCAATCCGCTTATATATTTGTAATAATAATACATACATACTTGTATTAAGTTTTGTCTATCATTGTTCAATTATTCCACATTTTCTTTTCATTACTTTCATTTTATGATATAAAAATGTATACACTAATATTCCTCTTTTTTATTTCTATCACTTATTCTAGATTTTAATCATATAACCCTTTGTTAAGAGACTTTTTCTTTCTTTCTTATCTAACTTTTAATCATGTCACCTTAAAAAAAGAAAAAAGAAAACGGAGAAGAGAGAGAGAGAAAAGGAAAAGCAACTCAGAACAACAGAAAAGAAAAATCATCCATCCATCATCTGTTGCCTGCTTCAATACTTTAATTGCTATGCTTTAAAAGAAAGATAGGAAAAAAGAAAAGTGAATCAAGACAACAATATAAAAAGAAAAAAAATCATCTATCCATAGTTCCTTGCCCACTTCAATACTTTAATTGCTATGCCTTTTTTTTTTTTTTGACTTGCCTCCCAAATTCCTCTCTGTTTAAACTAGGTATTCCTCCCTCCTCTACCCTCTTCCACTGCCTAATTTCTAACATTTCTAGTCAGGCCGTTGTCTTACTTTTAAACATATCTTCCCACTCTTAATATATTTTCCCACTTGTTTAATTCATCAATCATTATTATTTCCATTGTTGCCTCCTCTTTGTCTTCCTCCTTCCTTCTGTTTACTTCTCCATTTCCTGGGCATCTTGCTCTTTACTCATCATCCCTCATATGGTATTTTCCATTTTTTCCATAATCTCCTTAAATCATTGGACAAATGATATCTTTTGTATTTTGAAAAAGTAAGTTCATCTCCTTCACAGTTCCACACATCTCTTCCTTATTAAGTAACTTGTTTTGTTTTTAAAAAATCTATTTTTATCCAGCAGTCCAAGAACTATTTATTCAATCTTTAAGTTACCCTTCAAGGAGTGCACTAATCCCAATTCTTTTTGTCCCATAGATTAACAATCAATTCCATTTAAGTAGTCCCAGAGTTATCAAAAGCCCCTTTATGTCCCCTTTACAGATTCAATCTTCTAGTATAATATTCAAATGTCTCTTTAGTTGAATAGCTTCCTCATTTTCATATTTGGGTCTCAGTAGTCATAGGATATCTAGAAATAGTCCAATGGACATTTTCACTGTTCTTCATATAGGTATTCCCAAATTTGTAATTTTTCCTTCATCAACAGGTGGCACTCTCCACTTAAATTTCAATTTACTGATCTATCGTCCATCATCAGTTTGGTTATAAAACAGTTATAAAAGCAGAATAAACTTTGTAAGTAAATAATTCTAGCATTTAAAATGCCTTCCCAATACCACGTCTTCCAGATTTAAGAGTCCAATTTCTATTTATTTCAAAATCTATTATTTACTCTCCTGCGCCTTCATTTCCAGTCAGGTATTTCCTCCAATTGCCCAAAAATGCTTAGACACCGCTTTAACACATAGTTCTGAGCAAATAGTTCTAGATTGTTCCTTATTAACTTTAGAGCAAATAAAAGAATCCTCTCCCCCAGTTCCAACACCATTCACCTACTTCTCTCCAGCACCAGTCTTAGTTGTTCTTCAGTTGTCCGAGCTTTGTAGCAGCAACTTTAGCTGCCTCTTCTTGCCATGCCTAAGAGGGAAAAAGAACTCTGAGTCAGACAGGAGAGCTGCCTGCAACATTCCTCAACCTCACAGGGTGCCCCTCTTTGCTTCACTGCCCCTATAAGGCGGCTTTGGCTCCCATCAGAGCCCACAAGTAGGAAGAATTCTGCACAGGAGCATGGAGACCCACTCTGCAGATCTGATCCCACTGCGATGTCAGCCGGAAGTTTTATTTGTATTAGAATGTATGACATCCAGGTGTCACACTGTTCATGCATTGATTTGATATTTTTATAAAAAATAAAAAAAATAAAAACCCTGTCATGCAAGATATATATGATTCACACTGAGTGATCCAGCAAAGGAGCGGGACTACAGAAATATCATCATAGGAGTCTATGTTGTGCTGATAGTTGTTGGGCAGCCACCTACGGGTAATGCTCAGTTATTTAATTCCAATGTTGCAACATGGCCCTCCTGACCTATTTAAAAGACATTCATCATGCTCTGGGATGAAAAGGAAATTCTAGAAAAATGTTTGGGGCTCTACTATGATATAATAGTTAATTTATTAAGGTAGGAAACCACGTTCAAGACTACCAAGAGCCGTGGAAATTCACAGACTGTGGGTCAGTCAATGTCTCTCATCCTAATCAACCTCAAAGGTTATTATTATAGGAGAAATTGCTAGGACTGTCATGCATACATAAGAGGCAAGATACAAGAAAAAAGCAAATAAATAATATTCAGAATGATTCAGAAAGCTTGAATGCAGCTATATAAATAATTATTTGTGGGCCAGTCAGCAGAATAATTAATGTCTGATGGCCAGTTCTGCATGATTTATGTTTGATAGGCACATTTTTGCATATTTTTCTATAATGCCTTATCACAATCTCTCCAAACAACTGCCAAATACTGTCTGGAAAAAGCAAATTCAGGCATTTCCTCATTTCTTTTCTTTCCAGAGTTTTACGTGCTTCACAGCCTGGTACAGACATTTACAACTCTCCACAATACAATCACTTTACATTTCCCTTGCTTGTAAAAACAATTCTTAAAATCATGAGAATGAGATGGAAGAGAGCTGGCAATCCAGAAGATGATTTTGATATACTATATATGTGTCACTTCACCTTTTCCAGCACAGCTATAGATTTGTGAAGCAATCTGCAAAGCCAATTCAACAGCTTCTCTTCCAGTGAGAGCTAGAATTTCCCCCTTTATCCCTTTACTGTTTTAATGTGCTGTTAACAGATGGGGTCTGTGAAATAATGGACACTTTACTGTTTGCCCAATAGTCAAATTGCTTCAAAAGCTGCCTGAGTGATCTTGAAAAACTCTATTTCCACTGGCAGCAGTACCTAAGCCACAGTCCTGCTGATCCATATGGATTTGCCTGTTAAGCACACATCCAGCTCTAAGTAGTCCCAAACAGGAAATACCTGGATTGCCTGTCATTTCAGAAGGAAGAATAAAATCAGCAGGTGCAATAGAGTTATTTAGCTGGAGAAAATTCAAGGGGAAAAAATCCTAGTCTAGAGCTAGTTTCAAAGCAACAGAATGACCTTGCACTTGAACATTCGTTATGCATCGTCAATAATAATGTGTTTACACTCACCTGTTTTTAGAACAGGGAAGAGCCAACATTTTAGCTCCTTTAGTGAAATAGTATTTATTTATTCTATAATTTATATCTTGTCTTTCTACTATATTCATTAATTACTAGATTAATCATACAGCTGTGCAACATTTTGAAGGAAAAAAGTGCTTCTAAGCACTGGGTCAGTGACTCCTTAAATCAGTTGCATCTTTTTCTGGGACTAGATATCATACTTTTCGGAGTATAAGACACACTTCCCGCCCCCCCAAAGAGGTGCAAATGTTGGTGCGTCTTATACACTGAATACAGCCATTTTTGGCCTCCTGAAGCCACGCCCCGCATGTCCCATTTTTGTGAAAAACACACCCGTTTTTTGCAAAAACAGGGCGCACAGGAGGCCTGCAGAGTGCTCCTGTGGGCTGGGGAGGGCAAAAATCCCCCCATTTTTGTGAACAATGGGCAAAAAACTGACCTGTTTTCCTCAAAAATGGGGCATGCAGAGGCTTTGGGAAGCCTGCAGAATGTTCCTGTGGGCTGGGGAGGGCAAAAATGCCCCTGTTTTTGTGAAAAATGGGCCCGTTTAGTCCATCTAGGCTATAGGTAAATACCAGAAAATATTTTGTCTGTCAGGAGCAAAGATAACAAAGATCAGCTAGCATGATCTCACCTGGTAGGAAATTCCATAGTTTGGAAGCAACCACCAAGAGGATTATCTCAAGTGTTTGCACCAGGCTGATAGGGGAAAATGCATTCTTTAAATACTTTCACTTCTATGCATCTAAAAAGTACAATAAACTGGACTGAAAAAGGCAAAACTTATCATTTTGATACATCAAAAGTATCAAAAAGATACTTTTCCCAAACATCCAAAGTAAAATAAATTCTTTGATATTTCTGCAAGTTTTGAATAGTTGGCACTTTGCTTTTTCAGCATGACAGTTCCTTTATGTTTTAATAAATTAGCTGTAGATGCATGTATGTTAAAATAATCTGAACAAATTTTAAAGTATGAAATGGGTTTTTGCATTCACTGGATGGTCTCTTTACGCTTATTCCTACTTTAGTGCACTTACTTTATTGTTGCATACACAAGGCCATGAATAAAAAATCTGTGTCTGATTTGTTGCACTTTTTAAAACTGTTATTGTTGTGTCTATATTTATTTATTTATTTATTTATTTATTTATTTTTTATTTGCAAGTATTTATATGCCGCCCTTCTCCCGAAGGACTCAGTGTGGCGAACACAGGTAAAAACAAATAAACAGATAAAAACATACAATAAAAATCCAATTAAACCAGTTAAGATCAAATGATAATAAATAATAACACCCAAGAATTTAAATCAGCCCATTTGTTGGAATAGCCAAGTCTTCAGGCCCCGACGGAAGGAACGGAGATCAGGTGCCGTCTGGAGCTCGGTGGGTAACTCGCTCCAGAGGGCAGGGACGCCCACAGAGAATGCCCTCCCCCTGGACGTCGTGTATATGAACATCATTAGTATCTGTAAACCAAATGTAGCATTCTCCTTAATCCCTGTCTACCCTGAAGAATGAATGATGCAATGCTGGAGAAAACTCTGCAAACAGCCAACAATTGGCTTGAGCAATTAGCCAAGCAGACCTTTCAAAATCAGTGGCAATGATCAATGACTAAATATGATTTTCCTCCTCCTTTATAAGATCAGAAGTAAAATATGCTTAACACACCCATTTATTTATAAACAAAATTCCCAATCAATTCCAAATAGCTAAAAGAGGGTGAAGCTGAATTTATTTAGCATACGGCATACAATGTCAGGGAAATCTATAAATGCTAAACACAAAGCAGGCTTGACAGCCTAGATTGCTAACAATTTCATTTGGTGCCTACACATCTATCCTTGGTGCATCACAGAGAGGTGAACTACCATGTTTTCCCGAAAATAAGACCCTGTCTTATTTTATTTTATTTTATTTTATTTGAACCCTGAAATAAGCACTTGGCCTTATTGCCATGCACTCAAAAGCCCGATTGGGCTTATTATCAGGGGATGTCTTATTTTTGGGAAAACAGGGTAGCTTTACACCAGCTAAATAATGGTGCTTACATTCCTGGTTCTCCTGGGCTCCTTTGACAGTCTCTCCTCACTTTGTATCATGTTGCCTTTTATCTCACCAGGTACAGCTCTGTTTTCCACTCTCCACACACCACAAATGCAGCTAGATTTTTCCCATTGAAGGAATACCCATTTACCTACTCACAATATTGCATGCTTTTGAACTGCTGTGTGGACAGGAGCCAGGGAACAAACAACAAGAGCTTATTCCACCTCATGAACTGCCAGAGGGCTCGAACTGCCAGAGTTCAGACCATTTCTGGCTGGCAGTTATACACTCATTAAGTCACTGACCCACCATGTCTCTGGTGGAGCTGAAAATCCAAACGATATCAAAACTTAGATAGACAGACAGACAGACAGAAGTACAGAAAAATGAAAGAGATTGCAGCTGTAAACTACCACTTCATCCACTGGAGCCCAGAACACACTAAGTTACACTATTTATCTACTTTATGCTATTGTCTACTGTGGTCATGGTTTCCCCAAGATCTCTAATCTTCATGGTTTTTTTCATTATTTTAACTGGATAACCACAGAGAGTGCAAACAAAAAGTTGACAACTTAAGTTCCTGTCTATATCTTTTAACTAAAACATAGGTGTTGGTTACCACCTTTAAAGTGCTCCATGGCATTGGACCTAGGTACCTTTGAGACCGTCTTCTGCCACCAGTAGCCTCCCACCAGCCAGTCTGCTCCCACAGAGAGGGTCTCCTCAGGGTGCCATCGGCCAAATTATGTCGGCTGGCGACACCCAGGGGGATGGGCCTTCTCTATGGGAGCCTCTGCCCTTTGGAATGAACTGCCCCCAGAAATGCGTAAGATCTCCGATCTCCGTGTATTTCGCTGTGCCCTCAAAACCTTGTTGTTCCGCCAGGCCGGGCTATCAATGTAAAGATTTTAATTGGTTTTAAATATGGGATTTTAAATTTGGGGGTTTTATAATTGAGCCAATTATTTAATAATTTTAATTATTTTTAAATTTTGTCTGTCTTTGTGCTTTTAATCAGGCTGTACACCACCCTGAATCCTTCAGGAGAAGGGCGGTATAGAAAATAAATAAATAAATAAATAAATAAATAAATAAATAAATAAATAAATATATATTATGAAACCTATGTTTTCATTTCATTCATTCATTCATTTTCATTTCATTGTGGGACTTCTTTTCATTTAGTCACAAAATATAGCACATTCCCCTATTATAAAATACATTGCTTATATTTGAAGGCTCATATTCTTACTTTGAGGCAAGATGGGCAGCAAGCAAATCTGTTTAAATATTTCTTTAAATCTAAATAAATATTGACTGGCACGATCCTGAATACGCTCAGCTATAGCTTTGCATCAGCTTGCATTCCAAAATGGAAAGATTCAAAATGGAGCTGCAAGCCTTTCTTCACCGAGGAAGCTCTCCCTTCCCCTCTTTACTATCTCAGCATGTGAAAGAGCTGTGTAATGTGCCATGCTGTTCATGTGCTGATGGAGTATACTAGACAATAGTGCTGGAAAAGGAGGAGAAATCATGCTTATCTGGACAGGTTTTCATGGGAGATCAATGAGTCTTCATGGTCATTTTGCCTATTCTTCTGAAATGCCAGTCAAGGAGTCATTTAGACATCTCTTAATGAAAAGAAAAGAATCGTCATAAAAAAATGTATGTAAATTTCTATGGATAGAGGCAAGGTTGGAAGTATACTATTAGAAGAAACAAAACACATTTCATCATAATGGAAAAAACCTAGCTGGAGTAACCATGGGTCTTATTTATATGCAGTTCATTTGATGATAAATTTCAGCTGTGTTTTAACAATTAAACAGATTTATATAGCCACCTAAGTAAACAGAGTGATTCTGGGCAGCAAGCAACATTCAAACTGTTTCTCTTACGGTACTTTAATTTTAATTTAATTTAATTTAATTAATTCAATTTATATGCCGCCCTTCTCCAAAGACTCAGGGCGGCTCACAATACATTTTTAAAAAACCATTATAAAAAAAAACATTTAAAAATTAAAAACATTAAAAACATTAAAAACTCATTCATGCCATTCATGACCAGATCTCACCAGATCACAAGAGCGAGATCAACGGCCCCAGGCCTGCCGGAAAAGCCAGGTCTTCACTGCGTTTCGGAAGGCCAATAGGGTGGGGATGGTCCGGACCTCAGCTCTAGTTCCAGAGAGCTGGGGCAGCCACAGAGAAGGCCCTCCCCCCGCGGGCCCACCAGCAAGCATTGTTTAGCTGATGGGACCCAGAAGAGACCAACTCTGTGGGATCTTATCGGTCGCTGGGAGCTATGCGGCAGAAGGCGGTCTCGAAGATAACCTGGCTCTGAGCCATGTAGGGCTTTAAAGGTAATAACCAACACCTTGAATTGTGACCGGAGACCAATAGGGAGCCAGTGCAGCCCGCGGAGAATTGGTGTAATGTGGGTGTATCTAGGTGCACCCATGACAGCTTGCACAGCTCCGTTCTGGACCAACTGTAGTCTCCGAACACTTTTCAAGGGTAGCCCCATGTAGAGCGTGTTGCAATAATCTAACCGTGAGGTGACAAGGGCATGAGTGACTGTGAGGAGAGCCTCCCGATCCAAGTAGGGTCGCAATTGGTGCACCAGGCGAATTTTAGACTAGAACCGAACTGGATAGCCCTTCACATACTAAGAATCCTTCAGCTAGAGGCCTTTCCTTCAAAATATAGAACAAACAGCAACCTAAGGCAAACAAGATCTCTCTGATGCAAATACTGCAGAATTTTGCAGATATGAGGAAAAGAAATCTATTCAAAGCACCTAAAGTTAGGCATTTGAAAAAGCAAGAAAATAGGGAAAAAATTTATGGGATACTAAGAAAGATTTCACTTTTAGGAAAGATAGACAACATAAAAGAGACAGAGTAAGATTATAGCTTCAGACAAACTAATTGCATCATTTATACAAGATTTTTTCCCCTCTCTTGTTTCAATAGGAACTCTGGGGAACTTAGACTCTAGTCTCAGCAGAATTAAGGCTGCTGGAGAGAAAGAATGAAATTAACCCTATGCCCAACTGATATGATGCCAAATATGTGCATCTCAAAATACCAGTTAAGTTTTCCTCTTAATCTATACATCAGCTGGGGTAAGAATGGGCCATCTGGGCCACAAGAGCAACATGCAATCCTTGAAACTTTTTCTGCAGGTCTTGGAATCATTGCTGGTTAAACTGCAAATATTCAGTTTCCTACCAGGCCTACCTAACAAACATAAATAATTGTAGGGAATGCCTAATGTAAAAATAATAATAAAGGAAATCTTCAACTGTCCCCAGATTTCTCAGAAAAACAAAACTTTCCAGGCTATCTATGTGGCACCACCACTTTCACTGCAGTCTTCTACACAAACTGGGACTTGTCCACCTAAGGTTGACCATTTTTGATTAAGGATGTCATTTTCATGAGAAAAATTATGGGTAGAGAAAAAAAAACTGAAGTTTAGAATGCCTTTGCACAATATAAACAAAATACTGGATATAGTTGATTGCTAATCAAACAAGAATGCATAAATTAGGGAGATTAATTTATGCCAATTCCTACTTCACTTATATAATATATAGGGAGTCCTTGTTTAGCCACTACAATTGGAATCAGCAACTTGGTCATTAAGTAAAGCAGTCACTAAGTAAAAGAGTTATTGTGCTTATGATTTTCAGTCCTTCAAAGATTGCAAAAGTCAGCATTGCTCATAAAGTAAATTTTTCATAGCTTTTGTAACTACTAATGATCACTAAACAAGGTAGTTGTTAAGTGAGATCCACCTGAATACAGCTATATGAGAAAAATGACTTTTTGGTTACTGGATTGTATACAGTAAATACAACCACAGTAAAAACAATGTTAACATTTGCACAGAAGTGAATTTTTTGTGAACCATTTTGACAAAAACAGAGTTGGTTCATTAATTGCAAGTGAAGTTTGTGTAAAAAAAATTGCTCATTCCATCTAAAGTGCGCTCTGCTGATGTCTTTAAATCCCTATACTATCAACTACCAATAAAGTTCCATTTAATTGATGTTACTGTAATGGAGGCAACTTGTATTCATTTAGTGCCCAAGTAATCATTTAGTGTCGAAGTTATCCATTATCCAACAATAATGGATACATTTAAAGCTGCTGCCTTCCTTTCTAATGTTTCATTATCTTTAAGTAGGAATGCCTTTTAAATAAAGAAGTATTCACTATAAAGCAGAACATGTTGCCATCTTATCAATAGCACAATTGTTCTTATAATAAGGCAGCCTATGTTTAACTGCTTAACAGGAGACCTAAAACCTATATAACACATGCACACATTAATTCAAGCGAGGAACTCCATTAGCAATTGGAGAAGCAAAGGAGTGACTTAGTACTCTAAATCCATGCTTAAATGGGGAGAACAGACTGAACTTTGCATCTCAAATCTGCCAAGTAAATTTGCACTCCATTTTCGCCTGGAAGCCACTGATGAAAGCACACAGCCTCAGAATCACGCAGTCCAATAGTGTAATTACCAGTTTTATTTAACTTAATTTGAAGAATTTTTGTGCATTCTAATGAATGCACGTTCAGCCAACTTTGAACAGAGTCGTGCTTACTTCCAAATAAATCATCTTTCATATGAAAGATCAAGATGAATATTTGGAGAAAGGAGTATAGTGAATCCAATTTGTGAGAATGTGAAGATGTCCCAAAATACAAAGGTGGTTACAAAGAGGCTCCGTTATATGCCTCTGGAAGCAGATTTACATGGCAAGATTTTGTTACTTCTCTTGAGAAAAATCATCACTGATGGACAAGAAACAGCAACAGATGCTCCACACAAAACTGATACTATGAACACAGCTTTTTCTTTTCAAGTCCTATTTGTCTTTGCTATCCTATTAATGTCCAAATCCTTTATATCATGTGCTTCTTTGAGGGAAATAGGTCCATTAAGTAATATGAAATTAAGTAGTTGCAGTATTTAAACATATATAGTTAGCTTTTGTAAGATTGTTAGATTTAAAATGTTTGAACATGATACAAATTGATGATAGTGATAGCTGCCATTATTACAACACAACATATCAAACAATACAAGGGAACTGTGTACTGAAAGTTTACAATTAAGAAAATGGCAAACATTTCATATGTGGGAGAATAGGAGGTATTTAAAAAGTCAGATCAATGATAGTAGTAGTCCAGTTGCTGTTGTGGGGCTTTTTGTTCAGTTGTCTGAGGCAAATGTTCAAGGTACAATCACCTTTCCTCACACTTTGCACATATTGCAGGTAGTATAAATTATTTCCTGAACATCAGTCTGTTGCAGGAAAACATGCATTTATTCTCATCTTTCCCATTCCAACCCTTAATCAGTTGCCTAATCCCTTACCACCTTCATAAGGCAATTTGATCTGCAAAGTTAATTTTAACACCTTCTAAAGAGTTTTATAATATAGTAAAAATGCCCTGGTTTGATTTTCCTTGCTTAAGTTAGTAAAAGTGTGTCTTTTCCCAGGTACCATCCCATAAACAGGACAAACAAGTTCAACAAATTTTTTAAAATATTCGAATTTGTAAAACAATTATACCTGTGGCTAGGAGCTGTGGTGGCACAGTGTTTAGACTGCAGTATTCCACTTCCAGGAATTCGATCCTGACCAATTCAAGATTGACTCAATCTTCCATCCTCCTGAGGTTGATAAAATGAGCTCAGACTGTTGGAGGCAATATGCTGATGTTGTAACCCACTTAGGCAGTGTTGTAAAGCACTATGGAGCAGAATATAAGTCTGAGTGTTATAAGTACTTATTCAATTTGGCCACATGTTCCATGACCAATTATCAAAATAAAGTTGAAATGTATCGAAAACCAAAGCATAAGTTTAAGTCAGAGTACTGATAGAAATAGAAAATCCAGATGCTGCTTCATAGGCAAAATGCTAAAGACAAAGTATAAGCTAAGACTTCCATATTTTCTATCTTGAATATGGCAGCTGTTCCTCATTTCTTTGCACAAACATTATCCCAGAAATACATCTCTCTACTTTTTATTTGGCATGACTTGTTAACTCACGAAAACTGATTTAGCTGCATGATCTGGTACAGACAGCCGAATACATAGTGGAAAAGGATTTCTCTAAGCCTTAGACTCACATGGTTTTTCCATCTTCCTTTTCTGAAGAAACTGAGGGAAACAAGTTTATTATCAGCACCCTAATGATGGTTACTTTTAATCAACTGCAGCATGTTGGCTTCACCAATTCTTGTGGTTATGCTTAACCACTGCTAATAGGGGTTTGGCAATAAGGTAAGCAACATGAAAAGTAATTTTTTAATCTCTTAAATTGTGCAAGAGAGGGGAAAAAGGAGCGAGAAACCATGTAAGCCATGTTTTAATGTATGTCTAATGTATGTCTAAATTGGCTTCTCAGTTTCCTTCACATAATCTATTTTATATATAATTTTTATCCACATGCCCTTCTCACTGCCAGAGAATACTAGAATACTAGATTCAAACATATCAGCACAACAGCAGCCTGGAAAACATCGGAAACAGGAGCTTCTTGGATTTCTGAAAGAGTTTTATTGTGCTAGTATGAAAAGTAAGCAAAAGAAATCCTGCCGACTGAGAAGTCAATTCAGTTGGGATGGCTTTTTGTAGGATAGTAATATGAGACAATTAAAAATATTAATCACTGTCTCAAATTTGTTCTGATTTTTCAGAAAGGAAAAACATGTAGCCAGGGATCAAAGACCCTTCCAACACCCAGGACTCTGTCAAACTTGTTATCAATATATTAAAGTCTAACAATACAACTCCTTGCAATAGCAGTTCTCTAGTTCCTATGGGAATCAGGGTCTCCCAGGAATATTTCCAGCTTCTCTGGAGATGGCAAGCATTGTACTTGGGAAACCTTCTATTCATCAGCTCCAAGCCCTATCCCTGGAGTAGGGCTTCTTTTCATTTCGTGCAATGGATGTTTAGATAACATCAGAAGGAGCCCCCAAGAGAAAGTCTGAGACTGTTCTCCAGCCTGCCAGCTTTCACATACAGTATTTAAACTGATGAGCCTCTCAGGAGTAATATGGGATTCATTTATTTGGGGGATATTTAAAGCTTTGTATGAATAAATGAAAATATGATAGAAAAGCCGAGGTATAACTGCATGGAAAGAAGGCTGACAAATTTTGCCAGCTCTTTTGCATCAAAGTATATTATATTAAACAGAACCCCAAGGCAAACTCCCTAAGTAGTTTGTCACCATGCAACTAAAATCATACAGAAGAAATATAGCTCAATCTACCCAAGTCACTGCAATGCCATTTTAAAATATAAAATCCATTATTCATTATTTTAAAAGGCAGGCTTAGATGCATAAGGAGGAATAACAACTCGTCGCCTAGCTACATGTGAAAAACGTGTATGCTTCATGGGCTACTTTTCTACAGGGAAAATTTAATATCAAAATTTTATCCTGACAACTTGTAGAAAATCTTCGCCTTGCTTAAAGCAAACAAACCAGAAAAAATATTTTCTATGAAGAAGATTACATTTTAAAATGCATGTGATAAAACACAGCTGAAATGCTGACACAACTGGAGCACAGGAAAGTTACATATATGTGTGTACACACACACACACACACACACACACACACACCATGCTACTGCAATTTAACATATCCTGTATTGTTTCCTGAATCACTGGCCCATGTAGACAATAAGAATTAAAAATGAAACAACCAAGAGCAGATATTTGATAGCATAATAAGTATTACTCTGTTATGCCCAATCACAATGTACTGGACTTGGTCAATTCAATTTAGCTAAAGCAACCTGACAGCATAGGTAGGTTTACCATTCATCTTCAGCTGAAGAAAATAGGATATTGGTAGAAGCAAGATCTAAGATGGCCAATCACTTGTTTAGTCTGCAGGCAGAAAGTCTGCTCTTGACCTAGGCAATTTGCCAAACCTGTTTTTCTATGATTTAACCCCCAATTGGAAGCATGGGTCTTATTTACACTTCTCACCAAGCCATAGTGAAATCTGTTTGATGTTTCTGTTTATCCAACCACTCTAATTTGTAAACCACCATTTATGACTTTGCATACGAACATTAAGTATATATTTAGAGAGCTTAAAAGAAATAACGCAATTTGTAAAAGAAACACGTATATTCCAGAAACTTACAGGTTTAAAAAAGGGGTGTATGGGGTGTTCAGGGAGGGCTAACACCTCTGGTGCAGGGGCATGCCATGTTCTTTCAGGGCAGCTCATTTTAGGGCAGCTTTTAGGGCAGCTCATCCACCTTTGGTCCCCACCTGTCACTCATCCCTCTCCTGTGGCTCCTAGTAGCTGTAGCATGCGTAGCAGCAATACCCTGGGCAACAGTTTCAACAGGCTGGCCAAACCAGGTTGAGAGTAGCCGTTGGGTCATTGACCTTCAGTAAGATAAGAGGTTGTCTATCCCGAGCATGTGAAGACAGATTCTGGCAGATTGATTGAATAAAACCTACTAGAATAAAACAACAGTCATGAAGGTGGTCTCTGCAAGCGATGTGGTACGCTAAGAGCACGGTAAGACACAAAAGACACCCTGGTCAACCACTGTGCCCAGCCCATCTCCAACTGTCTTGACTCTTGTCCTGCTATTGGAGCAAGATGGAATCTGGGAAGAGAGAGTGAGGCTGACTAGGTGCACTTCTCCCTCACTTTAATCAAATTCATGCAAGTCTTGACATCCCCCAATTCCCGTGAACCTTCAAAGACCTGTGGCAATGGGTGAGCGATGAAGCAGCAGTTGTGGATACACTGGGAGCTGTAGCCACGGACCTGCACACAGGCAACTCAGGTCTAATGGTCATGTTCTTGCAGACCAAAGCAACAGCTGGATTCGGCATCTACCTGAGTGACTGAGTAGCCCTCTTTAGGACCACACAGCTCACCTCCATAATAAGAGGAAGGGCTAGAAAAGGTGCCCTAAACATTGTTGCTTCATAGAACCCTGGTCAGTTTACCACAGCTAGGGGAGATCCCATTTCATGTGGTCAAATAAGAAAACTTCAAAGAAAATGTAAGGAGACACCACTCACCATTGGCACATAGAACGTACGTACGCTTCAAGACAACACCTTACCAAAGATGTTTTGATCAGAAAGAAAAACAGCCCTGGTCTCCAGAGAGCTCGCAAGATTTAACATCAATATTGTGGTCCTGTGTGAAACTCGTCTAGCCAACAAAGGTCAGCTCACAGAAACAGGACGTGGTTATATTTTCTTCTGGTGTAGACTCAGCAGTAACGAGCGCTGTGAGTCTGGAACTGGCTTTGCGGTTAAGAATCATCTTGTCCGCAAACTTGCCAGTCTTCCCAAGGGTGTGAATGACTGACTCATGATACTGCATCTCCCACTATCAAGAGGAAAACAAAAAAGCTGCAAACAGTGGACCAATTTACATTCCTTGACAGCACTGTCTCCCATGCAGTGACAATTGACATTGAGATCAACTGCAGAATCACCAAGGCAAGCTCTGCATTTGGCAGACTACTGACCAACGTGTGGGACCGCCGTGACATAAGCCTTGCTACAAAGCTCAAAGTCTACTGAGCAGTAGTGCTAACTACCCTGATGTATGCAGTGAGCCTTGGACGGTATACAGGAGGCCTGCTAGGCAATTGAACCACTTCCACACAACCTGCCTCCGTAGAATTCTGAGGATCCAATGGCAGGACAAGGTGCCAGATCCAGAAGTCCTCTCCAGAGCAGGCCTGCCATCAGTTCACACCCTGCTGATAAAAGCCCAAAAGCCCATGCTGGGCAGGCTATGTTGAAAGGATGCCAGACTATTGCATTCCTAAACAGCTAAACTCTATGGTTAGCTGTCTCAAGGAAAGTGATCACATGGGGGACAAAGGAAGCGATACAAAGACATGTTGAAAGTCTCCTTCAAATCCTGGATATTGACACCACTTCCTGGGAAACCCTAGCACAAGATCAATCAATATGGTGCACGCTGATCCATCAAGGCTGCCAGACATCCGGGGACAAAAGAACAATCATAGCACAACAGAAGTGAGCACTCAGCAAAGCCAGAGCTACAAATGCTGCAACAATGGTGCCCACACATGTCTGCCCAACATGTGGCAGAATATTTTGTGCCTGTATAGGCCTTACCAGCCACCTGCGGACACATCGTAGACAGCCCACAACCTGTTAGATGTCAAGGTCCTCTTTGAACACAATGGATGAACCTCATCAGTTTAAAAAAGTATCCAGTAAGAAACAATAAAAAGAATAAAAGAATAAAATGAAAACAAATAGTGTACAGATTTTCTGCTTTTTCAAAATGCTGCAAATTTGATGGAATTAGCTAATATAAACATGTTAAACACCCAGGAATTGATTTTAGGGTAAATCAGAATTCTAATAAAGTGTGCGTGTGTAGCAAACAATACTCGAAAGCCAATATATATATATACAAATTACAATATGCAGTTGTTTACTACTACTACTACTACTACTACTACTACTACTACTACTACTACTACTGCTACTGCTACTATTTAGGTAGCCACAACATAATATTTTGTCTTCCTATTAAGTAATTCTTTCTGTCAATTTCTGTCCATATTGGATCTGTCTTTCCTAGCTGTCCCAGAAAATAAAAGGCAACTGTTTGTGGATATTAAAGTCTCAGATTTTCCCATATGACCTTTTATTCTACATTTTATGGAAAAATAACTTTTGGAGAAGGATGAATAAAGCAAGTAAGAAACAGATAGTTTCAGAGGCATCATAAACTAAGTGATTAGTATTCTGTTGTAAATTTTCTAATTATCAGAGTTTAGATCTTTGATAGCAAGCCTATGGCACGTGTGCTAGAAGTGGCATGCAGTGCCCTCTCTGTGGGCACACGAGCCATCGCCCCAGTTCAGCACTGCTGTGCATGCGTGCGCCTCACACTGGTCTTTGGGTATCTGCCATGTATGCGTGGGGGCGAGGCGGGGGGCCCACACGTGCATGCATGGGGAGCAGGGTGCATGCAGGGGCATACACACATGCATGGAGATGGGGCCCACGGGGAGGCCACATGTGCATGCATGTGGGAGTGGGGAACATGCGGGGTCCACATGTGCATGTGGGGGTGGGGCACATGAGGGGGGGCACATACACATGTGCGGGGTTGGGCACATATACAGGAGTATGCACACACTGCATTTTGGGTGGCACGTATTCACACACGCCTGCACTTAGGGCACTCAGTCCAGAAAAGGTTAGCCATCACTGGTTTAGATGAAAACAATATACCTGTATCATTTTTTTGAAAAAAATAGTTTAAGATTTAAATATCTCTTTGTATTATTTTTTGAACCGTTCCAATTTGCTACCCAAGTCTGCTAATTGCTACCCAAGTTATCGCATTAATGAAAAATGGATGCCAAATATAGTTTAAATGAAGTTAAATTAGTAAAGCAAACCTATTGCTTTCCATTGTTCATCTTACAGACATTCAGAGAGTTATATAATTAAGCATGGTAACATTTCCCAATCATTTGATTAACTGCTGCATGGCCCAAATTTAACAGACCTTAACAAAATGTGGTGGGAGGTGGATTGAACAGTGTTACAAGACAAGCAAATAAATAATATGATGTTGTTATCATTTTTCATGTCAGATAGTTCTGTGTCAAAATGAAGAGCAGGGAAACATTTCTTATAAACTAGTAATTCATCTTGCATTGCCAGAAGCACAGCTGCATTCATTTGTATAGAAATAAAGCCAGAAGGGATGGGATAAAACTACAATTTGCCATTGGTTATACCTGGTAAATCTTTGAGCTGCAAAATGGTTGTCAGGCTACTCCCTTAAACTATTATCATCTTCTAAACAGATGATTATCACATTTTCAGTTTAGAGCAACAAAATTAATAGTGTCTTTCCGACACAATCTATATCCCTAGGGAGCAGATGACCCAAGAAGATCTCAGTCGTGTGAGATTTACTTATTTTTTTAAAGTAGGAACTTTTTGTCTATTAACAAAAATCTTATTTAAAATAGGAGGCTCAGTATCAGAAACCCACAAGCTTTATGAAAATATAATCTGCCCACCCAAGTACAAGATCAGGTTTAAACTGTAGAGGGATCTGGTCAGAAGCAAATTAATATCCCCACTTTAAGACTGACAAGAAAGTGCAAATCAGTGAAGGACCTGTAGTAGCAAACAATGATATTCTCTTTTATGTTATCAAAATTCCACACAAATTGATTATGTATCATACATTTATTTATTATTTATTATTTATTTATTTATTATTTAAATTTCTATACCGCCCTTCTCCAGAATAGGACTCAGGGCGGTGAACAGCCAAAATAAAAAACAATACATACAAAATTTAAAAACAATTTAAAATAATTAAATATTATTGGCCGTAAATTAAAATAACCCAATTTAAAATCAATTTAAAATTAACTCAAGCCAGCCCCGCTAATTGAAATAAATGGGTTTTCAGGGCCCGACGAAAAATCCGGAGGTCTCTTATTGTACGTATCTCCGGGGGGAGGTTGTTCCAGAGGGTGGGCGCCACCACAGAGAAGGCTCTCCCCCTGGGGGTCATCAGCCAACATTGTCTGGCGGACGACACCCTGAGGAGGCCCACTCTGTGCGAGCGTACTGGCTGGTGGGAGGCTATTGGTGGCAGAAGGCGGTCTCGTAAGTACCCTGGCCCTAAGCCATGGAGCGCTTTAAAGGTGGTCACCAACACCTTGAAGCGCACCCGGAAGACCACCGGAAGCCAGTGCAGCTCGCGCAGGAGAGGTGTTACGTGGGAGCGCCTCGTCGCCCCCATAATCTGGACCAGCTGGAGCCTCCGGGTGCACCCCAGGGGGAGCCCCATGTAGAGAGCGTTGCAGTAGTCCAGGCGGGAAGTGACAAGTACCTGAGTGACTGTGCGTAGGGAGTCCCGATCTAGAAAGGGGCGCAACTGGCGTATCAGGCGGACCTGATAAAAAGCTCCCCTGGCCACGGCCGTCAAATGATTTGGTTAAAAGAGGAAGAGAATGATGGCAGAAGTTCATGTCATTTCACAACTGTTCTTACAAGGGCTCCACAGTGGCTCACATGGTAAGACGCTGGGCTTGGGCACCACTGAGGTCGGACTTGATTCCTGTGAGCGAATAAACCGTGTAGGGACAAGAAAGGAGCCTCCCCCAATTGCCTACTGGCATTCAGGCATCCCGCGGGTAAAGATAACACCACCCGAAAAAATTCCTTTCACAGAGGCAGCCAGCCACCTCAATGATCACTGGCTAATACGTGCCAAATCCATTAAAAAAAAAAAAAAAACCAACATCCTGCTCTCACTTCACTGAATACTTCACACCAGTAGTGGGTTGCTACCGGTTTGCCCCGGATTGGGTGAACCAGTAGTGGCAGTGGGAAGTGGGGGCATGCACAGAAGCATCACATGCCCACGAGCGAACCAGTAGCAGCCAAAATTGAAACCCACTACTGCTTCACACCCAAGTCTGTCTGTCTGTCTGTCTGTCTGTCTCCCTCCCTCCCCTCTCTTTATCAGAGTCAGGTGAATCAGAGTTTTGGCACAGTAAAGGATGAGGTGAAGAAATTCAAACAATTCAAGAGGATGCCTATCTGCTCAGATGAACGGTATTTTTTTTATGAAAGCAGGGCAATGTTTTGGCCCTGAAAGCTATAGGCATTCCTAGAATGATTTGTTCATCTATGTGTACATGCATGTATGCACACATAGTATAACTTCATCTGCACCTGATAGCACTTCTCTAAAACTAACTGGCAAACATCTTGAAAATAGAAGAGAAAAGGGGCACCCAGAATAAGTTTCATATTCCTTTATATAGAGATGGTCAACCTATTGTCCTTTCTCTGCATCCATTGGAGCCTATCTGACTATGATTGCTCACATTGGATGCCATTTTAAGATGAAATAACATGAAAACTGTAGCATAAGCATTGAAATGGACATATTGTGATCAAAGCTCAGAGATTGGGAAATTAAAAAAGTATAGTCTGTAGAATTTTGGTTGTTTACTTGCAGACGTTTCATTAACTGACTAGGATATACATACATACATACATACACATACATACATACTACACACATACACAAAGTATATATATATGTATGTATGTGTATATATATATATATATATATATATATATATATATTTTCTCAGGTTTTCGCGGGTGTTTGTATGTAGGTCTTTGGTTATTCGGGTCTTCTCACACGTCAAATTGGAAGTGTCTTGGCGACGTTTCGACAAAGTCTCATTCGTCATCTTCAGGCTGGTGTTCTCGGCTTCGTGCTTCCAGGAGCATTGCACTTCCAATTTTACGTGGGAGAAGACCCGAATAACCAAAGACCTATACATACATACATACATACATACATACATACATACATATATATATATATATATATATATATGTATGTATGTATGTATGTATATGTATATACACACACACACGTATGTATGTACATACATATATCTATGTATGTATAATATACTACATATAGCAACTTGCCCTATCACTTTGGGGTACTTTTCTCCATGGTAGTTCTTTGATTAGGCTATTGTTTGCTGCTGGACTGTTTGTCTGAGTTGCTAGTTCTTTGATTAGGACATTGTTTATTGCTTGATGGTTTCTCTGATGTTAATTGCTGCTTATGTGGGTGTTGATAGCTAGTGAGGCGGTTGTCTGGTCAATATGGCAGGCAAGCCTCAAATGAAACAAAACTTTGACCATAAGATTATAGCTACCCTCTTGATGTTTTGATCCCTCTCAATAGAGAAACCTGCTAATATTTGCTTCATGACACATATATAAAATATCCTTCCTCCTTTGAGCCAACGAACAATCCCCAGCCTTTGAGTCAGATAATCAGTGGAAGGGTAGCTGCTAAAAGATTTCACACTACTTTCCTAAAGAAGCAACTTTATATTATAGAAATGTTTCAGCTATAAACAATCATCCTACTCTAACCAGAAATCATCCATAAGTGTAACTAATGCAACCTCTATCCTATAGCCAGGCCCCAAACCTGACTGAAGAGAAGAATCCAAAGGTACAAAATAAAAGTTAGAACACAACTCAAATGAGAGTTGGGGACTCGTGGATTTGTGATTTATTTAAGGTATTCTAACACAAGCCTGGGATTTTAGTCAAAGTCTAATGAGATTTGTAATGAGATGTAGAAAATCTAATATTTCCATTATGACTCCATGGTCTACTATGTGACATCATCAAATAATTTGGCTGTTGATGAGTTACATTAAAAAATGGAATAGTTGTAGGTCCTCTATTCCTTATACAATCCACATTTCATACAGATATGTTAATGTTAGGTGTTTTTATATTTCCCTGAATAGGGGAACTAAATATGACACTTCTTCCTCTCCCACATCTGTGAGAAATTATTTTACTCCTGCTTAGCTTTGACAGAAAAATAAGATGTAGTTTGAATTTGATGTTTACTGATGTAGAGTGACATGCAGAAATTCAAAGTGTGAACCTGCCATAAAATGAAATCCTACTCAGAAGCTTTTCCAAAAGTAACCTTGGCCCATGTTATTAGAGGATTATGGAAATTGGGGTCCATCACAACTGGAAGGGATTGGGTTGGGGAAAGGTGACATGCCACAGCAAAGGTGTTATCTCTTTTTCTGTGTTCCCATGTTATTCTGAGTAGGGGTGAACAACCTTCACATAGCCATTAGTTTTTAACCTGCAGGTAATTGCTCCCAAAGGGATAATTTGGGCATATTCTGGGGTAATGAAACAATTTTTGGGACTGCTGCAGCCAAGATGTTTGTGTAACACAACAGTCTGGTGGTTTGACATTATTGAAGGCCAAAATAAAAGGAGATAATTGGGTCAAACTGTTTAAGAACCACTGACCTAGAACAATATGTAGTCCTCAACTTGATTTCATCTTCAGGAGATCAGGTCAGTTCTCTACTACAGTCTCTTTGTCCCTTTCTTAACCTATCCCTTTGTACATGCATGGCATGTAAATGCATAATATGCATTATAAAAGGACAAGCTTTTGGGGGGGAGGGGGGGTTGCAGCCATCTTGACTTTTTTTTTTTAAACATCCCCCTCTGTGGATGCCTTTGCAATTCTAAAGAATCCCAGCAAGCAAATGGTGCTTGGTAGGAGGGGGAAATTGCACTATAAGAACTATATGGAACAAAGCCAAATAACAAAACCACAGCATTAGCATTCTTTTTCTTCTTTTTTGGATATGGTTTTAAAAAAAACAAAAAACCTCACATTTCCTGCCACTTGAAGATTGCTTGGTTGTTCTCTCTATCCCAAGCCAGGGATTTGGCTGACAGGCATCTGAATTTATAGTACACTTCTGGCTACTGCACAGTAATTGGCCTCACCCAGTACTCAGCAACAGACCTTGTTGCATGACACTATATTAAGCTTTCACAGCTTCATCTGGTATATATTTTTGACATTGCTCTCTCCTTGTTCCTCAGAACTGCTATCAATTCATTTCATTCTTGTTTACACACTTTCTGTAAATTATATAGACAATCATTCCCCACCCCCAGCAGACTCTCTGGTAAGTAGTGTTTTCAGTTTTGTATTTATATAAAGCAATTGAACTTTATGGATAGAAACGGAAGAAATAAAAGGAAGATTAACAAAGTTGTAAAAATGACTGTTTGTTAATACGATGGCAGAATTCACAATAAAATATTTACTGCAAACATTTGCCTTCCTTACGGTTTATCTCATCTTCCCAAACCTGATGATTAATAGAGTTGACCTTTGGGGAATACATCAAGATGAAATTAAATAAAACGTTCTGTAGGCTTCTCTCTACTAAAGGCTTCCAGATCAGAAAGAACAAGCCATTGATTGTACCATTAAAATCCTGCAATCATTTTTGAGAGAGATTGTGGATCAACAAAACATGTTTCTAGTCCTATCTGTCATATATAAAAATGGCCTTCTTGTCATTACAGATTTTTTCTTAAACCATAACTTTAATTTATAGCTTTGGAGGGGGAGGCTGGGTCTCCAAAAATATAATTCCCAGCAGACCCTTCCCAACTAGGAAAAGTTGCTGGGAGGTATAATTCACTGAAATTTGGAACATCAAAGTCTTTTTCTTCACTTGTTTAGACTGCAACTTGTATGCTTACCAGTTTTTCATCTGTAAAATGAAAGTCTCTTTCAAATGCTATATTCTGTATATTTTGACTTCTTTGAATTTTGTGATACAATAAACTAAATCTTCAAATCAAGATCAGCTGCAGATGTTTACATGGACATATCCATGTAGCTTTCTTGGCAGTAGCAGAGAAGTAGTAATTAAAAATGAAATAATCACATATTTTCATTTTATATAGACAGGTGGCACATTCTAGCACTGACATTGCAATATCAGGACATTGAGTACTACAGAGATGTGGAGGCTGGGCCACAGAATGTACACCAGAGAGAAGAGAAGTTTAGTAATAGGTAGCAACCACAGAATTCATTTTGCCTTGACCTGGAAGGTCTCCTTGTATGACAGACAGTTCAGACAGAGCTCCAAACCTTTTCTGCTCAGAAGGTCATAGCTAAACAGCCTGATACCAGTCAAACTAGTTACTTAAAAAATGTATAGATGAAGAGCCTCCCCAATCTTGCACTGCACAGGCAGAAGAAATAGGTACAAGAATTAGAATCTTGATTTTTACTATAAAGAGGGCTTGCATATGAAACCCAACAGTGGCTGGAATTCTTTTGTAAAAGCTACATTATCTTTTGAATTGTAAATATACATTAGGATTTTTCTGTCAGGCTCTTGATTAACTTCTGGAGATGTCTGATATCCCGGAACAGTAGGACCAAGTTGCCTAGTTAGAGCTCCAAACCTTTTCTGCTCAGATTTGGAAGCTTTCACCAGTTCTTCTGCCCCCAGAGCATGTGCTATTGCTCCTAGGGTGATATCAGTCTCTCTCCAGGCAAGTAGAAATAGCAGCAGGGAGGTGATGCTAGCAAGTAAAGATGGGGCAGGAAATTGGGCAGTGAAAGTAGAGGCAGTCAAGAGAAAAGCCAGATTTGGCTGTCCTATAATAGGAATAACAGCATAACAGTTGGAAGAGACCAAGTCTTCTAGTCCAACCTCCTGCTCAAGCAAACTTGTATCATTTCAGACAAATGATTGTCCAATTTCTTCTTTAAAAACTTCCAGTCTTGGAGCATCCACAATTTCTGGAGGTAAGTTGTCCCACTGATTAATTGTTCTGTCAGGAAATTTCTTCTTAGTTATAGGTTGCTTCTCTCCTTGATTTACATTTACGTTACAGTTTTACATTTTGGAAGACTAGACATTTTTGTATTTAGTTATCAAAGGGTTTTAAAAATTGCTTTAGTAATGCTGATGTGAAAGGCTATGTTCACACAAAAGGCTTAAATACGTCAGTTAAAGATCTAGCATTAGTAGCACATAAAATTGAATTCTAACCTTTTCTGATTTGGGGTTTGAATTATTTTTGGTTGGGTTACAGATCAATATATTGTGCACATTAGATAATATGTTATCATTATCCAAAACCATAACTGAACCAAGGCTGGACATGTTTCCAATAAATGCTACAGTAAATTAATAATGGTGCTGTATAGATACAGGGCTTATTTTAATAACCAGAGTCTCAGATTTCCAATGGTATAAATTTATTGGAAGAAGGGTTCATTAATTTAGCAATAGAAAGCTACAATCATATCATATGCTTAACCTGGGTATGGTCTAGCTTCCAATATAGATGTGTAGTAATTCTTGATTCCTCCATTTGATTTAACTAAATACAGTTTGTCAGATTTAAACCTTTATTGCAAACAAGAATGGAACTTCACATGCAACAATTGATAGCTTACTGCAAATGCAAAGCAGTAGGAAATTTCTTCTGAAATTTAACTGGTTTTCTTAACACCCTTTAAATCAATGGAATCTTGGCTTGCCACTTGGTTGCCTTGAAACCAAATGTATGTTTATTTAGTAATCATCTTTTTTTTTTACAAGTGTTATGTATGTATCTATTTTGTGCGGGAAATTCAAATGCCCTGTGAATTGTGATTGGTTAACAGTTGCCCCTGAAAAGTATATAAAGAGGGCTGCTGCCTGTGTTCCTTTGCTGAAGTCTCACCCTGAATTAAAGAGCTGTTGTCACTAGCCTGCTTGTGCCTCTCGTTATTCCTGCGCTACAACATTGGCGACAAAGGTGGGATTGAGGCCACAAGAGGCAAACCAAAAAGAGCTCTGAGTTTCAGCCAGGGTGACGAGCGAACACGGAGACATGGCAATGTCTGCCTACGTTCCGCCAAAACCTTTCAATCCGACCTGAGAGAAGTGGGGATCATATCTGACCAGGTTCGAGTGTTCCCTGGAAGCAAGCGAGATGCAAGGGCTCTCCGCGAACCGAAAAAGAGCCCGATTCTTTTTTTTTTAATTAAAAAGTTTTACAAAAAGTTTACATATTTCCCCCCCCTTCCCTACCCCAGCCTCCCCCCTCCCCCCTCCTCTTCCCAGAACAAATTACAGGGTATAACCTTCAACAATCATGATCAATCCTAGTCTAATTAATTATAACATTCCACATCTCTTGTTCCTTCAATTCCCTAATTACCCGCCTAACTTGATTACTTAAAGACACACCAAATATCTATATAGTCATTCATAACCTATCTGCAATTTCTTATTCCGGTATTTGTTTTGAATATAATCTATCCATCTTCTCCAGTCTCTTAAATATCTTTCATTTGAATGATCCTTCAAGTACGCCGAAATTTTTGCCATTTCTGCTAGGTTTGTAACTTTCATTGTCCACTCTTGGATTGTAGGTAAATCTTGCTTCTTCCAATATTGTGCCACCAACAGTCTTGCTGCAGTTATTAAATTCAAAATCAATTTAGTCTCTATAACTGTACAATCCATAACTATACCCAGCAGAAACAGCTGTGGTGTAAATTTCAACCTCTTTTTAAGAATATTTTGTAAAATCCACCAAATTTTTATCCAAAACGCTTTAACCTTTTTACATGTCCACCAAATGTGAAAATAAGTGGCATCTTCACAATTACATCTCCAATATTTTGGTTGTACATTCAGATACATATGAGATAACTTTTTTGGGTCTAGATGCCATCTATAAAACATTTTATAAAAGTTCTCCCTTAAATTTTGCGCTTTAGTAAATTTCACATTTGTCACCCATATTTTTTCCCAAGTTTCCATCATTATTGGCTGTTCAAAATTCTGCGCCCATTTTATCATACAGTCCTTAACTAACTCTGTTTCCGAGTCCATCTCTATCAATATATTATACAATCTTTTTATGTGCATTGGGCTTTGGTCTCTAATTTGTTTAATTAAATTTTCATCACTTTGTATAACACCAGTTTTCTGGTCTTTTCTCCATCTGGCTTGTAATTGTACATATTGAAACCAAGTTTGAATTATTTTCTCCTCTTTCAACACATTCACAGGTTTTGATTTTAATATACCTCCCTCCATAATGAGAATATCTTTATATGTAATTACATCCTGTCTACTTTCTATACTCGTATTCTCTATTGCATGCCTGGGTGCTGTCCATATAGGTATCTTTTCATTTAACTTGTATTGATATTTCTTCCAGACACACAATAAAGCATTTCTCAATATATGACTCTTAAATGCTCTATCCACCCTTTTTTCATACACTAAATAAGCATGCCAACCATAGACCAGGTCATGCCCTTCAATATTCAATATCCTTCCATTTGTTAGATTAATCCAATCACTAATTGCTGATAAAACAGCTGCTTCATAGTACAATTTTAAATTTGGCATTTTCAATCCTCCTCTTTCTCGTATGTCCTGCATTATTTTCAGTTTTATCCTTGGTTTCTTACCTTGCCATACGAACTTATTAATACCTTTCTGCCATTCTTCCAGGTTGGCATCCTTTTTTAATATTGGTATCATTTGAAAGAGGAATAAAAACCTAGGTAAAACATTCATTTTTATAACTGCTATTCTACCCAACAAGGACAGTTGTAATTTTTTCCATTTATACATTTCAGCTTGTATTTTATGCCATATCAGTTCATAATTATGCTTATACAATTTACCATTAGAAGATGCAATATAAACTCCTAGGTATTTAACTTTTTTAACTATTTCACATCCCGTTACCCTTTGTAACTCCTCTTTTTGATTTGTTGTCATATTTTTAACTATCATCTTTGTTTTTCCAATGTTTATCTTAAACCCAGATACTTGACCATACTGTTTTATTATATCCATCAAAACCTTTGCTGATTCCACTGGATGAGTTAAGGTCATAACCAAATCATCTGCAAATGCCCGTACCTTATATTCATAGTCTCTAACTTTGATTCCCTTTATCTCATCTATATTACGTATTTTGTTTAGCAACAATTCCAAAGTTAATATAAATAATAATGGCGATAAGGGACATCCCTGCCTCGTACCTTTTTCAATTTTAAAAGTTTCTGTCAAACTGCCATTAATAATTATCTGAGCTGTCTGTTCCTGATATATTGCTTTTATAGACTGCATAAAGCAATTCCCAAATTGCATCCTATTAACCACTCTCAATAAAAATTGCCAATCTAATCGATCAAAAGCTTTTTCCGCATCCAAAAATATAAGCACCCGACCTCAGGGCGCAGCCCAGCAGAGCTCTTAATGGGCCGTAAGCTAAGGTGCATTCTCAATCGCCTACACCCCAATTACTGCTCCGAAACTTACAAGGGGGAAGGGGGAGGGTTAAGACAATTCCAAATTGGAACCCCGGTCTTCGCCAGAAATTACGCAAACGGGCCACTATGGGTTGAGGGAAATATCGTAGGAATCACCGGTCCAAAATCATACACCGTAGATTTGTGAGGGGGAAAGTTGATATAGGGTCTGGTAAAATTTGGAGAAGACACATAGACCAATTACGTAGACGCTTGCAACAAGAGAACTCCAACACAGAAAAGCCTAACTTCCAAAGTTTTCCTGACACAGCTACCTCAAGTCCGAGTAAGCCGGAATACTTATCTGGCAAGCCAGAGTTCCAGCGCCGCCCCAGCGAGTCGACACTCCCAGCCGGGGATAACCATGCCTCCGGAGAAATCCAGGAGGTTCCATTGGCGGAGCCAGGAGAGACGGGAAGTCCCTCTGACCGGCTCGACACCTCTCCAGCAACTGAACTGCGCAGGTCAACCAGAGTAAAGACACGCCCTGGTCACTTGCGTGATTTTGTATGTAAATATGTAAATAGATAGGATAAGTGCCTTTTGGGAGTGGAGGGGTGTTATGTATGTATCTATTTTGTGCGGGAAATTCAAATGCCCTGTGAATTGTGACTGGTTAACGGTTGCCCCTGAAAAGTATATAAAGAGGGCTGTTGCCTGTGTTTCTTTGCTGAAGTCTCACCCTGAATTAAAGAGCTGTTGTCACTAGCCTGCTTGTGCCTCTCGTTATTCCCGTGCTACAACAACAAGTACTGTAAAAAAGCTTGTAATTTATTTTCCAATTTCACAAGGTGCACTGAAACATAAACTCACTCAATAGGACACAGAGTCATAAATTATTATTGGGAGATGTTTCAGAATTTTGTCCCCCAATGCCTCCAACTAAATCTGATTTTAAAACTCAAATTTTGTATACCAACTTTCCCCCTCACAAATTTCATCTGCTTTGTTTTCAGAGTTATCCTACTTGCTGGCTGACTGATACACAGGAGACAGTATCCCAAACATCTCTGCATGGTTTTTTCCCAACATTCTAAGGGATTGGAAAGAATGAAAACAATTTTAATTTAACCTATTCATTTCATATGAGTTGAAATGCAGTAGCTCTTTATTTAAGGACATCATTTTTATTTTTATTATTACTATGTAACATGTAAAGTAATATATTATTCTGTCATTTTTCATAGTTCAGCATTTAACAACTAAAGAAATATGTGTTACTAATTAAGTAAATACACACATAAGTGATGCCACCTGTCTAGACATTATTGACAATGTACTCTAATGTACACTAAGCTTGTCAAAATAGGCCACTTCTTCCTCATTTTTCAAAGCTACAAATCACATTTCAGCTTCATTTTCTGTCAAAAGAACTCACAGAGTTTTATGTTCCCTTTTCCCAGAGAAATATCTACTGGCTATTGAAAATCTACTTGCATGAAAAACAGCATTTTTAAATATATATATATATCCTCATTATAGTTATATTAAAATGTCCTAAACACAAGGTAAACTGTTTTAGTGGCTTCGAACACTGTTTTTGAAAAATGCTATTTTTCTTATAAAACAAAACCCTTGTAACTGTAATCTACTGATTAGTTAGATGCTTAGCATATACTGCAGACATAGAAAATATATATGTACTAGCTGGATACTTGTGCTCCGCTACAAAACTATGTGATCAGGCTTGAAAAATCGACACTTACAGCTTGAAAATTAATGAGAAAATTAGTTACGATCATCCTCTCCTCTCCCCTTCTCTCCCTCAGGTTTGCCCCACAGAGGCCTCTCCTATCTTATCCCCCTTTCCCCTTAAGGCTGGTCCCATTGATCCTCTCCTATCCCCTTCTCTCCCTCAGGTTTGTCCCACAGAAGCCTCTCCTATCTTATCTCCATCTCTCCCTTTCAGGTGGGGAGTAGAATGTCTAAATTCCCAGCCTGCAGGTTGGATGAGTCACGCGCTGGCCATGCCCACGTCCATGTGGCTGTTGGAATCCTGACACAGAGTTCTTTTCAGGTTCGGAGAGGGAGTAGAATGTCTAACTCCTTAGCATCAGAGCGTGTTAATAATAACATAAGAAATTCTAATGATCTGATGGTCATTTCGAAAAATCCTTTCTTAGCGAGCACCTAGAAGCCAAAAGGAACATATGTGCCAAATTTCAGGTTTGTAGGTTTTACAGTTCTGGAGATTTTGTGATGATGTGTGAGTGGTATTTCGCTTTTATATATATATAGATTAGCAGGAAAAACCAATGCCTTAAAATGTTGATGTGAATAATAATAAAATAAGAAAAATTAATCCAGTTGTGGATAGATAGTTTTATGTAATATTTGTTGTTGTCAAGTTTTAAAATTTTTAATATTTAGTTGAATTCTGTATATGTCAATAAAATTTTAAAAAGAAACATTAATCAAAGCCATAATATATTGAGGCCTGAATAGCAACGTGGTTTTTTCAAAATATTTTCAGAGTTTCTGACCAAGGGAGAAATTAGGCCATTTTTAAAAAAACAACAAACACACAGATGAGTTTCACAAAACTGTTCAAACAATTTTTAATCATTATATGTAGTGTTTTAGTTAAAAAAGTTTTAGACTCTGATTTTATAGTCTTAAAGAATCCTTTTCTTTATATAGCAACGTATGAATTAGTGCCTTTAGTTTCAAAATGAAAGATGTCTGGATGAGAAAGCATTGCTAAAAATAGTCTCCTTCAAGTTGACCTCAACTCCTTGTAGTAACTTCATAGACATAACCTTGTTATTATCTTGGCAATAATTATGGAAGAACTTTCTATTGCCTTTTCAAGAATGTCTTGATTGTTTTTTGATCCCCCAGTCCAACGTTGGAATTTCCAGCTTGCATACAAGCAATATTAAATCCAATCTTGATTAGCTTTCCAAGATCAGCCAATGCCAGTTACATATTGCCACTTATGTAATACCGAGTTTCCCCCAAAATAAGACCGTCTTATATTTTTTTTGAACCCTGGAATAAGTGCTTGGCCTTATTGCCATGCGCTCAAAAGCCTGATTGGGCTTATTATCAGGGGATGTCTTATTTGGGGGGGAAACAGGGTAAAAATATGTACAATATTGAAGAGTGGAACTTTTCATCTGATTGATCTTCACCTAATGATGCCACTATTGTCATTTTCTTCTTTCATGTCTATTTTTTTAAATTGTTATTGTTATTTTCTTCTCTCATAATGTTCTGGATTTTGGTGGACACAGATTTTCACGTCTCTGAGCATATATTTTTTGTGAGCCTGTTGTAAGATTCTCTATAAAATCTGTTTGAAAGGTATTTTTAAATTTAGAACACTTATTATTTTAAATAGTAAATTTTATCTCTTGATATTTTTTACTCAGCAATACAAATCTCTTCAGGTTTTATAAAAGAAAATCTGGGGACATAGTCCCACTATAAATTCTTCACCCTCAAGCTCTTTTTATCAAAACTGCTACCATTGTTAGTTGAATGCATGTAATGTATATCTCCTTACAAAATCAGGATACCCAGTTTGTGAAGAATTGTAATTATGTTCATTGGAACATGTTAATGTCTCATTGCAAACCCTCTTGAGAACTACCAAAGGTTGGGGATGGCATTGTGCTTCCTCATTCTTTCAGTGGCTTGCTGTTCAATCAAAATCACCCAGTGAGCTTTAATGCCGAGTGTATATTTTTCCCCAACTTGATTCTATTTCCTTGTATCAATTTATTTGTTATAATTATCATATTTTTATCTGTTATGCATTCACTTATATTTATTGATAATAATTAAAATAATCTCTATATTCTTTTGACAGGTTAGGCTGCAAAACATCTATTTCAATAAGCAATTTTAATTTGTGCTTAATCTTATGGCATACATGATAACTAGATAATTTTTTAAAATATTTATTTTAAACACTTAACTGCTTTTCTGTTTGTTTATTTGTCTTCTTTTTTTAATCTTCAGTGTTAATCTGTCCATTTATGCACAGTCCAATATCTTTTTAATTATATCTTCTTCCATAGGTGTTTCGTCGCTTTTCCAATGTTGTGCAAATACAATTCTTACTGCTGTTAAAACATGCAATATCAAATATACATTTCCTTTATCATATTTTTCTGGTGTTCTGCCTAACAAAAATAATTCTGGTTTACAATCTATAAGCTGTTTTAACAGACAGCACATGTAACTGCTTTTTATACAGCTTCTTTTTCTCTATACAACTTCTTTTTTATGTTCAGCTTCTGAGTGCTAACACAGCACAATTTTATCTTGACTGAATATGCAAGATTAAGCATCTGGGTACCCTCTAAATGTTTTATCAGATTTCAGCTTAATCCAATGTAGAGAGCAAGGAAGATGTCCTTGCCAAGGATATGAAAGATCCATTACGAAAGTAATGAGAGGTGAAACATATTTTCAGTCCACAATAGACAGAAAACATGTGGAAGACGCTTAGACAGGCACCTCCCTAATTTGCAAGAACATAAAAAGAACGGGGGGGGGTATAGAACAATTACACTCACAAGGTTGCTATTATAGTTGTTCCCAATGATTTCCTGGTCTGGTCTATCTGATGGGGCTGACATCCTACCTAGCTAATGGAAGAGAATTTGGGAGTCTAAAATATCTAAGGGAAATCAGATTGCCTGCCTTTATAATATGCAGACTTGGCTTTAGAGAGCTATACAATTATGTGAATTTTCTCAATATATTGCAATTAGGCCTCAACTATCTTTATTTAAGATTCATTTTGTAACTCGGTATCATCTATTTTAGTTATTTCAGCCACACTACATTTTTTTACATTTATGTTATCTTACCCACTGGCAACTATTGGCAATTTGCTTTCATTCCTTTAGCCAATTTTGATTGCAAAAAGTCTCCATTTTCATTCTGCTCACTTTCATGTAGTTCAGAGTTGCTGTCTATCTGTACCAGTGGTGAAATTCATTTTTTTTTTACTACCGTTCTATGGGCATGGCTTGGTAGGCATGGTGTGGCTTGGTGGGCATGGCAGAGGAAGGATACTGCAAAATTTCCATTCCCACTCACTGCAAGAGAAGGATACTGCAAAATCCCCATTGCCTCCCCACTCCTGGGGGAAGGATATTGCAAAATCTCCATTCCCACCCCACTCTGAGGCCAGCCAGAAGTGGCATTTGCTGGTTCTCTGAACTACTCAAAATTTCCACTACCGGTTCTCCAGAACTTGCCAGAACCTGCTGGATTTCACCCCTGATCTGTACTATGAAACATGATTCCATTCAGCAATTCTATTTCCTAGGAGGCTATCATGCTAGTAAAACAAGCTTACCATAATTCAAATAAGACAGAGATGCCATTTCATTCCATATCCAAATCCATCAGTTTCTCCACATGCAGCAATCCAGCATGCTCATATCTCTGCTATCCTTCTATTAAGAGGAAATCCAGTGTTAAAAATAGAGCTGCTAGCCAATGTGACTGTCCTTTTTTAAAAAATTAAAATCAGAGATTACATACTAAGAACGCTGCGGAAGAAAGAGAAGTGAGATAGATGTGAGAACACATTTTCTTTCATTCCAACCAAAATATACAAAATGCCGATTTCATCAACTATTTTTACTGGCAGATATATTGCTGTTTTCTTCGCATCCTTTGCTTGTGGGTTATATCTTTAAATCCTGAACAAGATCCATAAGGGGCTTGCAAAACTTTCAACTATTTGTTAAGGGCTCACAGCAGACCTTTTCACAAAAAACTTAAGTATATTGCATAGGAAACATGGTAGAGAAAGAAATACAGTACCGTAATCACTTATGAATGAGAAGAAAATAAAACAAAACAGGAATGCAATTTTCATGTTAAAATAGTAGCTTTCAGTAAGTTCAAGTGTAAAAGCAGTTTCATATTCAAGGGCAAATTTGATTTAAGGTTGCATGCTATAAAATAAAACAAATAGGACAGTACAAATCAGATGACACACTTTTGTTAATAATCTGCTTTGAGAATCTTTTAATTATGAAAATTCATACATACAACTATTGCTGTTAAGGGCTAGTTTGGTCTGGGCAATGAAAATCCTGAAACTGTTCATTTGACAAGGTTCTGATTCTTGTCTGCGATAATCAAAAATATTGTGAAATAGAATGATTGTCATTATTACCTACATCATTACTAAATAAGTGGCATAAACAGTAATTTTTCTGTACTTGAATTCCCCTGCTCCCTTCAGAAAAGGCAGGAGGGATGAGTAAAAACAGAAATTTCATTCCTAGTTACATGAATTCATTCTGCAAACCGTCATTGCAAAATTGAATTAACATGACTAAAGAAGGGATAGAATAGAGACTAGACTAGACTGGACTGGACTGGACTGGACTGGACTGGACCAAAACAGAACAGGAATGAGCTGGAAGGGACCTTGGAGGTCTTCTAGTCCAGCTCTCTACTCAAGCAGAAGAACCTATACCATTTCAGATAAGTGACAGTCTAGACTCTTCTTAAAAACATCCAGTAATGGAGTGCCCATGAACAGGCAAGCTGTTCCACTGGTTAATTGTCCTCACTGTTACGAAGTTTCTCCTTATTTCCAGGTTGCTTCTCTCTTTGATTAGTTTCAAACCATTGTTTCTTGTCCTGCCCTCTGGTGCTTTGGAGAATAATTTGGCCCCCTCTTCTTTGTGGCAGCCCTCAAATACTGGAATACTACTATCACGTCAACCCTAATTCTTCTTTTCTGTAGACTAGCCAAACTCAAAGCCTGCAGGCTTTGATGTGTTTTAGTCTCCAGGCCTTTGATCATCTTAGTTGCTCTTTTCTGAACTTTTTCCAGTCTCAACATCTTTTTTGTAGTATGGTGACCAAAATTGGTTGTAGTATTCCAGGTGCGGTCTTACTAGGGTTTTATAAAGTGGTACTAATGGTCACTTTCACCCAAGGTTCCAGCAACTTCAACTCCCTCTATCACTTCTTCTCTATTAGTAAGAATTAGATCTAGTATAGCTTTACTTCTAGTTCCCGCCTCTACCTTTTGGATGACAATGTTGGTTAGGAATCTATTTGATCTCCCACTCGCTGCAGAGTTACTCTTCCAGTTGGTATCTGGATAGTTAAAGTTTCCCATTAACTACTGTGGCATGCTTCCTACATATATTTGTTAATTGTTGGCAAAGAGTTCATCTATTTCTTCTGATTGGTTGTGTGGCAAGTAATATACACCTATGGCAATGTCACTTTTATACTGACCCATATACATTCTGGATGAGTTTTATCTTTGATCATGTGCATTTCTGTAGATATGTAATGATCTCTTACATATAGTGCAACTCCACCATTTCTTTTTGTTGATCTTTCCTTTTGAACAATTTGTATCCATCTATCAGTACATTCCAGTCATGGGCTCATCCCACAGGTTTCTGTAATGGAAACTATATCATACCTGCCCTTATATACTATTGCTTCTAATTCACCTTAGAATAGAATAACAGAGTTGGAAGGGACCTTGGAGGTCTTCTAGTTCAACCCCCTGCCCAGGCAGGAAACCCTAAACTACTTCAGACAAATAGTTATCCAACATCTTCTTAAAAATTTCCAGTGTTGGGGCATTCACAACTTCTGCAGGCAAATTGTTCCACTTATTAGTTGTTCTAATTTCTCCTTAGTTCTAAATTGCTTCTCTCCTTGATTAGTTTCCACCCATTGCTTCTTGTTCTACCCTCAGGTTCTTTGGAGAATAATTTGACTCCCTCTTCTTTGTGGCAACCCCTGAGATATTGGAACACTGCTATCATGTCTCCCCTAGTCCTTCTCTTCATCAAACTAGACATACCCAGTTCCTGCAATCGGTCTTCATGTTTTAGCCTCCAGTCCCCTAATCATCTTTGTTGCTCTTCTCTGCACTCTTTCTAGAGTCTCAACATCTTTTTTACATTGTGGCGACCAAAACTGAATGCAATATTCCAAGTGTGGCCTTACCAAGGCATTATAAAGTGATATTAACACTTCACGTGATCTTGATTCTGTTCCTCTGTTTATGCAGCCCAGAACTGTGTTGGCTTTTTTGGCAGCCGCTGCACACTGCTGGCTCATATCTAAATGGTTGTCCACTAGGACTCCAAGATCCCTCTCACAGTTACTACTATTGAGCAAAGTACCACATATACGGTACCTGTGCATTTTGTTTTTCTTCTGTAAATGTAGAACCTTGCTTTTTTCACTGTTGAATTTCATTTTGTTAGATAACGCCCAATGTTCAAGCCTGTCAAGATCCTTCTGTATCTTGAGCCTATCTTCTGGAGTATTGGCTATTCCTGCCAGCTTGGTGTCATCTGCAATTTTGATGAGTTGCCCATCTATCCCTTTGTCCAAGTCATTGATGAAGATGTTGAAGAGCACTGGGCCTAAAACAGAGCCCTGGGGTACTCCACGGCATACTTCCCTCCATGTAGATGCAGTTCCATTGAGGACTACACGTTGAATGCGGTTGGTCAGCCAGTTACAAATTCATCTGGTGGTGATGCTGTCTAACCCACATTTTTCTACTTTATCTAGTTATCTAGGTTATGGTCTACTTTATCAAATGCTTTACTAAAGTCCAAGTAATTATATCGACAGCATTCCTCTGGTCCACTAATTTTGTCACTTTGTCAAAGAATGCAATAAGATTAGTCTGGAATGATCTGTTTTTGACAAACCCATGTTGGTTTTTGGTTATTATTTGGTTTGCTTCTAGGTGTTTAGTGATTTTCCAGAATCTTCCCTGGTATTGAGGTCAGGCTGATAGGTCTGTAATTTCCTGGATCTATTTTTTTTCCTTTTTTGAAGATGGGAACTACATCAGCTCTTTTCCAATCCTCTTACAGTTCCCCTGTGATCCAGGATCTTTGAAAGATATAGTTCAGTGGTTCTGAGATCTCGTCTGCCAGTTCAGAACCTTGGGGTGTAATCCATCTGGTCCTGGTGATTTGAACTCATCTAGGGTAGACACATGTTCATTTACCATTTTCTTCCCTATTTTAACTTGTGTTCCTAATCTGTTTTTGTGGTGCTGTTTTTGATAGGTTGGGCTATTTTTTCCTTTTGTGTAAAGACAGATGCAAAAAATGAGTTAAGTAGTTCTGCTTTCTCCTGTTGCTTGTCACCTTCTTGCCACTTTCTCCCAGCAATGGGCCAATTGTTTCCTTGACTTTTTTCTTGTTTTTAATATGTTGGAAGAAGCTTTTTTTTGTAATTTTTTACTTTAGTCACAAACCTTTGTTCGTTGTGAGCCTTAACTTTCCTCACTTCATCTTTACAGGCTCAGGCTATTTGCTCATAATCTGCCTTAGTTATTTGCCCCTCTTTCCACTTTTTATACTTGTCCTTTTTGTCTTTCAATTTGTTAGAGGGTTCTTTATGCAGCCATGCTGTTTTCTTTTGAGATCTATTATTTTTCATCTTCATTGGTATTGTGCTAGACTGAGCATTTATAATATCACTTTTCAAAGTTTCCCAAGCTTCTTGAGTTGTTTTCCCCTTGAGGATTCTCATCCATGGAATCCTTCTCAAGCTCTCTCTAAGTTTATTGAAATTAGCTCTCTTAAAGTCCAAGACTCTAGTTTGACTTTGACTTGTTTGTTCCCCAAGCTTTGAGAATTTGTACATGAGCATTTAACACTTTTATGCCTGTCCATGGATATGTTTTCTGCATCTCCTAGTTGTTGTTTGAGTTTTTCTTTTTTCTCATCATTCCCTACTTCATTGCTTGATTTGTTTCCTTGGGATTTATGATTGGTTTTGTGCTCTGGTTTTATGATTGATTTTGAGATTCTAAAGATTGGTCACCCTCCTCCTTCAATTTTAGTTTAAAGTCCCTCTGATGAGTTGGGCCAATCTTTTTCCAAGTATATTTTTTCCTGTTTTCATGAGGTGCAGCCCATCTCTTGCCAAGAGTCCTTTGTGAAGGTAATGCTATCCAGGAAACCAAAGTTTTCTTGATGACACCAACCCTTTAGCCAGTGGTTTATTTCTATAATTCTTTTTTCTTTCAATGGGTGTTGACCTTTCATTGTGAGTATTGATGAGAACACTGGTTCTGTTCTTTTGAAAATAGGATCTGCTATCACCAACACTCCCCTTCCTTTTTTGGGGGAGGGTGCATTCTGGGGTGCTTTTCTGTTTATCTCAGGTGTGTTTGTTGATGTGACTTTTTTAGGGATATTTGATGCTATCTTTTTTCTAGGTGTCTGCATGTTTTCTTGTGGGGGAAGGTTGTGGATCTGCATATGTTCATCCAGGGGGAGAAATTTCATATAGGGGGGAGAAATCGATTGCAATAAAAAAAAATAAATTGCCTTCATTTTGTTAATAATACTTATTTAAAGGCAAAAGCCACTTCCTATCTAGCTCCTATTTTCATTGATACATTGTTTGCACATTATAGATCCTGTCATCTGAACTCCAGAGAAAGGGAAGCAGAAAAGGGTTTATTCCATGTAGTATTAGTAAGCAAGCCACTGAAGTGCATAATTATGTCTTAAATAGAGTTGGAAAACATTGAAAGCTCATTTTATCAGCAGCATCTTGCTACTAGCATAATTAGAGCCCAAACAATCAAATTTTACATATTAAGGGGCTTAATATGTAAAAATGTCACAACATGCCACATACATGATCAAAATAAATGAATTGTCTCAATTTGCTGGGAGGTTAAGTTTGAATATTGGTTTTGTCAAAAAAATAACCATAATATCTTTTTATCTTGATAACTATTAGAGGTGGTACTATAACTATTGATCCATACTTTAATGATTGCATATATACAACTAAAGTGTGTGATGCAACCACAAATAGACTTCAAAGAGACACTGCAAAAAGTAGATGGCACGAAGATGAAGAAACAAGCAGACGCAAATCTAATTTTGATTTAGTTCAGATTCAGTTAAAATTAAATAAAATTAATTATACATGACATATCATTATCTCCCATGTATTTGATAATTATATCTTCTGTCATATTAAAGAAATACAGGTATTTTTGGAGAATCTTTGTGAATCAAATTGAACACTTCTATTTTAGAAGAAAAACTGGGGACTTGATTAGGATTGTGATCTTTATCCTCTCCCCACATGATCCTCCTCCAGTTAAATCCAGTATGCTTACTTAGAAATTGTCTGACAATTGTTAGACATGAGTTGCATGTTTCAAATAGCATGTGGCCTATTTCCAATAAACTGAAATTAAATTTAAAAATTGTTGATATTTGTATTCCATATGTTTCATTTGTTGCATTTATATTAGAAATTACCATAGGACTGTCTTACTTTTGGAGAACAGTATTTGGATTTGGAAAGGCAACAAAACATATAAATAGAATGGATCCTAGTCCATAGATTAACTCTGCAAGTTGATGCTTCAGGAATACAGATTCTCTGTTTGAATAAACTAGGCTCAAGATTCAACACAACTTACAACAAGCAGGAAATCTGACATTAAGAATAAAGCATTACCCTTAACCAGTCCCCTTATGCCAGGCAGATCGAATCTTTCATTGTTTCCATACAACTAAGTGACCTTTCCACCATATGTGTTCCAATACCTAAGCAAACTAGAATAAATTAAAGGCAAAATATCAACCTTCTGTTTGAATTTTCATTTTTTAACTGTTTCTGTCATAGGGCAGCTGTTCATGGCTTTTTGTAAAGCCCCTTTGAGCTTTCTGGGACCAGCTTTTTTAACTAAAAGGAGTTAGCATTTAAAACAAATGCTGTTATGTAACAGAACCTATGACAGTGTTTTCAATCTCAGCAATTTTAAGATATTTGGATTTCAACTCCCAGAAATCACCATGATTGGGGACCCAACAGCCAACACTTTTTTTAAATAGCTCCATATTTCTTCATGCTAGAACTTGTAAACTTAAAGTTCAGGGAGAAACTTCCCATTTTCCAATAGTATTTGGCTAGTTTATGCTTTTACAATGCCCAAATATTTTGAATCAAATAAAAATCTACCCTGAATGGGAGATGAATTGATTTTAGTAAATTGATGGGACAGAAGTATTGTTAATAAAGGATAATCTTCAGAATACTAAACATTCTGGAGGAGAGAAGTTCCCTGAAGATGGGCTCCAGCAGGAGTCCAAAAGCTTGGAAGACTAAACCTCTGGTCCCGATGACCGACCTAGATTGGATCCTGCAATTTGACTGAAAACCTGTGACAGCTGAAGGTGGCATAAATAACAAGCCCCTCTTAATTTAGTCACACAGCAACAATCCTGGGAGATGTTTTCTTCTGGGAAAGAGTTACTGTTTGAAAGAGTATCCAGTGAGCTCTCTGGTCAAGTAAAGACTTGAACTCAAACCTTCCCCTTACAGGTCATTTTAATTATTATAGGATGTACATTAAGATTCTCTTATATTTTAAGTTTTGTATGCTATTCTCCCAGAAAATTATGATTTTCTGTATAAATTTCCTGATATATATCTATACTTCAATTTCTTGTCTTGTCTTTTCTTGCCTTTTTGACATTCCTGCAGCACCCAACTTTAAAAATATATGTTTCTCAGGTACAATCTGTTAAAATTGAAATATCTAGTGTTAGATTTTTAAAAATACACAAACAATTACATAAAGCAAACATTACACTTCCATACATGCCATTGTACACTTCTAAAATATAAAAACTACCCTGTTTTCCCAAAATAAGACATCTCCTGATAATAAGCCCAATCGGGCTTTTGAGCGCATGGCAATAAGGCCAAGTGCTTATTTCAGGGTTCAAAAAAATATAAGACAGGGTCTTATTTTTGGGAAAACATGATATGCATTCTTTTCTAGAATAACTGGTTTTTTAAACCAAAGGATAAAGATGGTTGGCCAGCGCAGAACTGCTGTTTATGTTTTAACAAAATCTATCTTGCAAATTCACTCCTATAAAAATCAATGAATTCCATTTATATTTCTACTTACTATTATCTTAAGAATTTTGAAGTGAAGATGATGCAGGATCATTTGATATTACTAAATGATGGGTCCTCTCAAATAAATAAAACTGACTACTAGAAATTATGTACATGTCTATATAATATATAGACATGTGTCTGTCTGTCTGTCTGTCTGTATGTATGTATGTATGTATGTATGTATGTATGCTAAGGTTTATATGTTGGAAAAACCAGGAATCTTTGTAGAGATATTAGAACATTGTGCTATTGACACACCAAGACAATTTGGGAAAGTGGATAAAGAGAAATGCACAGGATTCTTAAATATTCCAGGAACGTTGCATCTTAGATTAGAGAAAGATGCAAGTTCCTTCTTCTCACTCTCACTATTCTATTTAGCTTACTCATAGAATGAAATGATGTGTTAAATATTTGCCCAACCATTCATATTTTCCAAGTAATCTGATTGCTTGAAAGGATCAATGTAACCAATTATAAGTTCCTTTAAACTTCCCACTAGATCAGATATGAAATATGACTTGACTGGTTGTAAACATCTTTATGTATTTTTGTATTTTGTTCTGTTAAGCAGCCCTCTGGAGTAAGAATGAACAGAGCGGTTTTGTCATTCTGAATATTCACCCTTTCTGTATAGCAAGTAATCTATTTCATTCATTTTCTTTGCAGACTTAAATGAGCATGTGTAATTCAGTTTAGATAATGCATCACAGCTGCAGTAGGCAGAAAAGAATAGGAGAAAGTAATTGTTCTTGAAAGGAGGGCAAAAATGAATCAAATGCATTTTATGCAGTAAACTGCAGCATTTGTGCAGTTCAGATTGGAATTTCTCTCTGTCAGTTTGGAAGGAATATGCATAGCAACCAATCCTTCCCTTTTATATTGGATCTTAGTAAAGTAAAATATAAGTTTGAAAGGATGAATGAGTGCTCTTAACAGGACTGAGATATTGCTCCTTTCTGCCTGTCTTCTAGCCTTCTGGGTTTTTTTTTTCTTGGTACAATAAACAGAGTCATATTGATTTTCAGTAAGACTGTATCAGCTGATAATCTGTCTAATATTTGGATCTGCTCTATAGGCCTTTTTGTGAAGGTTTCAAGCTGTTGCTGGCAATGTCTTCCTCATGTTTACTCAAAAGGAAAGATGTAATGAAAGTCCTCAGTGTATTTCAATGAATTGCTAAGTGCTTTGAGTAGAATTTGGATTCTATGATAGCCTGCATTGCCATTCTGCTCCATCAGGACTAGAGTGGAACAGTAGAGAAAAGAAGGAAGCAAGACAAGAAAAAATAAGACTTCATGCTGAAAAAGAAATAACTAGACCAAGTTAATTCCTTATGCCTGTACTTCTTGTGTCACTCAAAGAATAATTTGGGCCAGGTTATCTTCGAGACCGCCTTCTACCGCATAGCTCCCAGTGACCGGTAAGATCCAACAGAGTTGGTCTCCTCCGGGTCCCGTCAGCTAAACAGTGCTGGCTGGTGGGCCCACGGGGGAGGGCCTTCTCTGTGGCTGCCCCAGCTCTCTGGAACCAGTTACTTCCTGAGATCCGGACCATCCCCACCCTCTTGGCCTGCCGAAAAGCAGTGAAGACTTGGCTTTTCCAGCCTGGGGCCGTTGATCTTGCTGTTGCGATCTGATGAGATCCGGCCATGAATGGTGTGAATGGGTTTTAATTGTTTTTAATGTTTTAATTTTTAATGTTTTATATATGGTTTTTAAATGCATTGTAAGCTGCCTTGAGTCTTCGGAGAAAGGCGGCATACAAGTTGAACAAACAAACAAACAAACAAACAAACAAACTAGCTTGTAAAGATAGCATCCCCCAACTTGTACCCTTATATATTTGGAACAGTGATACTATTCTGGGGAAAGTGAGGACAGGATAACACATAGCTGAATCAAAACATGGAGTACTGTCTCTTGCAAAGGAGGGTTATGTTTGGACGCCATGTTCTAATCTTTTCCACTATTACATTTGTTTTCCTTCATTTTAAAAATATGTCCAATTTATATTGGAGTTTTGTCTTTAAGATGTTTTCTGGCCTATGTCTGGGAGAGGAACATTGAGATTTCTGTCAAAACAGAAATCTAAATCAATGGAGCATTCTAATGAGTCAAAATGGTAAAGAACAGAAGTTGGGAATGGCAAAAAGATCATGCAGACCAAGGGTGATATTCCAGAATAGCTATTCATAGCCAGAGAGACAATAGAAGACAATGGTCTATATACAAAAATAGCAATCAGAATCTAAACTTTTAGCAAAGTTTCTAGAGAAGAAGATATCTAAGCAAAGGTTAGGATCCAGGAAGCAGAATCAGTATACTAAGGTAAGGAAGTCAAAATTCAAGGACCACAGATAATTGGTTGCATGGGCTCAGGAATGAACTACTCTCAAGTAGAAGTAGTTCTGGATCAAGCAGATTATTTGGATGTTTTTCATTTTGGCTCCAGGTGTGGAAATGTGATGATATGAGTTACTCTTTTTCATTGACTTAGCTGTGTCTTGATGATCTTTTCAGGAGACTTCAACACTGTTTAAACTATAGAACTATGTTACAGTAGTTCTCTTCCTATTTCCATAAAGGTTGATGTTGACTGTAGGGAGAAGAAGTTGAACTTGTCAACTTCTCTGCAGGAATGACACAATGAATCATGGGTTGTCTAGTTAATACTAACCATCTTGCACAGAAAAACCAAGTTTCCAGTAATAAAGATATCTAAAGTGAAAAATACCATGAGCTAATTCCTTCTGTATCTTTGTGAACCAGACAAAAGTTACAAAAATAAAATTTTCACATCAGATCTATATTTGATTCTACAGGAATGTTTTCTCTTTATTGCCACCTCAGTATGTGTGAAGCAGAGAGAAATCAGCTCTTCTTGACTTTATCTGAATTGCTTTTACCTTTTTGGTATATGTTCTGTGTCTACTGAGTCTAGATCATAGAGGCTTATTGGGCATCCAAAGAGATTTATTTCTGAGATTAACTGAATTCTTCTGCCTTGTATGCAACATAAAAACAAAGAACAGTGAGAAAAAAATGCCACCATTTCCAACTTTGGTAAATTAGAAATAATTAGAAAAAGTTCAGTTCAATAACTACTGTAAATTATGGTTTGTATACCATAATTTCTTGAATATAATATTATTTGCTAGATTTAGCCAAGCAAAGCCACACTTTAGGCTAGCAAAAAGACTAGCAAGATCTACATCGATTGATAACATTGCACCACAGCTCAATCGAACCACTGAAAATAATAAAAACCAATGTCTTTAAGTCATCAGATAATCTCATACCAATTGTTTTGAAGAGCATTGAATATGAAAGCTATAAACGAAAGTTAGTAGAGAACAGAATGAAGCAAATTAATATAATTTAACATTTCTTGAGTTTACCATGCTTATATAGTTCCATTTAATTTTCTTATAAGAGATGTATCAAAGGAGCATCACTGAATTCCCAGCCAACAAAGATATGCATGAGCTATGAGTCCTAATCTTTTTATATTCTTGGAAAATTGTTTTTATATGTGTAAATAAGTGACAAAAGATTCTTATAGGGCACCATGTAGAGTACATAATCTGTGATCTCATATAACCACCACCAAGTCTGTATATTTATTACAATCAAAATAGTTGAAGATAATGATTTACAATTAAATGATTAAAAAGGTTATATAACAAATAAAAAAAGGAAAAGAGAGATTATGAACATAAAGTATAATATTATAGGTAGAAAAGCAATACCACAGGAATAATTTAATAAAATAGGGCAAAGTTTTTCCAAAAATGGAAGCATAACTTCAAATTTATTTTTCCAGGAACATTACTGCTAGTTAATCTTTCAGCCCTACTCAACAGCTAACAGGATTCAAATGCTCCAAAACAATAACCATGGTGATGTGCTTATCTTTTTGTTCCAGGCAAAGAAATCAAGTGTTAATAATACACTGTAAAGTGGATTCTGTGGAGTGTATTAAAGATACATTCTGTTAATTTTGGAGTATATCTGCTATTTAACAGGAGACAATGTGCAGCATGCATGCACTGAAGGAACAATACTCAATTACATTTTTGCCTTAAGCATATCAGTAGGAATCTACTGACAAATTAAGCATATTATCTAATTCCAATTAGAAAGCTCAGTGAAGTTCTATTATAGAATTTTGCAGTCATGGCTGGTAGACACAGCATTTAATACACCTGGATGCTTTTAAAAGTCATCTCAACCTACACCATAAGCTACATCAGGTACAGATTGATACTGCATGAGGAAGTTACTGTGAGCAAACATTTTATATATAGTGTTCCAGCAATCTTTGGGGCAAGACTTGAAATCATCTTGATCCCAATCACATTGATCTTATTCCAACTAATAGTTGTGATTGAAATCAACTAGTAGCAATTACTCATGATACTCACAGGATTCCCTGTGCACAGTCACTCATGCCCTCGTCACCTCTCGCCTCGACTACTGCAACGCTCTCTACATGGGGCTCCCCTTGAAGGGCACCCGGAGGTTCCAACTGGTCCAGAATGCAGCCGCGCAGGTAGTCATGGGAGCTCCCGTATAACACCATGCATGGCTCTCCCATATAACACCACTCCTGTGTGAGCTGCACTGGCTCCCAGTGGTCTTCCGGGTGCGCTTCAAGGTGTTGGTTATCACCTTTAAAGCGCTCCATGGCATAGGACCTAGTTATCTTCGAGACCGCCTGCTGCATCCGACGGCCTCCCATCGACCTGTGTGCTCCCACAGAGAGGGCCTCCTCGGGGTGCCATCAGCCAAACAATGTAGACTGGTGACCCCCAGGGGGAGGGCCTTCTCTGTGGGGGCACCTACCCTCTGGAATCAGCTGCCCCCAGAGATAAGGAGAATCCAAGACCTCGGTGCCTTCCGCCGTGCCCTTAAAACCTTCTTTTTCCAGCAAGCCGGGCTGGCCTAATTTTTAAAGTGTTTTTAATTGTTTTGTCTATCGTTTTTAATTAATGGGGCCAAATTTATATATATCTTTTTAATTGTATTTTAATATTTGTACTTGATGTTTTTACTTGGCTGTTCACCGCCCTGAATCCTCAGGGAGAAGGACGGTATACAAATTCAAAATAAAATAAAATAAAATAAAATAAAATAAAATAAAATAAAATAAAATAAAATAAAATAAAATAATAAAATAAAATAAAATAAAATAAAATAAAATAAAATAAAATAAAATAAAATAAAATAAAATAAAATAAAATGCACTGGACTGAAGATACAAAGAGGAGCATTAGATAATCAGATCTGAGTTGGCATAATAAAATGTATGAGTACAATATACTTCTGACTTAAAGTTATCATAATCTGTGCAAACAAACCAGGCCCTAAGCTTCAGGCTAACCAAACTGCTATTGTAGCATTTCATTGCTTGTCTGCCTTGAACACAAGATAAGAAACTGCTCCTGGCAATCTAAGCTGTTTATGAGTTTGCTAGGCCAAAGTTCTACCTCACTTAAGCATTGCTCCATTCTCCAACCTCAAATTAATACATTTTGAGATGTAAAATGGACCAGAGACCCTTCATTTCCCAGTTCCTCGAGATAATTGCCTGGAAGTACCATCACTTCTCTTGGTGTCACTCCGCCTGACAAAATCTGATGAAAATCCATTTTTTTAATACATACTGTTTCTCTTATAATCCTGTTGCATATCCTCCATGTGTGTGAATGGGTGTACTCCAGTAATGGGATTCAAGTAATTTAACAACTGGTCCTCTGCCCTAATGATTTTTTCCAACAACCAGTTTGCCAAACTGCTCAGAAAGGTAACAACCGGTTCTCTCAAAGTAGTGTGAACTGGCTGAATCCCACCACTGGTGTACTCTGCCTTTTGGTTCCGCTCCTACCACTAAATTTATTTTTTATTTAGAAATTCTTTAACTCTCTAATATAATGTAACTGAGTGGAATGTGAAAAGTCATAGGATAGTATCAATAGCAATAGCAATAGCAGTTAAGACTTATATTCTGCTCCACAGTGTTTTACAGTACTCTCTGAGAGATTTACAATGTCAGTATATTGCCCTCAACATTCTGGGTCATCATTTTACCAACCTTGGAAAGAAAAAGGCTGAATCAATGTTGAGGCCATCAGAAGCAAACTCCAGCCTGTAGACAGCCTGCAATACTGTATTCTAACTACTCTGCCACCAGGGCTCTTAGATACTTAGATAACATGCAAACAACAGAAACAATTGACTTTTATAAAATAACCAAAAACTCAGCACTAAAAAAAATCATAACTCCTTTCTCCCTGACAATGGAAGGGATTTCCAGTTTTGACTTTGAGCTTCCCTCAAAGCCTACTTGCAAATCCCTCTCCCTCAATTCCTTTCTTCCTTCTGCTGGAAAACAGTCTGAGAATAGGTGCCTTGTATTGATATCCTTTGACTGGCAGTTTCAAAAGAATCATCAGAATAATGAACTGATGAAAAATATATTGTGCTAGTTAATTTTTGGACAATACTTTAATGCAGGGGTGTCAAACTCGATTTCACTGAGGGCCAAATCAGGGTTGTGTTTGACCTTGGGGGACCAGGATGGGTATAACCAAGGTGGGCATGGCCAGTTTGACATCACTCATGTCGGGGACGCCGGTGGTAGCCCAAGCACCTGGTAGCAAAAACTGGCTCCCAAACTCCGTTTTCAGCTGCTACAGCTTCCTGCAACTCTCTGCCAGCTCAGGAGAGCTGTGTGCCAGTCCTTTGCTGTTCCCAGGGCAGCCCCATGGGTCAGATCTAAGTACCTCCAGGCCTTGAGTTTGACACCCCTGCTTTAATGGCTTGGAGAAGAATTCAAAGATCTTTTTTTTTAAGGAAAATGCATTGATTAAGGTCACGATATGGACATGATCTTTCTTTTTCTTTTCTTCTACTTCATGGTGTTAAGCCTATATTGGGGCTTACAGTGTAGTATTTATATTTTTCCTGCCTCAAAATATTGAGAAACCTACTAACAATTTTCAGCAATTATGTCACCAACATTTGGCACTGTGATATGAGGATATTATAAGGACTGTCAAAAAAGAATCACAGGCTGTCTTTGGTCTATGGATTGGCCACTTCTAGTAAACCTGAACATAGGGAATAAATCCATGATCACTCACACTGTAACCAAGGGAGATTAGGATAGGATGGGTTAGGGTGCTGCATGGCAAACGAAGGGATCTCTAGTAGTGTGGGCATGCTATGCCCTTGAGATGCCCTTGACAAAGAACTTTGAGAGCATGGAACCATCTTTTCCACAATGTTACATTTTTTTGTTTTCTGCAATGAATAGTCAATGAAGACTAAACTTAGCTATGTTGGACAATGTCTATCTTTAAGTTCAGCATAAAAGAATTCATAATAATGGCCAAAAGTAGCTATGGAAACAGAGACCCAGATGAGAAAAATAAAATAAAAATGATTAAAGGAAAGACAACAATAGCTGTTGTAATTTTCTTTAAGAGTCATGCTGCCTTTAAATAAACATACTTATTTTAAAGTAAATGTTCATGCTCAGTCAGCTATCATATCATTGGCCCACAAAAATGAATTTATTTCTCTGATGTGCTACTGTAACTCTGGGCACTACTCAATCAGACCTCGGTGATAAGGTGCTGTCATCATCTTTTCAACTCAAGTCAGTTAAATGGTGATGGCAGGGAGAAAGTGTTTCTCAATATCTGATATTGTTTGTAGCTCACTGAATATGAACTACTTGCTATTTGAAAAGAGCTTCCATAATCAGCCATTTAAAATACCTCTTTTTTAATACATATATTGTGGAAATGTACTACAAAAGTACATGGGAAGATGAAAAATACATGCATGCATACTACAATGCAAAATATATATCATATATGTACAGTATAACATTAAGCAAATAACACATTGCAAATATTATTATAAAATTAAATAAAGGATTAATACCTCATGTGGTTGTGTACCTGACCATCTGCTATATGAAGGAATATTTGAGGACTTGCTGGCTGTAGACGTCTATTGAAAATAAACCAGGAAAAACTTTGAATTAGAATCATCTGGTTCGCAAGATAAATAATGTTATAGAAATCTCATTTATATCATTATTGAAGAAAATCACTATTCGAGGCCAATAAATTTTCACTTACTAATTCAAGATCCATTAGTAACTCATGGGACCTTTATAATACATTTACATATCCTTCATGCAACAAAGAAGCTATTTCCTGGGCTTTATATCAAGTCACTTTGTTTATGCTAAATTTGGAAGAGAAATAACATTGGTACCCCTAGTAATTAAAAAGCTAGAGTGAATTTAGGGATTTCTTTCTGACAGCTGGTTTCTTTCTCTTTTTTTTTAGAAAGATGTGAGACGATAGCAAATCTTACCAAGAGATTTAGAAGGGTATAGAATTTGCTTACTTATCTACATAGTTACACAACATATTGGCTATTCAATAGTCATTTTATGATTAGAACCATGGGCAGCTGCAGGACATAAATGGACAAAACGAGGGTTGTGGCAACATGACACAATATGTTTATGTGCATCATGTTGTCATCTGCATGCAGATACAATAGCAAGTTTGTTTCACAAGCACTTGTTTCATTTTTCTGATGAAATTGTCAGAATCTGGAAATAGCTTTTCTTACAATCAATATATAGTCCAGATATAGGTATCCAGTAATAACCACAGTGATATCATATCTATATCTATCGTATCATATCTATCATGTTATGGTGTAAATCAGTGGTTCTCAACCTTCCTAATGCCGTGACCCTTTAATACAGTTCCTCATGTTGTGGTGACCCCCAACCAGGGGTGGGTTCTAAATTTTTTTACTATCGGTTCTGTGGGCGTGGCTTATTTTGTGGGCGTGGCTTGGAGGTCATGTGACTGGGTGGGCGTGACTAGTTGGTCATGTGACCGGGTGGCCATGGCTATGTGTATAGGGACTACTCAGAGGGCTGAAAAAAGTCATTTCTGACAGATCCTCGCACTTTTGACTGGTCCTCACACTTATGACCATCCTCATATTTATGCCCGTGCAGCATTCTTAACAACCAAAGGACTACCCAGAGGGCTGAAAAAAGTGATTTTTGACAGGTCCTCGCACTTTTGACCAGTCTTCGCACTTATGACTGGTCATCATGCCCATTGTAGCATTCTTAACAACCGTGTCACTCATTTCACAACTGCTTCTCTTCACCATGGTGACAAGACAGGGCAAAAAAGTAAAATGTGAGGACAGTCGTAAGTTCGAGGACTGGTCAAACGTGCGAGGACCAGTCAAAAATAACTTTTTCAGCCCTCTGAGTAGTCCATATGCATAAAAGGATACAGCAACAGAGAGGGATGAAGGAAGGGAAGGGAAATTAGAGTAGGAGTGAGGGTAAGAGAGGGAGGAACAGGGGAGGATAAGGAAAAGGAAGAGGAAGTAGGAAGGAGAAGAAGAGAGGGGGAAGAGAAAGTAGAAGGAAAGAAAAGAGAGAAGTGGTAGGTTTGAGGAGAAAGATTGCTGTACAATAAAAAAAATGAAAGGGAAGAAAACCAACCCCAAACAAATATAAAGATATTAAGATAAACAATGAATTGTTAAAATTTAAAGAATAAAAGAGAACAAATAGCAATAAATAGCAATAATTAGAAACACACATATAAACATACAATGTATTTTCTTTGAACAGAGTATTTGGCCGGTTCACAAATTTAACCAGTGTTTAGTCATTTCAATTAAATTTACAATTTCTATATTTTCTTTTTGCCATATTTATTCCTCATCTATTTTTTTTAAAAAACCAATATTACCCTTCACCCTCATCTCTAATCTTAATCAAATTCAATTTTTCCCTTCTATTCTATATTATACCACTTCCCATTGTCATCTATTTTTATATCCATCCTCACATTGGTTAATTATGTAATCATGTAATACAGTTGTTTAATACAAATTCAACATTTTAATATAAATCAATTAGTTATATAACTATCTTTTTTGTATATCAATCAATATGAACATGAATATTCCAATTATTTCCATGCAATCCAATTTCTTTTTTTTTCTTTCTTTCTTTCTTTTTTATTATTTTTAACATTTTATATTTTAAATTACTAACATTACAAACAACATATACAATATTTCACCCTGTGCTATACATAAGAAAGGAAGATTTGGTCCTTCGGATATATCCTCATGATTGCCAAAATCCACGTTCTCGGGGTACAGGTACCGAAGCATCCAATTTTCCCAGCGCATAGTCCACAAATGGTTTCCAAATTTTCCAGAAAATATCTTCTTTATAGTCACCATTTCTAATTTTAATATCACATGTCATTTTATCATTTAAAGCTAATTTCCACATTTCACAATACCATTCTTCTATTCTAAAATTCACAACTAATTTCCAATATCTGGCTATTATAATTCTACCCATTATAATCATAATTCTAATCAATTCCTTCTCATATTTTGTTGGTTCTATTTCCTTAATTATCAACAGTAATATAGTTTCTGGTCTCAATATTATTGCTTTCCCCATCATTTCAAATATCATTTCCTCCAATTGTTGCCAAAACTTTTTAACTTTATCACATTTGTACCACATATGTTCATAAGTCCCTAATTCCATATCACATCTCCAACATTGTTTACTAATTTTTTTATCCATCAATGACAATCTTAATGGAGTCAAATACCATTTCCAAACAACCTTATAATTATGCTCTTTAATCCTTACAGATAAAGTCTTCATAATTCTACTCTTCCAATTCACGTTCCAATCTAAATCTGATATTTTAATATTAAGTTCTTTTTCCCAATTCATCTTCATCACCCTTTGTGGTTTTCCATCAAAATTTATAATCTTATATATCTTACTAACGAGTCCCTTTAGCCCAATTTCATCTTTCATAATTTGGAATACTAAATATTCAAATTCAGTTTTACTTCTACTTATCGAACAATTGTCCCTTACCTTCTTAGTCCATTTTTCTATCTGTATTTTTTCAAACCAGCCTAAACCCAATTTTTCAATGATTTCTTTTTTCCTCCTTTCATTTTCTGAAGTTTTTAACCAATCTATTATAGTTTGTATATTTTCATCTTCCATTACCCTATCACGACTTATATTAGTTTTAATCGGCCAATTTTCAATTGTCTTCCCTAAGAAAATTATATCTGGAATCAAAATTTTAACAAATTTGTTCCAAATTTTACTCAGTCCCTTTAACCAATAGCTATTAATTACACATTTTGATTTTGCTTTATCTAAAAACCATGTTGAGCCAAATCTCTTGATGTCCTTTAATTCTAAATCTCTCCAATGACTATCTTCACCTTTAAATATTTTTACCACAGTCCGAATAGCATAAGCCCAATAATAATTGAGTAGTTTGGGGATTCCTAATCCACCTTCCTTTTGATTTTGATACCACATTTTCTTCACTAATCTAGGTCTTTTCCCACCATTACAAAATTTATCCAATTTCTTCTGATATCCTTCAATATCTTTCTCTGTCAAGTTTAACGGTAACATCTCAAATAAAAAATTAAACTTTGGCAACAACATCATCTTACACATTGCAATTCTACCAAACCAAGACAACTTTATCATTTTATATTTATCTATCTTTTTCTCAATTTCATTCATCACCACATCATAATTTATTTTATTTTTATTTATTTTATTTATTGAATTTCTATACCGCCCTACTCCCGAAGGACTCAGGGCGGTGCACAGCCATGAAATAAAACACATAGATATACAAAATTTAAAATCGAATAAAATGAATTAAATAAATTTGGCTGAATTAATACCCAATTTAAAATACCCATATTTTAAAATCCATTAAAAATTTAGAATTTACACTTAAAAGGGAGAAGATTTAGGCGAGGCCAGCTTGATGAAACAAAAGCGTCTTCAACTCGCGGCGGAAGGTGCGCAGATCCGGAATCCTCCGTATCTCTGGGGGGAGCTCATTCCAGATCGTCGGTGCCCCCACAGAGAAGGCTCTCCCCCTAGGGGCCGACAGCCGACATTGTTTGGCCGACGGTACCTGGAGGAGCCCCTCTCTGTGGGAGCGTACTGGTCGGTGGGAGGCTGTTGATGGTAGTAGGCGGTCCCGTAAGTAACCAGGTCCCAAGCCATGGAGCGCTTTAAAGGTGGTAACCAGAACCTTGAAGCGCACCCGGAAGACCACCGGGAGCCAGTGCAGCTCACGCAGGAGAGGTGTTACATGGGAGATCCATGTTGCTCCCATAACCACCCGCGCGGCCGCACTCTGCGCCAGTTGGAGCCTCCGGGTGCACCTCAAGGGGAGCCCCATGTAGAGAGCATTACAATAGTCCAGACGAGAGGTGACGAGGGCATGAGTGACTGTGCGTAACGAGTCCCGATCTAGAAAGGGACGCAACTGGCGAATCAGGCGAACCTGATGAAAAATCCTCCCGGTCACGGCCGTCAAGTGCTCTTCTAAAGACAGCCGTGAGTCCAGGAGGACGCCCAAGTTACGAGCCCTTTCCGTGGGGGCCAATGATTCACCCCCAATAGCCAGCGATGGCGCCAGCTGACTATATCGGGACGTCGGAAACCACAGCCACTCGGTCTTGGATGGGTTGAGCCTGAGCCCGTTTCTCCCCATCCAGATCCGCACGGCCTCCAGGCACTGGGACATCACTTCAAGGGCATCGTTGGGGTGGTCCGGGGTGGAGATGTACAGCTGGGTGTCATCAGCGTACAGATGGTACTTCACCCCGAAACCACGGATGATCTCGCCCAGCGGCTTTACATAAATGTTGAACAGAAGGGGCGAGAGAACCGATCCCTGCGGCACCCCACATATAAGGGGCCTCGGGGTCGATCTCTGCCCCCCTGTCAACACAGACTGCGACCGGTGAGAGAGAAAGGAGGAGAACCACCGTAAAACGGTGCCTCCCACCCCCAACCCTTCCAGCCGGTGCAGCATGATACCATGGTCGATGGTATCAAAAGCCGCTGAGAGGTCTAACAGGACCAGGACAGAGGAACAACCCCTGTCCCGAGCCCTCCAGAGATCATCAACCAACGCGACCAATGCCGTTTCCGTGCTGTACCCAGGCCTGAAGCCCGACTGGAACGGATCTAGATACGACGCTTCATCCAGGTACTGGGGTAGCTGTCGCGCAACCACACTCTCAACAACCTTCGCAACGAAGCAAAGGTTGGAGACTGGACGATAATTAGCCAATACTGCCGGTTCCAGGGAAGGCTTCTTGAGGAGAGGCCTCACCACCGCCTCTTTCAAGGAGGCGGGAAAGACACCCTCACCCAACGAAGCATTTATAATCCCCTGGAGCCAGCCTCGCGTCACCTCCCGGGAAGCCAGCACTAACCAGGAGGGACACGGGTCCAACAAACATGTGGTCGCGTTCAATCTACCCAGAATCCTGTCCACGTCATCTGGGGTCACAGGATCAAACTCATCCCAGATAACAGTCTCAAGACCTGTCTCCGTCACCCTCGCTGGATCTATCCCGTCAGAGTCCAGACCTGCCCGAATCTGAGTGATTTTGTCATACAGATACTGAACAAAATCCTCGGCTCTTCCCTCCAAGGGGTCCTCCCGCGCTTCCTGGTGGAGCAGGGAACGGGTCACCCTAAACAGGATGGCCGGGCGATTATCTGATGACGCAATAAGAGCAGTAAAATGAGTACATTTTGCTGCTTTTATCGCCACTAGGTAACTCCTAATATAAGATCTTACCAGTGTTCGGTCAGATTCAGAAAGACTAGCCCTCCAACAGCTCTCTAGGCGTCTTTTCCGGCGCTTCATCTCCCTCAGCTCCTCGGTGAACCAAGGAGCCAGGCGAGATCGGCGCCGGGTCAGAGGCCGCAAAGGCACGACTCGATCCAGGGCTCCAGCAGCCGCCCTATCCCAGGCGGCCACTAGGTCCCCAGATGAGGCGTGAGCCAGAACCTCCGGGATTGGCCCAAGCTCCATCTGGAACCTATCAGGTTCCATCAGGCGCCTGGGGCGGTACCATCTTACCGGTTCCGCCTCCCTGCGGTGGGGTGCTGCGGTTCGAATGTCAAGGCGAAGGAGCGAGTGATCTGACCATGACAAGGGCTCGATGACTATATCCCCTATCTCGAGATCACTCAACCACTGTCCAGAGACAAAAACCAAGTCCAGTGTGTTTCCCCCAGTGTGCGTAGGGCCATGAATTAGTTGGGTCAGGTCCATGGCCATCATGGAAGCCATGAACTCCCGAGCCACCTCAGACGCCTCACCCACGGATGGCAGGTTGAAATCCCCCATGACCATAAGTCTGGGGGTATCAACCGCCACCGCAGCAATAACGTTGAGTAGCTCGGGCAGGGCTGCCGCCACGTGGCAGGGAGCCAGGTACGTGATCAGCAAACCCATCTGAACCCCATGGCCCCACTTCACAAGGAGGGACTCACAACCAGCTATCTGAGGTACAGTGGTCTCCCTCAGCCTAAGGCCTTCTCTAATAATAACCGCTACTCCCCCACCCCTCCCCTGTGACCTTGGCTGATGGAATGCGTGGAAACCTGGTGGGCACATTTCTACCAGAGGGACCCCTCCCTCTGGGCCCAACCAGGTCTCCGTAATACCCGCCAGGTCCGCTCCCCCCTCGTAAACAAGATCACAGATGAGGGGGGCTAATTTAATTTTTAAATTAAACTAATTTATTTTTTTCATTTCTTTAACTTTGAGTGAAAGTGTTATGCCCAAATATTTCAATGTTTTTTAATCCTTATCCCAAGTTGTTCTTGCATATTCTCCCACTCCTTACCATTATTATTCATTAATAATTCAGATTTTGACCAATTTATTTTCAAACCTGTCATTTCCTCAAATTCTTCCAAATGCTTATGTATCTTTTTCAAATCTTTCTCTATATCTTTCAAAATAATCAAAGTATCATCCGCATACAGATTTATTTTATATCCCTTATACCTTTCCAATTCTTCATCTTTTTCTATCATTTTAGTCAAAATTTCCATAACTAATAAAAATAATGTTGGAGACAGGGGACATCCTTGTCTTGTACCCGCTTCCAATCTTCTGTCAGCCTTCCATTCACCTTCACTCTTGCACTACTTTTTTGATACAGTTTTGAAATAACATGTATAAACTTATTACCAAAACCTAGTACCTCAACAATTGTTTTAATAGTTTCCCATTGTATAGAGTCAAAAGCTTTGAAAATATCTAATGATATTATACCTATTTTATCAGCATTATATTCAGCAACATCTATAATATTTAATACTCTTCTGACAATATCACTTATGTATCTACCCTTCACAAAACCTACTTGGTTATAACTTATATATCTATCTATAAATCTACTTAATCTCTTATTTATAATGGCAGTAAATATCTTTGCATCTTGATTAATTAAAGAGATGGGCCGATAGGACTCAATCCTTTCTAAGTCTTTATCTGGTTTAGGGATTATAGATATCACCGTTCTGTTCCATGACAACGGAACTTCTCCACCATGTAAAATTCCGTTAAATAGTTTTTGCAATTTTGGTATTATTATTTCCTTAAATTCTTTATAAAACTCAGCAGGTAATCCATCTTCACCTGGAGCTTTCCCTAATTTTATTTTTTGTATTACTCCATTAATCTCGTCTTGTGTTATATCTTCTTCCATTAAATCTTTATATGTTTGGTCAATTTTCACAACATGTTTTTCTAAATAGCTTCTCAGTTTTCCCCGATCAATTAATTTTTTCGAATATAAATTTTGAAAAAAGTTCCTGACCACTTCACATTTTTCTAATTTTTTATAGCGTCTTATACCCTTATCATCTATCAAGGCTCCAATTTCTCTCTTCTCTCTTTTATTTTTCACCATCCTTGCCAATAACTTAGAGTTTTTATTGCTAAATTCAAAAAAATTCCTATTTAAATATCTCATATTCTTTTTTACCAATTCTATATCTTCTTCCAATTTTGTAAGAAATCCAATTTCTTACAAATCAATTAATTATATTTACCAATAATAATAAACCAAATAATTTCCCCCATATATTCCTCCAAACCACAACTTAACCATTTCTGCTTTCAACACACTATACAATTAATAGTATCTCAATTATTACAATTCCCTAGTTAAATAGAGATTTTTTTTCTTTTGTGTTTTAAAATCTTAAACCTCCTCTTTTGCCCTAAATTTCCCATTGTTTGCAGTTTTGCACCTACCTTTTTTGGTGAGGAAAAAGAAAAAGAAATCTCTCTCTGCCTCATTTTGTCACGTTGCAGCAAAGACTCTGCTTTACTTTCAGTTTCATTTTTTCAGCATAGCTGGGGGGGGAAATCTGCTCCTCTCTTTGCAGCTAGCAATAGAGCCTTTCGCAAAACAGCTGAGAGCAAATCAGCTGAAAGTCAATCATAAATTGATCAAATCAATTTATGGTAATTAACCTATACTGAAGCTGAAAGGGGCTGTTTTTTCTATTTTTGCAGGCACCAGTCTTCTCATTTGTTTTCTTTTAACACTGATCAGCTGTAGGGCGGCCCTTTGAAGCCCCCGGCAAGAATTTAAACGGTTTGTTTCCTTCTAGCCATCAGTTGGGACTCAGGAGGCAGCAATAGATTGGGAGTGGGCGGGGTAAGCGAACGGCGAACGGCGATCCAACAGAGGCAGAGGGTGAGGGTGAGTGAAGGAGTGGGCGGGCAAGAGAGGGCTTTGGCGACCCCTGTGAAATGGCCGTTCGACCCCCAAAGGGGTCGCGACCCCCAGGTTGAGAACCGCTGGTGTAAATGGTGCAATTTACATAATTTGTATGATTACATTAAAATGCATATGATGTCACTTTTCCCTGCTCCTGTGATAGAAATGTACTGAGATCATAACTAATCAAACTTCTGGTTATAGATTATATTTTGAAACTGTTAACAGATCATCTAAGGCCATTGTTTCTTTAATTATTAAATTTACATTTTAATAAATTATAACATATTAAGTCATAAATCATAAATCAAATTGCAATGGCTGGGTCCACATTAATCTGTTTTCTTGATGCTGTTTCTCACGTACATACATTCCTTTTCTCTCACATATCCATGCACTTCATTCCATTTTCCATGAAACTTATATACATATACATATACATATACATATACATATACATATACATATACATATACATATACATACACATACACATACACATATACATATATTTGTTTTCGTAGATTTTCACGGGTACAGGTATGCAAGTCTTGGTGTATTCGAGTCTTTTCCTGTGTAAGATTGAGAACTGCCACACAGCCCATTACCCAGGTCATTAAAACACAAAAGCCTAATGGGCACACAGCTAGGACCTCGCCCATACAGGATGTTACGAAACAGCCGACTAATCTGCAAACATCAACTCCATCAATTAATCAAGATGTAACAACACAGCCAACCAACCCGCTTACAACAACAAAGTCAGCACTCCACACCTCCCCACCAGTATTTATAGAGAGACGGCATCTCCGATCACGCTTTGCTCGTACATGCACGAAGCCGAAGACACCAGCCTGAAGCATCGCCAAGATACTCTCAATCTTACACGGGAAAAGACCTGAATACACCAAGACTTGCATATATATATCTATATCTGTATCTGTATCTATATCTGAAAGTTCCATTATACATCCACACCCACACCCACACATGCACACACAGACATATATATATACATATACACATATACTTGTGTGTGTGTGTGTGTGTGTGTGTATAATGGAACTTTCAGATATAGATACAGATACAGATACAGATACAGATACAGATACAGATACAGATACAGATACAGATACAGATACAGATACGTCCGGCTGATGTCGCGGCAATATCAGATGCAGAGAACGGGTCTCTGCATTCCCTATGTTGAGTTCTCCCTGTTTGTGGGCTCTGAGAGGAGCCAAAACCACCTTGTAGGGGCAGCGAAGCTAAGGAGGGGTGGCCTGAGAGGTTGCAGGAGAGATCGCAACTCTCCTGCTGAACCCCAGGCTTTTTTCCCTCTATGCCATGGCAAGGAGAAGAGGCAACCTAAAGATGGCTGCCCAAAGCTGGGACAGCTGAGAAATATCTAAGAACTGTACTGGAGCAGGGTTGGTGAAAAGTGTCTGGAACAGGGTGAGAAGAATCCTTTTTATTTAAAACTCAACCCCAAAGGAATATCCAGGAAAAGAGAGGCTCACTGCTAGTGTTAAAAGCAGTGATTTAACATTTTGAGAAGAATTTAAAAATTGAAGAAAAAGAATCAAAGCGAGAAAGGCAAAAAACCTTTTAAAATACAGAAAATTGGATCTTTAAATTGAACAGGTATGTTTTGGATAGGCATTTTAAAATGCTGGAACTATTTACTTAAAAAACTAACGTCATCTTTATATTTTGGAGTGGTACCATTAAAATTGGATAAAACTGGTTAATATAGAAATTTGACTTAAGAGTGCCACTTGCTGACAAAAGGAAGGCATAACACATTCCCAAAATCTTGGAAATACTTGGCTACTGGAGATTTAAATGTGAGACTAAGAAAGACACTATTATTAAAGTGACCCCTGAAGGCTACAACATAAGACTGAATTTATAGAGGGACCTATGAAGGTTCTGAAAAAATTCTTGAGACTATCCAGAGGAACAGGTCAATTATCTTTGGGATATAAAGATTCATGAATATTGAACTTTTTGAGAAGTGACTTTAGGTTTGAAAATATGGTTTTTGGATTATTGGACAAAAGAGAGACAAAATAAAACTAGACGAGATGCTTTCTTCTCCAAAAAGAAGGTGCAGATCCAAAATTGATAAAAAATTATAGACCTATCTCACTTCTCAGTACAGACTATAAGATTTATATGAGTGTAATAGCAGGAAGACTAAAGATAATTTTGAACAATTTGATACATAGTGACCAAAACGGATTTCTCCCTGGGAGACAGACAAGAAATAACACGAGGATGGTAATAGATGTACTTGAATATTATGAGGCACACCCGAATAAAGAAATAGCACTGGTCTTCTTAGATGCCCACCTGGCTTTCGACAACTTGAATTGGGAGCTCATGATACAACAAATTAAAAAGATGAAATTTGGATCAAATTTCGAAAACACGATAACTACAATATATGAAAAACAAAGAGCCAATGTTTTATTAAATGGAGAACTGACAAAATCCTTCCAAATTAGAAAGGGGGTGAGACAAGGATGTCCTTTGTCACCACTTTTGCTTATACTAGCCCTAGAAGTCTTATTAAAAAGGATTAGAAACAACAATGAAATCAAGGGACTGACAATTCCCTAGGAAAGAGACATACAAGACCCAGGCATTTGCCGACGATGTGGCCCTAATCATGGAGGAGCCATTAGAAACAGGTGGTAAAATATTGGAAGAACTGGTAGCTGGTTTTAAATTAAATAAAACCAAAACTAAACTGCTGACCAAAAATATGACTGAGGATCAAAAGAAAGAACTCGAAGAAGCAATGGGGCTCCAAATAGTTAAGAAGGTAAAGTATTTGGGAGTGTGGATATCGGCAAAGTGTTCAGCCCTTAAGGAAGACAATTACGTGCCCCTGATTAGAAACATCAAACAGGACTTAGAAAAATGGGGGAAACTTCAGATATCATTCCTAGGCAGGATTGCAGCAATAAAAGTGAGCGTACTACCTAAATTGCTGTACCTGTTTCAAACTGCCCCTACCAAATTGGATAAAAAATTCTTCTTGGAACTTAACACTATTATAAGAAAATTCATTTGGGGTGGGAAGAAACCCAGGATAGTGATCAGAAATCTGCAAGATAAAAAGGACAGAGGTGGGTTTGGACTCCCAATATGGGAAACCTACTATAAAGCAGCAAATTTGGTATGGTTGAAAGAGTGGACAGCCCTGGAAAATAAAAGACTCCTGACCTTGGAAGGGCATGACCTCCAAAAGGGTTGGCACGCTTACCTTTGGGACATAGGGAAAAGAACAAGGACATATTTCCATAGACATAAAATAAGGGACACACTAATGCAGACATGGGGCAAAATAAGACGAAAACAATATACAAAAGTCCCGAGATGGCTTTCCACAATGGAGGCCATGATATACCCTAATGTATTGGAAATGGGGAAAATGGTCAAATATAAATAGATATTATATGGGGGAGGGAACCTTAAAACAAATGAAGAATTGAATGAACAGGGTATCCTCATCGATTGGTGGCCATATGCACAAATAAAATCTCGTTATAAAAAGGACAAGGAGAAGTTTGGCATAGAGATAGGTATTAACAAATTTGATAAGATATGGATGGGAACTGACAATAAAATATTCGCTAAATTGTATAATTACTTGCTGGAATACGACATGGTAGAAGAGGTGGTCAAGGATCAGATGATAGCATGGGCCAAAAATATTGGACAAAACATAAATTTAAATGAATGGGACACAATTTGGAACAGTAACCTTAAAATGACCAGGGCAGTAGCTTATAAGGAAAATCAATATAAGATGCTGTACAGGTGGCACTTAGCCCCTGCCAGGATTGCCAAAATCTATCCCAACATGAGTCCCAATTGTTGGAAATGTGGCCACCACCAAGGCACCTTCTACCAGGAGTGGGTTCTAAATGTTTTTACTACCAGTTCTGTGGGGGTGGCTTATTTTGTGGGTGTGGCTTGGAGGTCATGTGACTAGGTGGGCATGGCTAGCTGGTCAGAGTCATTTCTGGAAGGTCCTCGCACTTACGACCAGTCCTCGCACTTACGACCCGACTCATTTGTTTGCTTTTAACACTGATCAGCTGTGGGATGGCCCTTTGAAGCCCCGCGGCAAGAGTTTAAACAGTTTTTTTCCCTCTAGTCATCAGCTGGGACTCAGGAGGCAGCAATAGATTGGGGGTGGGACCAAATAAAAGGTAAGAATAACGTGGGGGGTGGAGGGTGGGAGGGTAGGGGGGGAGAACCGGTTCGGTGATGTCATATCGTCACCGCTACCGGCTCAGCCAAACCGGACCAGACCGGGAGGAACCCACCACTGCCTTCTACCATTGTTGGTGGACCTGCCCCCAAGCGAAAAAATTTTGGAAAATGATTTGGAAATGGATTACAGAAATAGTAGAAGACAATATCGATTTTGAACCAAAAATCTTTCTCCTGGGAATCTTGAAAACAGAATACGAAAAAAAAAAAAGAAGTATCTAATTATACATATAACGACAGCGGCAAGAATAACGTATGCTCAGTATTGGAAAGAGAAAAAACTACCACCCGAAGAACAAGTAATCAGGAAAATACTACAGTGCGCCAAAATGAATAAGCTAACATTAGAACTTAATGAAAGAGAGAACACGGAATATTATAATGTGTAGGAGTTGTGGTATGAGTGGATAGAGAAAAGAAACAAAAAGTGAAGTTTGAGAAGTATAAAAGTTAACTAATAATGATCATAAATAGTTATTATTACTTGCATTATTATATTGCAATTAAGTAAGGATGCAATTTAAGTAAACAACAAGTAAATAATATGTTTATATGATCATAAAGAATTGTGCACTACTATTCGTAATATCTTTTAAATTAGATCTAAGCAAAGATGCAATACTATGTAAATAATATGTAAATAACATGTACTTATATATTAACACCACGGAACCGAAAAACGTTGAATTGTATTACTATATTTCATAATAAAAAAACCCAATAAAAAAAAACTAGACGAGATGCTCCATCAGCAAGAAAAGAGTGGAATTTGGGGAGAAATGGCGTCGTTAATTCAAAACATTAAGGATACTTTGACAAGAAAATACAAGAAGATTATGAATAAAATGCAGAGCATAGATGGAGAGCTGGAAAACATGATACAAAAGACAAGGAGTGACCAAAATGCTCAGGAAGAGGAGGAGCCAATTGAAAGAGTAGATGAAAAAAACAGAACAGAAAAACCAACAAATAAAATGAGATAACAAGAAGGAGATAACTACAAAAAGAACAATGACTGATGAAATAAGCCGAGGGGAGAGTATTTTAAGGGAATTTAAAAAAGAACTGGAGTTGCAGGAAGATTATTTTTGGAAGAGAGACAGGGGCAAGAGATATTTTGAAAATTAGACAATGGAATAGGGCAGAGAAGGGAGAAATGTTTAAAATGGTTGATCAAGATAGAGACAAAGATCCAAGAGAGGAATATGGAAGGCAAGCTAAGAAAAGAACAATTAAAGCTATAATGTGGGCAAGAAACGATGGATAGAAAGGGAATATTTTTAAATATAATAGTGGCATAATTAAAAGTTAGAATAGGGATGGAAACTAGAGAGAGGGGAATTAATGGAATACACATTTTTATATAATAAGGTGAAGTAATAACAAGAGGGGAAATCAGAATCTGAATGATGGTATTATCAAGTATGCTTGAATAATATGGTGATTGGCATAAAAATAACACTGAAATATTGAATAATTAAATGATGGAAGATTATAACTTAACATAAATATGTGTATTATTATTAGAACCATATAAGCTAGCTAAATGTAATAAATATGATCAATAATATTTTATTTGTAGTAAAAGGAATGACACTAGAATATGGTGATTGGCATAAAAATAATGTATTGAATAATTAAATAATGAAAAATTATAACTTAATATAAATATGTGTACTATTACCAGAACTATATAAGCTTGTCAAAGGTAGTAAATATGATAAATATTATTTTATTTGTACTAAAATGTAAGATACTCAGGTGCCACACTGTTCATGCATTGATATGTTTGTAAAAAAATAAAAACCTTGAATATATATGTATGTGTGTGTGTGTGTGTGTGTGTGTGTGTGTGTTTTCTGAGGTTTTTGCGGGTGTTTGTATGTAGGTCTTTGGTTATTCGGGTTTTCTCCCGCGTAAAATTGGAGGTTTCTTGGCAACGTTTCGACGAAGTCTCATTCGTCATCTTCAGGCTGGTGTCTTCGGCTTTGTGCTTCTAGGAGCAATGTGTGTGATTGCAGCTGTTTCTTCCTTTTAACTGCCAGTGGGGGTGTGAACTGATTGGGTGGGAGCTTGGCTGTGTTCTGATTGGGTGGAGGTGTGTTCTGATTGGTTGGGGGTTTGGCTGTGCTCTGATTGGATGGGGGGTTGGCTGTGCTCTGATTGGATGGGTGTTTGTTCTGTTTAGGTGGGGGCTTGGTTGTGCTCGGGTTAGTCTGAGTAGCAGGGGGATTTGAGCTGGTGAGCTGTGTTGCTGTTGTTTGGCTTCGTGTTCGTGGCCGTGCTACCTCTTCATGGTGAGTGTCAGTCTGCTTCATGCATGGATTGGAGGGGTTTAAAGGGGCTAATGATGCAGCTGTGGTCTGGCTTCTGGTCCGCGGTCATGCCTCATCCTCAGTGTGGGTTTGAGTCTGCTTTCTGTGTGGATGTGTGGTGGTTACATCCTGTGTGGCTCTCGTGAGTGTGGGTCTGGTGTCATTCTTTGTGTTAGGAACTCGTTTGTCAATAAGGGCGGGTTTCCAAATGGCTGGTAGGCGGGAGGTATCATCTCGTTTATTCATGCTGTGTGGACGTTTTTCTATCTTGATGGCTTCTCTGATTATTCTGTTGTTAAATTGTTCGGTTTTGGTGATAGTTCTGGTCTTTTTAAAGTCAATATCATGTCCTGTGGCTTTAAGGTGTTGGACCAGGGAAGAAGTTGGTTCCTCTTTTTTGACTGAGTTCTTGTGTTCTTCAATGCGTGGACTTATTCTTCTGTTGGTTTGTCCAGTATATGTGGTGGGGCAGGCGGTGCATGGGATTTCATATACTCCTTGATTTTCGAACTCAATTTTGTCTTTGGGGTTTCTTAGGATGGTGGATATTTTTCGGTTTGTGCAGAATGCTGTCTTGATGTTGTGTTTGTGGAGGATCTTGCTGATTCTATCTGTGGTGCCTTTTATGTATGGGAGGACGGCTTTGCCGTTTTCTTGTTCTCTGTCTTGGATTTTAGTGGGGGTTTCTTTTTGGATTAGGTTGGTAATCTTATTTCTTTGGAATCCATTGGATGTTAATACGTTAGTGAGAGTGTGTAGTTCGGTTTTTCGGTGTTGTTCGTCAGCTAAGCGTTTTGTTCTGGAGATGAGTGTCTTGGCTACAGAGTTGATCTGGGCAGGGTGGTGGTGTGAGAGTGCGTGCAGATAGCAGTTTGTGTGTGTTTTCTTCTGGTAGATGGTGTGTCCTAGGGAGCCATTGGATTTCCTGTAGACTAAGACATCCAGGAAGGGAAGTTGGTTGTTCACTTCTGTTTCCATGGTAAACTGTATTTTGGGGTGTAGGCTGTTGAGATGTGTGAGGAAGTTGTCCAGTTTTTCTTTCCCATGTGGCCAGATTATGAAGGTGTCATCTACGTATCTGAGCCAGAGTTTGGGTTTGTGATCAGATTTTTCTAGAGCTTGGGTTTCAAAGTGTTCCATGTAGAGGTTTGCAATGACAGGTGATAGGGGTGATCCCATGGGTGCTCCTTCTATTTGTTTGTATTTTTGTCCATTATAGAGGAAGTATGTGTTGGATAGGCAGTGGTTGGTCAGATCTAGAATGTGCTTGGGGGGGTTATATTTGTTTTGGATAGCTGTCAGGATGCAATCCATGCATGAAGCAGACTGACACTCACCATGAAGAGGTAGCACGGCCACGAACACGAAGCCAAACAACAGCAACATAGCTCACCAGCTCAAATCCCCCTGCTACTCAGACTAACCCGAGCACAACCAAGCCCCCACCTAAACAGAACACACACCCATCCAATCAGAGCACAGCCAACCCCCCATCCAATCAGAGCACAGCCAAACCCCCAACCAATCAGAACACACACCCATCCAATCAGAGCACAGCCAACCCCCCATCCAATCAGAGCACAGCCAAACCCCCAACCAATCAGAACACACCTCCACCCAATCAGAACACAGCCAAGCTCCCACCCAATCAGTTCACACCCCCACTGGCAGTTAAAAGGAAGAAACAGCTGCAATCACACACATTGCTCCTAGAAGCACAAAGCCGAAGACACCAGCCTGAAGATGACGAATGAGACTTCGTCGAAACGTTGCCAAGAAACCTCCAATTTTGCGCGGGAGAAAACCTGAATAACCAAAGACCTACACACACACACACACACACACACACACACACACACACACACACACATATATAGGTCTTTGGTTATTCGGGTCTTCTCCCACATAAAATTGTAAGTGTCTTGGAATTTCAGTTGGAAGCCTGTGGGGATTAACCTGAGAAAACAAATATCGCACCTCTATGGGGAGGAAATACACCATCTGACCAGGACCTATGAAAAACTTGAAGTCCAAAGAGCTTCCATTTTATGTGACCTTGCATTCCTACGCAACTGCCGAGATCAAAATTTAATCCCCACAGGCTTCCAACTGAAATTCCACTCCAACTCTGCAGCCACAAAACGCATTCTGAAAAGAACAGAACTAGCCCTAATCAGAAATGAACTCCACAGAAAAAGATTCCTCCTAGATCGAATCAACAAGGATCTCCTCACACTTCACCTCAAACTCAACAACAAGATCCACCCGGCACTTTGGGATAAATCCAAACAACTTGCCATCTGGAGAGCCGAAACACAGACCACCCTCAAGACAGACACACACACCAACAAACTCCGAAGACTACAAGAACGCCAGAAACAATCCCCTCCACCCTCACAGCCACACATGAAACAAACAGTGCATAACATCTCAGATAGGATCCTCACCAAAGCCGAAACCAATGTCCTTTTCAAAGGATTCAACTTTACAGTCGCTCCAAAAAGCATCCCCACTGAAACCATTATATGCGGAGTTGAAACCAGCCTGACCAAAATCAACCCCGACGACGCAAACAGAATCAGACTCAAAATCACCAACATCCTCTGCACCAGCAAGCCACCCAAAAGTAATTACCCAAAGAGGAACAGACAGCACTACTTAACCTGAAAGAAGACACCAGCATAATAATCCTACCAGCAGACAAAGGCAATGTCACGGTGGTTATGAACACATCTGACTACCAAACCAAATTAACCAACCTACTCCAAGACTCCATATACAAACCCCTACACACAGACCCCACCACCTACCTGGAAAAAACCACCAGATCCAAAATAAAAGCCTCCCCCATCAGTGAAGAGATTCAGCAAAGAATCATTCCCAGAGAGAAATCATCCAGATGCCCTAAGCTTTATGGTCTCCCCAAGATACACAAAGAAGGAACCCCACTTAGACCCATAGTCAGCTCCATAGGCTCACCTCTACAAAACCTAGCCAAATTTCTCGCCAAACAACTACAGCCCTATGCAGAATCCATCACCTCATACATAAAAAACTCATTCCAGTTCATAGACATCATAAAGCAACAAAACTTACAGCCCAGTGACCTACTCATGAGCTTCGATGTCATATCCCTCTTCACCCAAGTACCAATCAAAGAAGCCTTGACAGTTATCCAAAACAAATATAACCCCCCCAAGCACATCTTAGATCTGACCAACCACTGCCTATCCAACACATACTTCATCTATAATGGACAGAAATACAAACAAATAGAAGGAGCACCCATGGGATCACCCCTCTCACCTGTCATTGCCAACCTCTATATGGAATACTTTGAAACCCAAGCTCTAGAAAAATCTGATCACAAACCCAAACTCTGGCTCGGATATGTAGATGACACCTTCATAATCTGGCCACATGGGAAAGAAAAACTGGACAACTTCTTCACACACTTCAACAGCCTACACCCCAAAATACAGTTCACCATGGAAACAGAAGCGAACAACCAACTTCCCTTCCTGGATGTCTTAGTCTACAGAAAATCCAATGGCTCCCTAGGACACACTATCTACCAGAAGAAAACACACACAAACCACTATCTGCACGCACTCTCACACCACCACCCTGCCCAGATCAACTCTGTAGCCAAGACACTCATTTCCAGAACAAAACGCTTAGCTGACGAACAACACCTAAAAACCGAACTACACACTCTCACTCTCACTAACATCCAATGGATTCCAAAGAAATAAGATCAGCAACCTAATCCAAAAAGAAACCCCCACTAAAATCCAAGACAGAGAACAAGAAAACGGCAAAGCCCTCCTCCCATACATAAAAGGCACCACAGACAGAATAAGCAAAATCCTCCACAAACATAACATCAAGACAGCATTCTGCACAAACCGAAAAATATCCACCATCCTAAGGAACCCCAAAGACAAAATTGAGTTAGAAAATCAAGGAGTATATGAAATCCCATGCACCGCCTGCCCCACCACATACATCGGACAAACCAACAGACGAATAAGTGCACGCATAGAAGAACACAAGAACTCAGTCAGAAAAGAGGAACCAACTTCTTCCCTGGTCCAACACCTTAAAGCCACAGGACATGATATTGACTTTAAAAAGACCAGAACTATCGCCAAAACTGAACACTTTAACAACAGAATAATCAGAGAAGCCATCGAGATAGAAAAACGCCCACACAGCATGAACAAACGAGATGATACCTCCCGCCTACCAGCCATTTGGAAACCCGCCCTTATTGACAAACGAGTCCCTAACATGACGAATGACACCAGACCCACACTCATGAGAGCCACACAGGATGTCACCACCACACATCCACGCAGAAAGAAGACTCAAACCCACACTGATAATGAGCCACAACCAAGGACCAGAAGCCAGACCGCAGCTGCATCATTAGCCACTTTAAACCCCTCCAATCCATACATGAAGCAGACTGACACCCACCATGAAGAGCTCGCACGGCCACAAACACGAAGCCAAACAACAACAACGCAGCTCACCAGCTCAAATCCCCCTGCAACTCAGACTAAGCTGACCATAACCAAGCCGCCACCCAAACAGAACACACCCCCAGCCAATCAGAGCACAACCAACCCCCCACCCAATCAGAGCACAGCCAAGCCCCTAACCAATCAGAACATACCTCCACCCAATCAGAACACAGCCAAGTTCCCACCCAATCAGCTCACACCCCCACTAGCAGTTAAAAGGAAGAGACAGCTGCGATCTCACATTGCTCCTGGAAGCACGAAGCCGAGAACACCAGCCTGAAGATGACGAATGAGACTTCGTCGAAACGTCGCCAAGACACTTCCAATTTTACGTGGGAGAAGACCCGAATAACCAAAGACCTACATACAAACACCCGCGAAAACCTCAGAAAACACACACACACACACATTATATATATATATATATATATATATATATATATAGAGAGAGAGAGAGAGAGAGAGAGAGAGAGAGAGAGAGAGAGAGAGAGAGAGAGAGAGAGAGAGAGAGAGATGAAAGCTCCATTGTGTGTGTGTGTATCTTGAGAAAAAATATAGAGATAGAGATAGAGGATAGATAGATAGATAGATAGATAGATGGATGAAAGCTCCAGTGTGTGTGTGTGTGTGTGTGTGTGTGTGTGTGTGTATCTTGAGAAAAAATATAGAGATAGAGATAAAGATAGGGATAGAAAGATAGAAAGATAGAAAGATAGATAGATAGATAGATAGATAGATAGATAGATAGATAGATAGATAGATAGACGATAGATGAAAGCTCGTGTGTGTGTGTGTGTGTGTGTGTGTGTGTGTGTGTATAGGAGCACAATAGTCCTTTAAGACACTATTAGTATAAAATATTGCTATATTGTGGAATTATTAATATGACAAGGGCCACTGCTTTATGAGTCCTATTAAGTTTAACCAATGGAATCCTTAGAGCAGTGGCCCTTTTCTTTCCAGCTCACATACAGAAGGAAGAGGTTCACTGGGTAGAGAAAACATGTCCAATCCCTCTGTTAATGGTGATCTCCATTTTTTAATCTTTTGTTGTGTTTTATCAAAGTTTTAGATTGGCACTTGGATTGAATTGTGTATACAGTGGTAGCTTGGCACTCAACTGTTTTGAAACTCATCGAATTTGGTTATCAACTCATTTTGATGCAAATGTTTTGTCCTGGTACTCATCATTTGTTTGGTACTCATTGTTTTTGGTACTCAGCAAACTTCTCAGAACTAATTAATGAGGAATACCAAGATACTACTGTGTATATCTGTCCTCACCCCTCCTTCCAATTTAATCTGTTTGTTTTTAAACTAAGGTCTATAATGAGTATACATGTTGAATTTTTCAATCTGTAGGGAGACTCAAGCAATGAATTTCTTATGATTAAGAGGCAAACAACTACGGCAAATTTGTTTGATAAAAAGGAAAATGGATGAGGCACAGCAAAAAAAAAAAATCAGATGTGAAGATAATGTTAGAAAAAGTTAGGTGAAACCAATCTGATACTTAAAATACTTAAGTATTGAGGCATAGTTTTAAAAAAGAGTGTTTTTATAAACTAATGTCAGAAATAACTTTCTTTACAGGAATCAATGTAAAAAAGAGATAAGGCAAAAATGGAGAAATTGCTGATTGAAAGTGCCAGATAGAATAAAAGATTCATTATAGTTATTCCATCAAAATTGATTTTTTCAGATTCTCTAGAATCTAGGACATGGGACAAGTTTTGAAATAGCAACGATTGTATTCAGTTTGAGTTTGGATCTCATAAGCAACGAATAATTATGGAGATAAATTACATATAGATACAGTATAACCTACAGATATAACAACTGACAAATATAAAGCAATGTATTGCTTAACGGATGCCAAACCAGCTTAAGCAAGGCAAATGAACAAATCAGGCAATTCATCTTAATTACTGTCACATTCAGTTCCATTTTAAAACTTTCAGAATACTGCTGAGAAAGAAGTATACTTTCTTTGAATGTGAAAATATTTTATCTATTTGTTTTATTTTAGCCTTTTGCAAAAAGCCATAAAGAACACAGGAAGGAATGGTGGGCCTTTCATTTTTTTTTTAAAAAAGTAATACATTTGTTACCATGTTGATGAGATATAAATTAATATAGAGCATGGTCTTTGCACCCCCCCAAAAAACCAAAACCATAAGATTTAAATCCTGGGATTTCAGGCAGGGCACAACAAGAACCTGCTAGAAACCCAGGAAGGCTTTTCTGCTTGTGAACTGAGCTAGCTCAGGGACACACAGTTCTTTTCAAATAAGAGAATAGTATGGTAGGAATACATTGAAAAATGTAGGTAAGAGAAGGGCAAAGACTTTTACAGGCCAGAACACACATTGCATTATATTTCATTATTGTATATAGTAGTGTCTTGTTTTTGAAGATAGCAAGGTCAAAAAGGTCATGACAGGGATTGCAAGGATGTTCTTCATTGCTGTAGGTAGAATAGCAAAATCTTGAAAGTCAGTCTGAATTTCTCTTTGTCCCATCTTATACCAAACAAAATCAAGGGTGGGTTATTCTGAGTTTCTTTTCACACTTTCTTGCTTTTCAGGACTGAGTAATCTTTTCTGATGGTTTGCTTATTTTTCCCTTCATAACTAGTAAAAGTATTGGTTTAGCCATGGAAGCTCATTGGATGACTCTTGGTCAGGAATCCACTCAGCCCAAGTTACCCTCCAGATTCTTGTGGAAAAATTAGAAGAGTGTTGTGCAAAATGTCAATCAAACAAGTATATCTAATTAAATTAAATTAAATTAATTCAATAGAGTTATTATTGTATGATTTTCATCATCCCATTAAAATAAGAATTTTGGGAGTTTCTGGGGATGAAATGTGCTTTTGGAGACTGCTAGAAACCCCAGCTGATGTATCTCAGACTAAATAATTTAAGGAAAACCAAGCATTCCATTTCCCAGTAGTCAATCAGATATCCAGGGGAACCTCATCCTTATGTTTTGTGGCATAATACAATAACACTGTAGGGGATGTGTGTGTGTGTGTGTGTGTGTGTGTGTGTGTGTGTGTGTGTGTGTGTATAAGGAGCTTCTTAGATAAGATGCAAAATGCCTTCAAAGAAAAACCAGAAAGTCCAGTTGCCTCTTGAAAAAGAAAAAAAAAGCATTTTTAGGTTATATATCATTATAGTCTTTCATATATGGAGTGAAAATAGGAGATAAATTTCCTATTTTCTTCTGAATTTTTAATTGATTGTAGGGTCTTCAGTCTTCCATCAGACAAAATAGTGACTATCAGCCAGGTGCACTCCATGTCTCTCCTATTACCATCACAGTTTGGCAATTAAATGATGATTATGCCTAAATTGGCAAACAAAGGAGCTTTCAGGCAAGAATTTTTATTCCACATGGATATTTATTCAAAAATAAATATTTTGTAGTACCTGGATGCTGTGGAAGCCTGAATGGAAGACAAAGACTTCAGCTGAATGCTAGTAAGACAAAGTGGCTGTGGGTCTAGGAAGGCTTCTGTCTGGCCAAATCCAGCAATCACTCATAATCTGGTCCCCTCCCACTACCCTTGCCAGGTGTCCACTATTTGAGCACACAGTCCGCTTTTTTCACATTATGTTCACTATTTTTTTTCACAAAATAGTGGACATTTTTTTATTCAAAAGCTTTATGATGAAATGGTATGTAATCTAAAGCTGTACAGTCTAAGAGAATAAGGATAGGAGAATTGTGTTTTGTCTTTTTTTTCATAAGTTAGAATGAGACAAAGATCAAATATCCATTGAACTCGATTCTCTGAAAAAATTAGTGATGAGATTAAAATAAATATATATTATAAAATAATGTACAGTTCACATTTTAAAAATGTATTGTAGCTTGTGTTGACTGACCTAAAATGGCGTCGAGTGATGAGAGTGACAGCGGCGAGATTTCAAATTCTTTAAAACGAAAGAGAGGAGTGTGCAAATACACCAAAGACTGGGAAGCTACTTTTGCATGGATTACCAACAATGAAACCGACAGAACAAATATGACGGCCTACTGTAAATTGTGTCAGAAATCATTCACAATTGAATATAATGGTATAAAAGCTGTCACACAGCATGCAAGCACAAAAAATCATTTAGATAAGGAGAAAATAGCTTCTAGCAACAAACAAATCAATTCATTTTTCATTGTTAAAGACTCCTCTTTCAGTGAGAAAGTGACTGTAGCTGAAATGGCTGAAATTTACCATGGGATCAAACAGCATATTTCTTTCCTGGCTCAAGATTGCGGTATTAAGTTAATGAAGCAAATTTTTGATGATTCAGAAATTGTAAAAAAGATGTCTTGTGGAAGAACCAAATCATCAGCTATTGTCAATGAGGTTTTGTATCCTTTTTCTATTGAGTTGGTTCTCAATGATCTTAAAATTGGAATTCCATTTTCTCTCTCCACTGACGCATCAAACAAGGGAAATCGCAAAATGTATCCCGTTGTTGCACAATATTTTACTTGTGAAGAAGGACTGTGTGTGAAAATTTTAGACTTTTATGAGGATTCTTTCGAAGATTCTACATCAATAAAAAATCAGCTGTGTCGAGTTCTTAGTGATAACGAATTGGAAATAAATAATGTTTCAGCTTACTCAGCAGATAATGCATTGGTCAATTATGGAGTGAACAAATCTGTTTACCAAAAATTATTGCTGGAAAATGACAATATTGTAGCTACTCATTGCAATAATCACATTTTACACAACAGCGCAAAAAATGCATTAAAGCAGTTATCTTTTGATATCGAAAATGTAGTGCTGAAGGTTTTTGCTGAATTTTCGAATTCTGCGAAGAAACGAGAAGAGTTGAAATCATTTTTTGAGTTTTGTGAGTCAGAATTCCATGAAGTTTTGCGCCATGTTCCAACACGTTGGTTAAGTTTGTTTAAAGCGGTCGAAAGACTTCTTTTAAACTGGATACCTCTAAAATCGTATTTTATTTCTCTTGGATCTGCCATAAGGTTATCTGGAACCTTATTTCAGATCAGGAAAATGAACTCACAAAGGACGATGAACCAACAATTTCAGAATTGTATTTATATTTTACGCACTTCTTCATGTCAATAATGCAAGACACCCTACTGAAGCTGGAAAGCAAGAAAATTCTTGCATGTGATCTTCACATTATCATGTGTAAGCTGCGTGATTCTTTGCAAAAAAAATACGATGAGCAGTTTTTTGGAATGAAAGTTTTATTTGCCTTATGTAAAAAACATTTGCCTGAGAATGCCGTGCAAAAGTTCAAGAAAGAAGCCATCAACGTGTATCAAAGAGCCATTGCGTACCTAGAAAAGTGGTATAATTTCACCGATTCAGTATATGGGACGCTAAATTGTTTCAATCTAATTGATCGCAATAATCCTCCAACTTTAGAAGAAATGACGAACATCTGGTTATTATCACCATGGTGAGAAGAACTTCCACCCAACACTCTCTTTGATAAAATTTCTGCCTGAGAAGAAGTTTATGTTCATCTGCAGGGCGATTCAACCCTTGATAAGTGGACGTACTTTTTCAAGAAAGAGCCAGCTCCGAGTTTACTGAAACTGTTCCAGTATTGTGCATCAATTCCAGTATCAAATGCAAACGTTGAACGAATTTTCAGCGTCATGGGAAATTTGTGGACTGATGAACGTAACCAACTGCTTGTACCATCAGTTCGAAGTGAACTTTGTATATTTTTTAATATTTCTCAACGTTGTACTGAAATTAAAGAATTATTCCTTAAACACAAAGAATTGATCAAAGCTGCGCAGTCAAATAAAAAATACACACGACAGCAAAGTAAAATGTAATTTAATATTTTACATATTATTATAATATATTTGATGTTTTGAATTTTAAGTAAAGTTTTGAAGTGATTATTTTAATACGTGTTAAAATGTTTTTAAGAAAATATATAATTTAATTGTAAAAATGTTTTTTATTTTTTTACTACTTAAACCCCTCCCCCCCCGCTTGTCCGCTATTTTTTGGAAGCAGACCTGGCAACCCTAACTCCCACATAGATTATTGTAACACACTCTACAGGTAGCTGCCCTTATTGCAGTATGGGCAGTCATATATGCTCCTAGATTAGTGCATATTACATCTCTATTCATGAGCTACATTGATTATCAGTTTGGTTCTGGGTTCAGTTTCAAACCTATGCATCCCTACATGGCATGGGGCTACATTATTTTCCCAATCCCATCTATTCATCTCATCAGGTTATGCAGAAAGGGCATGTGGTAGGTCCCATCCACAAAGAAATGTCATCTGACGGGGGACTTAAGAAGACAGCCTTTTCTGCCGTGGCACTTCATTCTCTCTGGATTCAAACTTGCTGGCCTTCTGGAATTCCCTAATCTGCAATTCCCTAGCCTGCAAAGTAGCTCTATTGCTAGGGAAATTGAGTCCATTTTCCTGCCAACTTGGAGATAGTGCAGGTTTTTAGTTTTTTTAATTACTTTTGTTGTATTGTTTTTTGTGTCCACCATTCAGAATCGTGTGTGTGAAATGGGCAACTATATGGGAGGGGAAGGGAGCTGAAGGGGCATAACGTTTCTGTACAGTTTTTATTTATGACTGGATATACAGCATCACCTAGCTATGTAAAACAAATTAACCATGGAGTTTAACAGGCCAAATTGTTCTGATCTGGGTAACAGATTCTGTAGTAGTATGGGTTGGCACTATTGATTGGAAATCTGAATTGTCTATTCTTCCTAGTTCAAATGTGAACTGAGAAATATTCCCCCAAAAAGGCATATGTGAGGCATTTATATAAAAGGAGTAGGGCAGTATAAACTGCCCTACTATACTCAAGTCAATTTCTCCTGTTATATTTTTATTTTCATTTATGTATTTTGTTTTTGATTTAATATAAAAGGGACGACTTGGAAGAAACCCTATGTTGTACCCAATGAATGGAGCAGTTGCACTTCAAATAAGTACAGTTATTTTTGGGGGACAAGAATGTGAGGCAGAAATTATTCTCTTATTCAGCTTCTATTCCAAGGAACAAAATGTACTGAATGTGCTAGACACATAAGGTCTTTTTCTACATACCTGTTTCCTCTCTTCCACTCTTATTATCTCCTAAAGCCATAAAAAATCTAACATGAGGAAAGGTTAGATCAACATTCAAATGTGTCTATCACAGCAGGAAAAAAAAATGCCAGGTGGGTACAATGGAAGCAATAACTGTGAAAACCCATCATTCTTAGTACTTTAAGAGGCATCTTTGCAATACAACATAAATATATATCTGTAAAAATTCTTCTAAAAGTTCTTTAAATCTATAATTCTAATTGCAAAAAAAGGAGTAGCAATTTGTCTTGTCCAGGAAATAGCATGAGATACAGATTTTTTTTATCCATTAAAAAGTTTTTTTTTTTAAAAAAGAAGAAGATTCTCTAGGAAGCCTCTAGTAAAAACAAACAAACAAACAAACAAAATGGCAGCAGTTTTTTTACAAAACAGACACTTCCAAAAGAAAACTGCACAGGTTTAGGAGTTTCAAAAAAGAAAAAAGGTTGGAAAAAAAAGATTTTTGGACAGAGAGAAATGTTCCTGTTCTAAATATGAACACTTAAAATGTAGTACATCATATTCAACATTTATAAAATATCAGGACAAAAAATGGAAACAATATTTTGACTGGCAATTAAGTCTTCACCCAAGTTGCATAGCACGCTGAATATTCAGAATAACTGATATTCACTTCAAGAAACAGCTGTTGCAAGACTATAAAGGAAAGACTGCCCTCTTCAGCTAACCAGGAAGGAAAAACCTGCCAAGGTATCATTTCTAACAAGAAACTGAAAAGTAAGAAGGAAAGAAAAGAGAAAGGTGGTAGGTTTGAGGAAAAAGATTGCTGTACAATAAAAAAGATGAAAGGGAAGAAAACCAACCCCAAACAAATATAAAGATATTAAGATAAAGAATGAATTGTTAAACTTTAAAGAATAAAAGAGAACAAATATGAATAAATAGCAATAATTAGAAACATACATACAAACATACAATGTATTTTCTTTGAACAGAATATTTGGCTGGTTCACAAATTTAAACAGTGTATAGTCATTTCAATTAAATTTACAATTTCTATATTTCCTTTTTGCCATATTTATTCCTCATCTGTTTTTTTAAAAAACCAATATTACCCTTCATCCTCATCTCTAATCTTAATCAAATTCAATTTTTCCCTTCTATTCTATATTATACCCCTTCCTATTGTCATCTATTTTTATATCCATCCTCACATTGGTTAATTATGTAATTATGTAATACAGTTGTTTAATACAAATTCAACATTTTAATATAAATCAATTAGTTATATAACTATCTTTTTTGTATATTAATCAATATGAACATGAATATTCCAATTATTTCCATGCAATCCAATTTCTTACAAATCAATTAATTATATTTACCAATAATAATAAACCAAATAATTTCCCCCATATATTCCTCCAAACCACAACTTAACCATTTCTGCTTTCAACACACTATACAATTAATAGTATTTCAATTATTACAATTCCCTAGTTTAAAAAGCCTAAAAATAGAGCTTTTTTTCTTTTGTGTTTTAAAATCTTGAACTCTTCTCTTTTGCCCTAAATTTCCCATTGTTTGCAGTTTTGCACCTACCTTTTTTGGTGAGGAAAAAGAAAAAGAAATCTCTCTCTGCCTCATTTTGTCACGTTGCAGCAAAGACCCTGTTTTCGCTTTCGCTTTTTCAGCATAGCTAGGAGAAAAAAAATCTGCTCCAGGAACTCTTTGCAGCTTGCAACAGAACAGAGCCCTGCACAAAACAGCTGAGAGCAAATCAGCTGAGAGTGGGGAAGCCGAGCTAATCAACTTGTGCTAATTAACCTATGCGGAAGCTGTAAGGGGCTGTTTTTTCTATTTTTGCAGGCATCGATCTACTCATTTGTTTTCTTTTAACACTGATCACCTGTAGGACGGCCCTTTGAAGCCCTGCGGCAAGAGTTTAAACAGTTTTTTTCCCTCTAGCCATCAGCTGGGACTCAGGAGGCAGCAGGGACTCAGGAGGCAGAATGAAAAATCGGGACTTTTTTAAAATGCCGCGGGACGCGGGACAAATTGCTAAAAATCGGGACTGTCCTGCCAAAAGCAGGACGTCTGGTTACCTTACTATATGAGATGATTGAACTTTTATCTTGACTTTGTGATGGCAATGCTAACCTTCTCTTAGAGGCAAGGAGACAACATGGGTTCCCTTAGGATGACATGCTCCAGATATATTGAAGCCTCTCTTTTGTTAGTTCACATGCAAGAAAAGGTTTCTATAGATGCAAAAACTGCCAGGCAAGAGATCCTATATTGAAGCAAAAAGAAGAAATGTGGAAGTTTTCATTCACTTTTAGAAGCATGGAAACCTTGTTGAAGGAAAGCAGAGCTATCTCTTTAATCTTACCTCCATTCTCAATAACGTGAGTATCAATGAGTCATTTTCAAAATGAGTAGCTTGTAGAGCTACAATTAAAGGAGTCATATTAGTCTTAAGTGTTTACTTAAGCTGTCATATATCTAAGTATTTCCAATGATCACACTTATTTTTGGTCATTGATTACTTCTTAGTTTATAACAGCTCATATAGCTTGATTTATCTAAACCAAATTTGTCATTATGATAATTTTAGTTGCTGCTAAAAGAAGAAAAAAGTCCCGAAATGACAGTTGTGTTATTATTCATTTTCTCTAACATGCAACATTTACTTATCTAACATATCAAGTTGGTTAGAAAAGTAAACATATGCTTATCTACAAAGTCTCCATAAAGCAGACTACATTGACTGTCCTGTGATTCATGTAGTGTTTTTTTAATAGGCAAAACACACTTATTGAAACCTCTCATTCTGCATCATTTGAAAGATTTCTGAGTGTAATAAGAATAAAGGAGAACAATTAAGTTCACAAAATATATTTGTGCAGAGCTAGAAATTAAGTTAATAATGTAGGAGTCAGCACTTTTCAGGTTGACATTATGTCAAAAGAACCCTGATCCCACCCATAGCTTGAAGAGAACAGCCAAATATTGTTGACTTGGATGGTGGAAGGAAAAAGCCTAAAAATAGCAATTTTAGTAAAAACCTTTTATTGCTGAATAAGCAATTAAATTACAATAGAAGGTATGCAATTACAATAGAAGGTGTGCAATTAGCACACCTTCTATTGTAAAGATCCAAATTCTTCATTCTTACTACAGTAAAGTACCTACTCTAACCAAATAGTCTCCATAACACTAATGCTGAGTAAGTCTATCATGAAACAAGTACTTCAAAATCTGAAGAGCCTCCATTCAGAATCATAGTGACTTGAAGAGATGATTTTATAAGGCAAGGTTGCAAAATATTTGAACAGTTTCTGGGGCAAAAGTCCAGAGTGTCATTCAGCCAGACAAGTGGCAGTTAGGCAAACAAAGAAGGCTTGTCTTGCCACATTTCAAAGTAAAATAATGCACTTTACATTTTAAACTCATCCCCAGGTAATTACTAAATCTTTAGCATATTATCAGAGCATGCTGCTGATAGCAGCCATTTGCTTTCTAATTTACTAAGAGCAACCTACTTCTTGGTAAGTTAGAAAAATGTGGGACAGATAGCATCATCACCAGATGGATTTGTAACTGGCTGACAAACCACACTCAACATATAGTCCTTAATGAACTACATCTACATGGAGAGAAATAAGCAGTGGGGTACCCCAAGATTCTGACTGAAGCCTGGCACTTTTCAATATTTTCATAAAAGATTTAGATGAAAAAATAGAAAGGGAACTCATCAAATTTGAAGACAACATCAAACTGGTTATTTGGTGTTGACCAATAGTCAACAACCAGGAAGATAAGCTCAAGATCCAGAAGGATCTTGACAGATTTGAACACTGGGCCCATCTAACAAAATGAAATTCAACAGTGAGAAAAATTAGGCTTTTACACCTAGGCAAGAAAAACAAAATGTACAGGTATATAATAAGTAGAACCTGGCTCAATAACAGTAACTGCGAGAGGGATCTTAGAGTCCTACTAGACAATCATTTAAACATGAGCCAGCAGTGTGCTGCAGCTGCCAAAAAAGCCAATGCAATCTTGAATTAACAGAGGGATACAATCAAAATCACGTGAATGATTAATACTGCTTCATAATGTCTTGATAAGATCACACTTGGAATATTGCATCCAAGTCTGGTCACCACAATAAAAGAAATAAAATGTGGAGATTTTAGAAAGAGTGCAAAGAAAAGCAACAAAGATGATTGGGAGGGTGGAGGCTAAAACATATGAGGGACAGTTGCAGGAATTGGGTATGTCTAGTCCAGTGAAAAGATTGGGGGTGATATGATAGTGTTCAAATATTTGAGAGGCTACAAAGAAGAACTGGTCAACCTATTTTCCAAAGCACCAGAGTCAGGCCAAGAAACAAGGATGGAAATTAATTAAGGAGAGAAGCTAGAATTAAGAACTTTCCTGACAGTGAACTGATTGCCTTCAGAGCTTCCACGTGGTTCATCATAGGAAGTTTTTAAGAAGAGTTATTTATCCAGAATGGTATAGGGTCTGCTACTTGTGCAAGGGATTGGACTAGAAGAGCCATGGTGGCGCAGTGGTTAGAGTGCAGTATTGAGGAGGACCAAACTTTGGTTCAAACCAAAGTCTTGATATTAAAGGCCCAAAACTTTGGTCAAGGCTAAATGTTCTTCCCTCTGCCAGGAAGGAGTTGCTGAGATGACACAAGGTATTTTTATCTGTAAAAGAGCAGACTGACCCAGACAGATGCATCCTGTTGTTCACTTCTGCATTCCACCCTAAATGTCATGTATAACACATGATAGTGTATGCAACTCCCTGTATATTCATGTGACTCCCTTTTCCCTTCTTATCTATTACCAAACGTCTGGATCAGGCATCTTTCAGTTCCTCCTAAGACCATATATGTCTAAATGTACCACCCAGATGATGTATACGTAATTTAGAGTATAAGAACAATGCCTTTGTAAACCCTTCGGGGTTCAAACATTTTGCTGTGTTATTGCTGTTTGAACCTTATGCATAATAAAATCTTTCCTGCATTGAAGTGCTTGGCCTAGTCCCTTCTTTCCTACAACAGTATTGCAGGCTAATTTTGCCAACTGCCAGCAACTTAATCCTCGTCAGCTGGTAAAATAAAGAGCCAGCCAGATTGTTGGGGCAATATACTTATTCTGTAACCTGCTTAGAGAGGGTTGTAAAGCACTATGAAGCGGTATATAAGTCTAAATGCTATTGCTACTGCTGTAATAGAGTCCGTTCCAACTCTGTTATTCTGCTATTCTGCTACTAGGGTAGTTGAAATAACATTGCTCTGAGACTACTTTTGGTGGAACAAGTATGAAGCATTTCTTAATTTTGCAAGTGAATTTGCTGGATTAATTTAATCATAGAATACGAAGAACTGATGTTATGATTAACATTTCATATTATGCCTTAAAAGAAAGCATAAACTAGCCTCGTGAAATCCTGAGAGAGAAAGACAGAGAGACAAAGAGAAAGAATTGTGTTTTTTAAAATAACAGCTTGCCAGCTTTTGTGCTTGGTACACACTTTCCAGTGCTTCTCAGCTGTCTGGACATGTTGCACTCTCCTGTGTGTCAACTCATAGAGAAGCCAAGAGTCATGATCACATAACAGCAGTAACAGAGGAGAAAGGAGATGAGAATGGCCAGCATATGGAACAGAAGCTGCTGATCAAAAGCTAAAATGCATCCTGGAGTGTGAGTAGTTCTTCATACATAGGGAAGTTTTAAAAAACACATTTCTTATGATTGTATTTCAAATAACTCAGTATTTCTATTTTTATATATTGTTTTAGAAAGGTAGTCATGGGTCTTATTTTGTTTTTAAGCCTTGCTTCAAAGGTGAACTATAGCTCTTTTCTAATTCAGAACAGTATTTTCAAAAACTGCTTAAGTGCTTCAGTTAAGGCCTTTGCTATAAAAAACAATGCTTTATTTCCAAGAAATTTAAATGTTAAAACAGCTTAAAGAGCTCTGATTGATTCAAAACATTATTCACTACACCAAAGACAGCGAAATAATCACACAACTTTCTTTTTCATATTTTGCAAAGATACTAGATTTTAAAAGGTATCCAGAAAATGGTGCATATTTTCACTTCTTAATATGCATAATGGTTATACAATGATATACTATAAAAACTGTCAAGCATAAAATAAAAGTGGAAAGTCAAGAGAATTTAAAATCTTCTTTGGATCAATGACCTCTTGAACCAATAAACTAGTTCTACTTTTCCACCTTTCCTTCCTTCCTTCCTTCCTTCCTTCCTTCCTTCCTTCCTTCCTCCCTCCCTCCCTCCCTCCCTCCCTCTTTTTCTTACCTAAGTGTAAGACTTTACTTTTCTCTACATTGAATTTCATTTTGTTAGATAGGGCCCAGTGTTCAAGTCTGTCAAGATCCATCTGGATCTTGAGCCTATCTTCTAGAGTGTTAGCTATTCCTGCCAGCTTAGTATTATCTGCAAATTTAGTGAATTTCCCTTCTGTTCCATCATCTAAGTTGTTTATGAAGATATTGAAGAGTACTGGGCCTAAGATGGAACCTTGTGTCACCCCACTGCCTACTTCTTTCTATGTAGACTTAGATCCATTAAGGACTACTCGTTGAGTATGGTTTGTCAGCCAGTTGTGAATCCATCTGGTGGTGAAGCTATCCATCCCACTTTTTTCTAGCTTACAAAGAAGTAGGTTGTGGTCTACTTTGTCAAATGCCTTGCTGAAGTCTAAGTATATTATGTCGACAGTATTTCGCTGGTCTACTAATTTAGTCACTATGTTGAAGAATGAAATAAGATTGGTTTGACATGACCTGTTTTTAACAAACCCGTGCTGCCTGCTAGTTATTACTTTACTCGTTTCTAGGTGTTGGCAGACCTGTTTTTTTATTATCTTTTCCAGTATCTTCCCGGGTATTTATGTTATGCTGATTGGTCTGTAGTTTCCTAAGTCTGTTTTTTTTCCCTTTTTCGAAGATGGGAACCACATCAGCTCTTTTCCAGTCCTATGGTAGTTCCCCGATTTTTGAAATATGTCGTACAATGGTTCTGAAATGACATCTGCCAGCTCCTTTAGAACTCTGGGATGTAATCCATTAGGTCCTGGTGATTTGTATTCATCAAGATCAAGCAGGTGTTCTCTTACTATTTACATTATGCCATGCAGATGAAGAAAATACTGCAAGAGCAATGAAAAATCTAAAGAATCTAAAGAATTGTGTGGCTTTTTGTGTCAGACATTTACAAGGACAATGTAAATTGTAGTTTTGAAACTACTTCCGAGAAATAAAGACCAAAATGATGACTAAACTTACATATTGTCTGTTTATGCTATTTTATTTATTTATTTATTTATTTTTGCTTTAATTTATATGCCGCCCTTCTCTGGAGACTCAGGGCAGCTTACAATGCGTTAAGCAATAGCCTTCATACTTTTGTATATGTATACAAAGTCAGCTTATTGCCCCCACAATCTGGGTCCTCATTTTACCTACCTTTGAAAGGATGGAAGACTGAGTCAACCTTGAGACTGGTGAGATTTGAACTTGCAGTAATTGCAAGCAGCAGATGTTAATAACAGTGCTTTAGTCCACTGTACTACAGGCTCCTGTAGTATTGCATTTAATGTATCTGCAAGAAAATATGGATTAAAGACTCTTTTCTTTGACCCTCGTGGTTTTCTGGTTGATTTCTGTTATCATTTTGAAAAAATGAAGAAAACATATTCATTCATTTCCCTCATATTCAATCTCTTTTAATCAGCAAATCCATAAAACACTAATTAATTTTTTTTTCATTTTCAGCAAAAAATTCATAAAGGTTTCCAGGCTTTCACAAAAGTTGTTAAAATTAATAACGTACAAATGGATGGGTTCTTATAGTACACCAAGCTATCACAATTTAAAAATCATAGTGGCTAGGTTCACCTCCTAATAAACCACACTGTCTTGCCATGATGCCATGATGTGTGAACCAGTCTATACACATAAAAAAGAAACATGTGATATTAAATAGAAGATATAGCCTGCAAGGAATAGAAAATAGTGTAGTGGTATAATTTAGCAGACCGTAGAAACATCGAAGAGGGAACAAAACTGTTGAGGGCAGGAGCTGGACTGTTACTGAAAAGATCCCTTAGTTCAGGGGAGGAGGGAAATATAAGAAAGTGACTCAGAATAACTTCCCTTTACCAGACTAGATAGAATTTGAACTGGAGAATTGTCTTGACAGAGTTTCAAGTTACAGAGTTTCTGTTACATTACCCTCCTAACTATAACGATATTTCCAGAAATCCAAATGGTTCATGTTCCCTGAGTTTGCCAGCCTTGAAAGCCTTAAGACATAATAATGAAAATAGAGGTACCATGACATATCAGTAGCTCATTGCTCACTAGCCTACAGGAATGAAAAGCATTGTTCTAAAATCCTGACAAATATTTTGCATATAATACCACTCCCAAATCAATTATTTTGTCATCCAGTGTTCAGTCCTTAATAATTACCCAATTAATCATACCATTCAGCCTCAAATTATTCTCTGAGAAATATGGGGGGGGGGGAGGAACCCTCTATGAAACAATCCTTTCAACAGGCATACCAAATTCAGATAGGCACAGAGTATTTTGTATTACAAAAGTGGGATAATAAAATATTCATTAACCCCTTCTATTGTTTGGTAGGCGATATATATATAAATAGAAGGAACTGAATAATCATAATAGAAATGAACAGATTTGGGACATGTGATTAGAGTGGAAAATAGATGGAAAAACTATTACACAGAACAAGGTTGACGGAAGTAAAATATGGAAAGAAATGAAGAGGATAATTGTACAGGATCAAATACATCACTGGAATGTTATTGTTAAGGACAGATCAAGATGGCGAGAATTTATCTGTGCAGTTTGTAGGAATCAAGCCTGATTTGATGACATCAATCACTTAAAGTAATGTAAGGAATTGAAAAAAAAATTGAAAAATAAATGCTTTTATCATGAAATCTCTTTGAAACATAAATTCATATGCATCTTTGTAAGCCACATGGATAGCCACTCTCGTGGTCCTATGGGGGTGAATACACACAGCTTCTGATGAAGGGGACAGCTTCCAAAGCAGCTGCAGGAATATCCTGATTTGACTATGGATTTGGACAAATCTTAATCTGTAAACATACCTTCAGTTCTAATAGAAGCTAGATACTAGTTGGCCATCTTCATGTACAAAGGTAAATGGAACCACTTAATAAGAAATATTAATAAACATGAAGATCGTACTAGCAATTTTTCTGAAGAATAGTCTACTCTTGTCTAAATGCTGATTATAAATGACAAGAAAATATAACAGAATAACAGAGTTGGAAAGGAACTTGTAGATCATCTAGTCTAATCCCCCACCCAAGGAGATCCTGCACCATTCCTGACAGATGGCAGTCCAGTCTCTTTTTGAAATCTTCCATTGGTGAAGCTCCATTGGTGAGGGAAAACTGTTCCATTGGTTGATTGTTCTCACTGTCAGAAAATTTCTCTTATTTTTAAATTGAACCTCTCCTTGATCAGTTTCCATCCATTATTCCTTGTCTGGCCTTCAGGTGCTTTGGAAAATAGGTTGACCCCTTCCTGTCTGTGGCAGCCCCTCAAATATTGGAACACTGCTATCATGTCTCCCCTGATCCTTCTCTTCACTAGACTAGCCATGCCCAGTTCTTGTAACCATTCTTCATATGTTTAGCCTCCAGTCCCCTAATCATTTTTGTTGCTCTTCTCTGCACTCTTTCTAGCGTCTCAACATCTTTTTTATATCCCTAATCTGTTTTGATTAAACTTACTAGACAAAAATTAAGGAACTGGGGAAGCTTTGACTTTGAAGTTAACTTCTTCTGTCTGGTTTTCAGTTCAGGAGCTGGAAAATAACAGAGATGATGAATTCTGCATTACAGTTATATTAGAAATGGCAAATAAATTGAAATGATAACTTCCAGTATTCAAAAAGAAGTAATTGCTCTTATGACATATTAATCCCCAAGTCTCTACTCCAGATCTGTAAACACTTATATTTTAAAGCACCTTCTTCCTAGGGGTTATCAACAATTATCAATGACAAGACAATAACGGAGAGTGGCCATTAATGAGGGGTAAACATTTGTGTCTTCATTACTGTGATATTTCTGCAACTTTCAGCAAGTTTAATAAAAAAGCTCTGCAACCTTCCTTCAAAAGAACAGAAACCCATAGAATGAGACAAAACTCATCAGGATTAAAAAGTTTGGAAGAGGTCAATTTAATTAAAAAGGAGTTATTATTGTAACTTCTTGAAAATGAGTTCTACCTAAAAGGATATATGAAGTGATCTATAACCCTGTCATTTCTCTTGGATACTCTAAAAGTAACTCAACCATAAAAGAGTATGGGATTCAAGTCAACCTTAACAACAAGAAATTTATGTCTTCTACTCTGGAAGAAAGCAACCTGAAAGCTTATTTGTGCATGTTACCTTGCTTGGACAAATGAAGGAGAACCAGCACATCATTAAAATTAAGCCTTTGTCCAGACAAATGAGATGGATACTTGTTTTCCCATAAGATTTTTAAAAATCACCATTATAAAATGAAAACCAGAAATCAGTTCCCTCATGCAATCATTTAGATGTCTTGAAGGAGAAAGTCTAGGGAAAATTTTCATGCTTTAAATGAGAAGTAGAGGTAAGTAACTTTTATTAGAATATAAACCCCAAATGCCAGGGTCAATGGGTCAGGATTATAACTGCCGCTGAATTTGAATTTTTTTTCCTGAAGATTCTGGTGCAGGATTTGACTGTGGCCTCAATCACTGCTTAGAATGACAGCAGCTTTGAATCTGATCACACCTGTTTGAACTGTCTTTCTTTTGGAAGCTAGAGAAGTCTCTGATTTTCAGAACAAATGAAGATGAAATAGTATAAACAACATCTAGAGCACTATTGGAAGAACAAGTAAATCAACCAAATTCAAATAAGAACTATTATTAAGGATAAGAATAACATATCATAACTATTTTTCTGTTCTTGTATCTACAGTTGGCCGGTGGCCCTGTTCAGAGTAAGAAAGAGCCATATGAACATTTGCAGGGTCACTTGGAGTATTATTCAAGGCATCTGTCAGATACAATTGTTCAGATCTGCTTAGAACTTGACTCGGGATGTGCAGGACTTACAGAATTGTTAGTCCGGTTTGATTATCAGAGAATAATTCAAGATGTTAATCCTCAGGAAGTGGACAGGCACTTTAGGGATATAAGTGAAACTATCAAATCCATATCACTTCTAATTGGCCATGGTTCCCAAAAGAAGGCATGATCCTGTCAGCTTTTATATTATTTTAATTCAGAGCACATGGTTTGTTAATATTTACCTAACATCAATAATGCTTTTTATTCTATATTTTTAATTTGCAGTCTTATGATATTGTGATTACTATTATTGTTTCTACATTTATTTAGTAAAGCAAATACATTGACACAGACATCCTACTAAAGCATGATTTCTTTAAATATGGTTTATTGAGTAAACCAGCCTAAAATAGTTTTGCACAAATAAGTTACATCATAAACCAGTGCTGGGAACCATATTTAATATTTGGTGGTGGGGGGGGCAAAGATACACAAGGAAGGAGTAAATAATAGGATTTTTCTTCATTGGAAGTAATTCTGAAAAATTCTCTTGCACTATATTTTACAATGTATTTTGGTTCCTACCTCAAAACTGTAAGAAGCTTTGTAACATTTTGGTAGTGGTCAAGAGGCTACCTAGAAAAAGGATCAGGACACATATGTGGCCCCTGTGCTATAAACCATGTTTAACACAATATATTCAATTGAAAGCAAAGATATCATATTATTCTATATCTGAAATAGCTGAGTCATAATATGTGGGCCTGTTGAAGGCACAGGACTCTTGCTAGCAGATATAGCATTAGAGTTTCCACCCCTTCCAAACTGAAGCAGATAACAAATTGAGGTTTCCTACATTTTGACAAGCATGTTATGGTTCAATTTTTCACAATGCAATGTTGATCACAAAATCTGAAGTAGCTTTTTCTAAATCTCTATAGAAAAATATATCTCAAGTGTGTGTTGAAGTGTTTTGAAGCTATTGAAGCACTCAAGTCACCATCTGTCACTCTGAGTGGCACTCAGCAATTTAAAATTACCGAAGCTCTTAAATTAAGTGTTGAAATTTAAAGGTGATCATCACTTTGGTGTATGAACTGCAAAGCTATCTGAACATTGAAACTCTTCAATTTTCTTTTAGCAAGTCATTTGAGGGCGCATAAGGGAGTCTCTGATGGCTCTGAATGCTTTGATTTAAAGAGGGCATTTAAAGTTCTCAATTCATTTTTGTCTTTGAAAGCACCTTTCTTTGGGTGCAGTTTAATCCCCAATCAAATTAATCTAGCCTACTTCAGTCTAATTTCTACTTTGCTCACAGTTAATAATGTCACCCCAATATTTTTCTTGAGTATTCAAACCTGTAGAGTGATATGTTGTTTAAATACTGGGAGATTCAGAAGTCACATTGCCACTCAACTATAGAGCTTACTGTGAACCCTGGTCCAGTCATTTATCTTAACCTAACATACTGCACAGGATATAGTTTGTATTCAGTACACAAAAGATACAACCTTGAATTTCATTGGAAGTTTCACTCTATAATTAGACCCTAAAAAGTTTGTTTTCCATTGCATTATTTTTGATTTATGGAAAGTACAAGGGTGAAGATTGCTCTAAACTCTGAAATGTCATGCTTTAAAAATGCTACAGTTTTAGTGTCTAAAATGATGAGACCTCCAAAATACATACAAACATGTACAGTATTTATGTGCATGTGTATATATGTGTGTGTGCATAGTGTGTAATGTATGTATGATTAGTCTTGTTTCCTTGCCTTGCATATATTACATTGCTCTAGCCAAATTTTACATGAATACCTATTAATGTCACCAAGTGTAATTGGAGTTTCGGTAGATATTCTCAGCTCTATTAATTCTAGATTTTTAATATCTCTTTCTAACATTAGTTCTTGATGGTATTGTGCTTCCTCTGGAGGAACTATGAGATCTGGAGATCTTCAGAAATGGCAGAAATAAGTTCTAGATATTTATTGTTAATATTTGGAATCTTTGTCAAGACCTGGCTATTTATATGTGCATTTAAGCACTGAAAAATCAATTGAATATATACCTTCTTCTTCTTATGGTTATTAGCCATCAAGTGCAATGGTTACTAAATTGTTATGGTAATGATGATTTAATAGCTGACCAGCTGCTGTAAGGCTGTAACTGAAATGATGATGCAATGAGAATGAGTCAGCAGGGTTATCACTTTAAGAGGCTGTCTATATAAGAGCGGCCCTGTGAGGGCATCTCTCTCTCCATGTGTGCTTCCTTGCTATAGTTGATGATTGATTGCCTGACTTTGCCTAGTACGTGTATGTATATATTCCTTGTAGATAAATCACTATTTGAAAGACAAACCTCTGTTTACTGTATCTTGCTCCTAAGTTGTCTTAAAATAGTCACACTTGTGCACTCTGACATAAATGAACATGTGGGAGAGAGGGAAGGAGGGAGGGAGGGAGAGAGAGAGAGAGAGAGAGAGACTGTAAAGATATATGCAGTCATCTTAGTCAAATAATATTATCTTTTGCAGCATCCTATGCCTAACCCTTTCCCCCCTTCTTCATTTTGTCCCCGGGAGTGAGTTTGTTTAAACAACGTACCTCTTCCTAAGTTGCTTTTCTTCACAGTGAGGCACTTTTCTAAAAAGTACTGACTGTCTTAAGTCTTAAGCTCAGCTCTGTGACCTTAGTTGATCAGAATCCTAGACCAGCTCATAGAAACTTGCAGAAACTGACCAGACCTTAATCAGTCTCACACTGAAGGTTTTTGTTCTTTCATTCATTGGTTGGGAAATTATTTTGTTACTGTTTACAATTGTTGTGTTTGTGAATGAAGGCTATCTGAAGCAGTTACTAAATGAGAACTATCATGAAAATAATTAATTACTGATGTTGGACTTTATTATATGGTTAATTTTTTTGATGGTATGATTGTTTATACAGATTTGATAAAAGTTTTTTTTCAATTGATGTGGGCACTTGTTATAAATAATAAATATACAAAACAGAAAATCTGTAGTTGGTATTGGACAGGGAGTATCGGTATCAATAACTCTTTTAAAGCAGGTCATACTATGCCCATTCTACTGATCCTTTATTCTAGTTGACAGATGATCTCTGGGTACTTAGAGAGGATGTTCAGATGCCATGGAACATCTATTTTGGAGCCCAATTAAACTGCTATTAGGCAGAATGAGATGGATGTCTTAGGTGGCACATATTAGTACGTGGCAGTAAAATGTTGGGAGAAAGGATTATATGCAGTGCTACACTTCCTAAGCTTTCCTGCTGTCTTTAAGCACCATAAAGGGAAATGCTGAAGAAAAATTCAACTGCCAGGCCAACCTGTTCTTGCCCATGGAAAGGACAGGAGACCAACTTATTCTTCACCATTAGCAGCACAATTTCCAATAATTGCACTTGATTGCATTCTTTCCTTTCCTCTCTCAAACTTGGTTTTGAGAAACTGAGAATTTTTTAAATATCAAATATATCATGATAAAATTAATGCTGCACAAAAAGCTGTTTTCCCTTTTTTTTCCTCAAAGTTTTCTCATACTATAATTGAAGCTTTCATCCCCTCATTCTAAGGATGCTTTAGAATTTGGATGAAGGATGAATAATAATTATGAACATTATTATGAATGTTTGTCAGCAACGGGTTATTGTTATTATTTAATTGTGCTGCTATCATCAATGTTTTCCTTTCTTCCTCTGAGTGGTATCTACAATATGTCTCTATTATACTTCTTTTTTTGGCAATGTTTTAACATGACACAATATGTGTCCGTAAAGTCATAGAGCATATCTTTTAAAGGCAGGAGGTTCATCTGACATCTCTAGACTGGCTTAAGAAAGCATTTTGGATCAGATTCTGTGAATCATTAGCATCAACAGAACCAATACAGTACCTAGCAACCACAGTTGGGACAAGCAATTCAATTATTTAGCAACACTTCACTAAATGAAAGTGCAACTATACTTATGATCTTACTTCAGCTTTCCTTTGTTTTACAGATTTTACAGATGCTGCTAAACAGAAATTGCCTGTTTCACAATACTGAGAAAAGAGGCTGTTTTAGAATATGGCTCTTTCTATAGTATTGCCTCTGACTCAATAATTAAATACTTTGTTCTTTACATATAGTAGTTTATACACTGCTCAAACAACTAAAGGGAACACAAAACTATTGTATGTAACGAACAAAGTATTTAATAAGGCTATTTCATTCATTCAGATTTCGGTTGTCTTCTGCTTGTGTTTCCTTTATTTTTTTGAGCAGTGTATATTGCTATGATTAATATGTTGTTGAAAGTACTGTATTAAATTACTCTGTAGTTCTAACTGTCACCCTTTCAGAAAGACTATGACTCCTGGTTTGCAATTAGAAGATTTGGTGAATTTCTTGAATACATTATAGAAACATCACATACAATTTCAACTGCACTTAAATCTTCAACAAAGTAAAAAGCATTGCTTTTGTTTGTTGATGGTTTAGAAACAAATGTATAGGTTCAGATTATGGATATGCATCCATTCCATTTCTTTAATATGCTCCATTTTTTCTGAATCCCTCTTCCTAAGTGAGAAGGCAATTATTCTTTGAAAAATATATGAAAGTCTTTTGAAATAAAACTGAAAGGCTTTTCATTAAAAAAAAAACCTGGCTTTGAACAATCCTGTAATTGTTCAAATAGAATTATTGCCACTATTCTCTGAAATTAAATGATTTTCTGTTGATTTTATTTCCAATTGTTGTGATGGAGTAGATTAATTGTGAATGGACACAAGGCAAAAATCCTGTCATTTTGAAGATTCTGGACAATTACAGGCATATTTCCCATTATCAGGATCAAGGCTACACACTTAGCTTTAAGCAGCATGCTAGGGATACATTCCCAAACGAAGATGAGGCCAAAAGAAAGAAGTGGATGAAATCAGATCAAAAACTCAATTGTATGTTACTTAATTTAAATATAATCCAAATCAATCAAATTAAATTGATATCATCTTATATATTTAATTATTTTTTCCTGTGGTTGTATTGGAACCTAATAAAAACTTCTTGAGTAATTTGGGAATCTCTATCCAAGGCTATGTGGTTGCAGTGATTTCAGCCTGTGTATCTCCCTTATAAAGTATTCATTGCATTCTATAATCTCCATCATAAAGCATTAACCACAACTTCTCTGGTCAAAATAGCAATAGAACACATATGTCTCTCAAGCAATTACAGTACATAATAAGTGTAATAATGAATGCTTCCAATATATTTTGGAATACAGTGGTGTATTCCAATATAGCAGTGGTGACATCATACTTTAAATATTTAAAAGATTACATCCTTTTTAAGTATCTGACAGGCATATGGATATCATCGAAGAAAGAGACCAGGTTTCAATGTCATGTTTTAAATTATTATTCATAATTGCCTACTCTTGGCCTGTGGCAGATGGTTTCTGAACATTCTTCTTTCTCAGGTGTATTAAATTTATTAATAATTCAGATTGGAATTCTTGAAAATGCAAAAATATGAGTTAATATGTGAAAGTTTGGGGGCCGACAGGATGGGAACCAAGAATTCGATCTAGAATCTTAATTATATCACAATTACCTGGCATCAGGCCCACCAGGTGGCAGGTGAAATATCTATTAATTCAGAAGGAAAATCTTCAAATTGAAGCACTTGTGAATACACACACACACATTTTAGTGGATAAACAGCTGTTGTGTATGTTATTTCATTCTTGTCCTCAATGAAGATTCTAATCTAGTCACATAGAGTTGAATTCCAGAAGTTAAGGGAGAAATTGGAGATTAGTGATTTCTGGACTTCTGGAGAAGTAATGGAAGACTAAAGATGGCTCCTTGGAGAATGGAGATGATGGCGGATGATGGCCGCAACAGGAAGAGAAGCCAATGAATGGATTGCCTCTCTGAAATTCCTCTCTGGAACAAGGAGAGGGCCAGGATGAGTCACAAGTGCTCTATCCAGTGGGTAGAATGTGAGAAGAATGTAAGACAGTGGTCTCCAAAGGGTTTTAGAATTCCGGTGACTGTGGGAAAGGCACCAAGCTATGGTTTGGTGCCTTCAAATGACACTGAATTCACATACTCCTCTGGGTCCCGTTAGCTAAACAATACTGGGTCAGCTAACAATGCCGGCTGGTGGGCCCGTGGGGGAGGGCCTTCTCTGTGGCTGCCCCAGCTCTCTGGAACCAGTAACCTCCTGAGATCTGGACCATCCCTACCCTATTGGCCTTCCGAGAAGCAGTGAAGTCCTGGCTTTTCCGGCAGGCCTGGGGCCGTTGATCTCGCTGTTGCGATCTGGCAAGATCCGGCCATGAATGGTGTGAATGGGTTTTAATTGTTTTTAATGTTTTAATTTTTAATGTTTTTATATATGGCTTTTAAATGCATTGTAAGCTGCTGATCTGCCCCCGTCTCCACACACACACAAACACAGCCAGCCGAGGGTTAAGAAAACACTTGGCACGCACACAGGTCGTTATCTCAAACTTGGCAACAATAGAAGCACCGTCTGCCAAGAGCTTTACTTCAACAGATAACATAAAATTACATACACATTGTAAATAGTCCAGCAAAACAATATCCCTTCGGCAGCTTCAGGCGTTGTTCAAGTGACTAGCCAGAGTTAGTTTTTGTTCGTCACGGAGTTTTACCAGCCACCACCCTCTCTTATATAGTCTCTGAGGTGTGGTCCAGTGACTCAGTTATAATCCCTAGCACGCCTCCTTAACTGCTGCAACCATTTATCACGCCTTCATTGGCGTGCATCCAGGAACGACGGCTCTCCTTCCTCACTCTCATCAGAGATACCTGGCTCCTGGCTAATCTCCTCTCCCTCAGCCAGCACCTGAGGCAGTGCCAGAGGGGAAGGCCTGGAGAGGGAGGCCTGGCTGACTCCTCTCCCTCATGTTCGGAGCCTTCTTCCTCCGATGAGATAGGCTCAGAGGGCGGGGCCACAACAGCTGCCTTGAGTCTTTGGAGAAAGGCAGCATACAAGTTGAATAAATAAATAAATAAATAAATAAAATACTTTCTCTCTTAATCACCTTAGAAAATTCTTGTAATGGCTTTTTGGTTGTTAAGGACCTCCAAAAGGGCAAGTTTCACTACACTGGATAAGTTTTCGTCTATCCTTTATAAAAGAAGTTTCATACACGTTTATGGACTTTAATTTTTTTATTATTGTTATTGAACAAACATCAAAAAGATGATTAGAATGTTGATTTTGAAACATTCTGGAACAGTTATAAATGGATTGAGGGACAGAGAGATTTGAATTAATATTTCCTATAAATTGTTTAAAATTTTACAAAATTATATATGGAGATTTTGAAGTTAGTTCCAAACCTACTGTGGAAAAATATTGTTGATTAGGAAAAAACCACATTGTTGATAAGAGGAAACTTTGAAAATTGACTAGAAGGAAGCAGAGAGAGTTAAAAATTACAATTAAAGAAAAAGAGATCCATTAATACAATGAAACAATATTATTTGACCAGAGAACATTCAAACATATTTGGAAACAATTGCTACTATAAAGAGAGATTTAAAAGAAGCTATAAAAAGATGAACAGATTTTACTAGATGAAACAGACTAATTTGAATGTGACTATGAAAGCAAGATTACAAGAATTATATGGGGGGAAATGCCACACAAATGAGACTGGCAGAAAAATTAATTTCATTAATTTACAAATGAAACTGCCTAAAGTTTCATTGATTAAAGGGAACATACAAATAATAAATTAGATCGGTGACTTTGATATCTTTCTTATTTTTGACTTACAAAAGAGACACATTAAATAATGACAGTGTTTCTAGAAGAAACTTGTGGTACATTATTTAAAAGGATTAAATATCAAGTTTTTAAAAAGTAAATGGAAGGAATATAAAGTGGATTTATTTGATCAATAATGCAACATCTGGAATCTATAGACCTCACATACATACAATCCAAAGTATGGATCTAGTACATATTATGACATCTTGTCATAATTGAAAAGAACCAACTAGAGAACCAGAAAAACCATCAATAACATTTTCAAAGGAATAAAATTCACTAGAAAAAAAGAAAACAACAATACATTACCCTTCCTGGATGTCCTCATCAGAGGAAGCAGTGATGACAACTTATAAACACAAGTCTATGGTAAAACCACCCACATTAACCAAGTGCTCCACAACAAAAGCAACAACCCAACTTCCCACAAGAGAAGATGTGTAATAATACTATATACACAAGCATAAACACACTGCAGCAACACTAAACATAAGAAAAAGGAAAAATATTATCTATATAACATCTTCCAACAAAATGGATATCCATGAAACTTCATCAAAAAGTGTCCAACCACTTATCCCAATATCAAAGAACACACAGACAGACTTAACCAATAGTTTCAACTGGGAAACTGAGCATCCTAAACATGTCAAGTTCAAAAACACTACAGATTTCCTGAAAGCCTGGCTCTGGCAAATCAGCCAACAAGAGGCACCTAGACATAAAAAAAACCCCTTCTACATATGGTTCAAAAAAGCCAGTCAAAAACCAAGAATGAAACAAAAAGACTAAAACACCTCCTCACCAGCAATCAACACTTAGATGAACAGAGATTAAAACCAAGATTGTTATTAGACCAACAATCAAGAATAAACAATACCAATCAAGGAATTGCCAAACATACTAAGAGTAAACAGCCCAAACAAAGAACCTCTAAGATGACCCCCAACTGATACTGAAAGAGCAAGTCACTAAAATATAGATTGAAAGCAAAACCCACTCCTTACTAGTACCAAAAATGTTATCTAGTTTGGTCATGAAATATTGAAAAAAAACAACCATAGCTTAGAGAGCACCAGAGAACATTAAACTATACATACATTGTGTTGGGTGTATATGTTTTGTGTGTGTATGTATATGTAAACACCTAAAATTTCTTACTTCTTTAAAAAATATTTTCTCCATTTGCCTAGTATTCTGACTCTAAATGTTTTCCTTTCCTGTTTCAGTTGATATAAAGACTTAACTGTCATGCTTCATCCTCTTTAGAGATTTGCTTGATACCCAATTTCATGAACATTTTTTAGCATGAGCATTGTTGCAGCAAAACAAGGAAAGAGTTCAGTGGGAAAATCCTGTTCTATTCTTTCACGTGTTTAATGACTGCTCACAACAGATGTTTTATTTTCTTCTTTTTTTTAACAAAGAAAACTGTTTTTGTAATACGTGTTCCCTAGACAAGAAGAGATCATGGAGAGAACATAATGAAAAGAATATGAAATATAGCTAAGGATCTCTATTATTTCACTGAGAGAAAATGAAGATCTGACATTTTAAATCATTTCATGATTCCCACACCATGCAATATATCTGTTCAAAGATTAGATTTTGATCTAATAGTGTAGTTACTTATGATTATTTGGAGAAGACTCATAGATATGTCCAAAACTGTATTTTTCTTTTAATGCCATGCCCTATCAGAGGTTGGCAATCATTATCATCCATATGTTCTTAAGTCATTCTTTGTATAATTTGCATAAATTATCCTCATTGAATATCCTTTGCCCTGTATTCTGATTTTTGATAGTATTCATAATTTTCAAAGATTTATTTGTTTGTCCAATTCCTGACCAAGGAAGAAATCCACTTGTACAGGATTTTATCCACAATATTAAAAACTGTGAGTTAATTGAGTATTAATTGGGCTCAACATTACTCTACCCAAAAGAAACAGCCAGTTTTTTGAGCATAATTGGAGGGATAGCATGTGAATATTTGAGGGGATGATGAGCCATAAAGAAGGCACATTTCCTAAGTCACAACAGATAGCACTCTTTAATCGAAGGGATTTGGAGCACATCCACTTGGCTTGATTTTTAAAGGAATTAAAATTCAAAAGTAGATAATAGTGTCAGTGGATGAACTCTATGTCTGTTCATATTAATTAACTGGCATTGTGAATCAGAGATAGCAACTGCTTCCTGTACTTGAATCTCAGGAATTTCAGAATATTTTCAGGCATAAATTTATCCATATGACTTTGGAATAATATTCCTCATGATCTGTAGTAAGAGAAACCACCTTTACAGAAAGGGGATTTTTTTCCTATGTTGCCTTAAATTTCATGACAGTGCTCCTCTTCAGCTGCTTCCCCCCATCCCCCCATCTCCTCAGATAGCTAGTTAAATTGACCTGATTTTGCAATTGCAATTTCAGCTTTTCCTAAAAAGTAAAAAAAAGTCAAATGTGTAAGATTCATTACACATTTGACAAGATATAGATGTCTTATTTGTCTCGAGTTTGGCTAATTTGACCTTAAATCAGTGCTGGGATTCAACTGGTTTGCACCTTTTCGGCCAAACCAGTTATTAAATTTCTGGCTGGCCATGCCCCACCCCGCCCCACCCAGCCACTACTTATTGGCCTCACATGCCTTGGCTGGTAACTTACAGCAGGGGTCCTCAAACTACAGCCTGTGGGCCAGATGTAGCCCGCCCAAGCCATTAATCTGGCCTGCAAGGGACCATGAGGTTACCCTGTCCACTTCATCCCACCCACCCATCGGCCCCCACCCTTCGGCTGAGCACAGGACTTCCCCTACCGAGCCCCGTGGGATTGAACTGGAAGGTAAGGGCAACAGAGTGCTTCTGGGGATGGGGCAGGGCAAAAATGGGACACGTGGAGGTTCTGGGAGGCCTTTCGGTTTTGGCTGGCAGAGTGCTTCTGTGGTGGGGGAGGGCAAAAACTGGTCCAGGAGGCCTCCGAGGGGCCTGTTTTTGCCCTCACACAGCCCCAGAAGCATTGTGCCAGCCAAAAAAGGGTTTATCTTTTGCAAGGAAAGTGCTCAAAGATTTGCCCAATGGAAGAGGCTGCACCTGCCACATAATTACACATCGCTTAGTGCCAGGTACCGACATGCTTTCTATTCATCCTGGATGAAGTCGAGCAGAAGCAGAGAGGAGCGGGAGGCTCAGTGTGGCACTCTCCCCTACCAGCTGAACTAGCCTGGAAGTGGCACGTCCCTGGTCCTGGGTTGGATGCGGGATCCGAGGCAGAGGGGAGGGTGAGCGGACGGCCCTCAGGGGAGAGCCTAAGCATGTCTCTAAGCATGTCTCGTAGGAGTTACGGGCAACTACTGGGCAGCTTTATTTGTACCCCGCTTCAAATCAAATCATATTAAATCTAATTGAATCATTTCCATCGAAACTCCGGGCAGATGGGGACTTGGACAGTATTTTGTGGACCCTGAGGAAAGTTGGCTGTTTGAACCATCTTTTATCAGAAGGGATGATATCATCAAATTCCTTGCCTTTGGACATCTGGCCGGCCACTGTGAGAGGGTGGCTGGGAAAAACTTTTCTCCCGCTGATTGTATAAACCAACTCCTTCAGCTGCTGTGAGAGAGCAGGGGATTCCGGGTTGCTGCTTATATAAAGACCTTCTGTCCTAGGACTCTGTGGACCCTACCAAACTGCTTTCCCATTCTGATCTTACTTACTTGATGTACTCGGCGGCGGAGCTATGTGCACTGCGAGACTCCCCCTCTCGCAGGTTTGGCCCTCCACTCTATCGAGGGCCTACCTTAATGACGGGCTTTGGAACCCCGAGAGGTGGCATGGTGCGAGAAGGGGGTTGAGGGGTTTTTTAGCTAAATTTTTAACCAAAATTTTAAGGGGACCCGGGAGGAAGGAAGGGGGTTGTAAAAGTGGACCTAGGGGGGTTCAGATAGCAACTGAGCGGGGTGATGGGTCGATTGGCTGCAACAGAGGGGTCGTGAAAGGAAATTTAACCGGGGAGCAGAGGGACGATAGGAAGGGCTGTGTAATTGAAACAATGAGTGGGAGGGGCAGGTATGATGGGCGCAGGGTGCCATATCATGTGCTGGGGGTGCGCACACGCTGTTTATGAGCAATTACGCACCCCGGCCCCCAATGCGCGACTCGTGTCCTGGGTTGTGCAGAGTCTCAGGCCCAGGGTCCGCGGCTGATGTTGTGTAATGCCAGGTCAGTCGTTAATAAAGCCCCCCTCATTTGTGATCTTATTTTAGAGGGGGGTGCGGACCTGGCAGGTATTACGGAGACCTGGTTGGGCCAAGAGGGGGGGTTCTCCTCGTTGAAACCAGGTTTCCGTGCATTTCATCAGCCAAGGGCCCAGGGGAGGGGTGGGGTAGTGGCGGTGATTATTAGGGAGAGTCTTTGTCTGAGGGAGACCACTGTTCCTCAGATAGCCGGATGTAAGTCCCTCTTTGTGAAGTGGGGCCGTGGGGTGCAGATGGGTTTGCTGACTGCATACCTGGCTCCCTACCACATGGCAGCGACCCTGCCCGAGCTACTCGACGTCATTGCCGAGGTGGCGGTTGACACCCGCAAACTTATTGTCATGGGGGATTTCAACCTTCCATCTGCGGGTGAGGCGTCAGAGGTGGCTCGGGAGTTCATGGCTTCCATGACGGCCATGGACCTGACCCAGTTAGTTCAAGGCCAACTCACATAGGGGGACACACTCTGGACCTGATTTTTGTCTCTGGTCAGTGATTGAATGATCTTGGTAGAGGGGACCTAGACATCAAACCTTGTCATGGACAGATCATTCGCTCCTTCACTTAGACTTTCCTACCGCTTTCCCCCACCGCAGGGAGACGGAACCGACCAAATTGTTCCGTCCCAGGCGCCTGATGGACCCCGAAAGGTTCCTGACAGAGTTTGGGCCGTTTCCTGAGACTCTGGCACACGACTTGACTGAAGAGCTGGTGGCCGCCTGGGAGAGTGCGGCCGCCGGAGCTTTGGACCGCGTCGTGACTTTGCGGCCTCTGACCCGATGCCGATCTCAATTGGCTCCTTGGTTCTCTGAGGAGCTGAGAGAGATGAAGTGTCGGAAAAGACGCCTAGAGAGCATTTGGAGGACTAGTCAATCCGATTCCGACCAGACACAGGTGAGGTCTTATATCAAGACCTACCTAGTGGCAATAAAAGCGGCGAAATCTAACCATTTCTCCGCTCTTATCGCATCTGCAGAGAACCGCCCAGCCGCCCTGTTTAGGGTGACCCACTCCCTTCTTCGGGGGGAGAGTGCGGGAAGATCCCTTGCAGGGCCATGCTGAGGATTTTGTGCAATTCCTGCATGATAAAGTCGCTCGGATTCGGGATGGCTTGGACTCCGATTGGATGAGTCCAGGGGAGGAGACAGGGGCAGGTCTTGAGAATGTTATCTGGGAGGAGTTTGATCCTGTGGCTCCCGAGGATGTGGACAGGGTTCTGGGTAGGATTAGTGCCGCCACATGTTTATTGGACCCGTGTCCCTCCTGGTTGGTACTGGCCTCCCAGGAGGTTACACGAGGCTGGCTCCAGGGGATTATAACTGCTTCTGAGTGAGGGTGCCTTTCCCGCCGCCTTGAAAGAGGCAGTGGTGAGGCCCCTCCTCAAGAAGCCTTCCCTGGACCCAGCTGAATTAGCTAACTACCGTCCGGTCTCCAACCTTCGTTTTGTGGCGAAGGTTGTTGAGAGTGTGGTGGCACGACAACTGCCCAGGCACCTGGATGAAGCTATCTATCTAGACCCGTGCCAGTCGGGCTTCAGGCAGGGGCACAGCACAGAAACGGCATTGGTTGCGTTGGTGGATGATCTCTGGAGGGCTCGGGACAAGGGTTGCTCCTCTGTCCTAGTCCTATTAGATCTCTCAGTGGCTTTTGATACCATCGACCATGGTATCATGCTGCAGCGGTTGAGAGGGTTAGGAATAGGGGGCACCGTTCTGCAGTGGTTCTCCTCCTTCCTCTCCGACCGCTCGCAGTTCATGTTGGCAGGGGGGCAGAGGTCGACCTCGAGGTGTCTCGCATGGGGAGTGCCACAAGGGTCGGTCCTCTCGCCCCTTCTGTTCAACATTTATGTGAAGTCGCTGGGTGAGATCATCTGTGGTTTTGGGGTGAAGTGTCATCTGTACGCTGATGATATTCAGCTGTACATCTCCACCCCAGACCACCCCAATGATGCCCTTGATGTGATGTCTCGCTGCCTGGAGGCCGTGCGGGTCTGGATGGGGAGGAAGAGGCTCAGACTCAACCCGTCCAAGACCGAGTGGCTATGGCTGCCGGCGTCCCGATATAGTCAGCAGGTGCCATCGCTGACTATTGGGGGTGAATCTTTGCCCCCCACAGAGGGCTCGCAATCTGGGTGTCCTCCTGGACGCACGGCTGTCTTTAGAAGAGCATATGACGGCCGTGGCCAGGGGGGCCTTTTATCAGGTTCGCCTGATCCACCAGTTGCAGCCCTTTCTGGATCAGGACGCCTTGCGCATGGTCACTCATGCCCTTGTCATCTCCCGGCTGGACTATTGTAATGCTCTCTACATGGGGCTCCCCTTGAAGAGCACTCGGAGGCTCCAACTGGTCCAGAATGTGGCCGCGCAGGTGGTTATGGGCGCAACTTGTTGTGCCCGCATGACACCCCTCCTGCGCGAGCTGCACTGGCTCCCAGTGGTCTTCCGGGTGCGATTCAAGGTGTTGGTTACCACCTTTAAAGTGCTCCATGGCATAGGACCCGGGTACCTTAGAGACCGTCTTCTGCCACCAATAGCCTCCCACCGACTAGTCCACTCCCACAGAGAGGGTCTCCCCAGGGTGCCATCAGCCAAGTTATGTCGGCTGGCGACACCCAGGGGGAGGGCCTTCTCTGTGGGAGCCCCAGCCCTGTGGAATGAACTGCCCCCGGAAATAGGTAAGATCTCCGACCTCCGGGTGTTTCGCTGTGCATTGAAGACCCTGTTGTTCCGCCAGGCCGGGCTATCAACATAATAATTTTAAATTGGGGTATTTTAAATTTTTGGGGTTTTAAATCGGCCAAATCTATTTAATTATTTTAATTTTTAATCATTGTGGTGTCTTGTGTTTTTAAATTGGCTGTACACCGCCCTGAGTCCTTCAGGAGAAGGGCGGTATAGAAATAAAATTATTACTATTACTATTACTATTACTATTATTATCATTATCATTATTATTATTAGAATAGATGTGAAAGGGTCCCATTGGGATCCTTTGGCATTTTCCCTCTCAGCGAAGCAATGGTGGCAAATCTTCAAGCTCTTTCCTCGACCAGTAGCTCTCCTGCCCTGCAAGGCAGCCACCTATAGCTCTCGGGCCCAATGGCATCAGCTGCTCCACACAAGCCTCCTCCTTCCTTCCTTCTTCCCTCCCTCCCTCCGTCCCTCCCTTCCCTTCCTTTCCCTCTGACAGCCACATGGTGGGAGAGCTGTGTGAGTGATGCAATGCTGGGAGCTGAGCGTGGTTCAGCCTCAGGGAGAGGGACCTCTCAGCCCCACCCTTGGCCGAGTCCCACATGGGGAGTCATGCATTGGGCAGTTGTGGTGTCCCTCTGTCTCTGCTTCTTAGTTCCGGCTTCCTCCGTCCCGACTTGGGGCAGATTTAACTTGGATTTTCTATGCCAAATTCCCACTTACTGTATTTTTCGATATAAGACGCTATAAGATGCTCCAAAGTATAAGACACACCTAGCTTTTTGGAAGGAAAATAAGAAAAAAAACCTTGCCTCTGCCTCCCAGCAATTTGCCTCCTTGCAGCAAACAGCAAAGAGCGTGGTCAGCTTCAGTACAGCCTGATTTAGCACGAGCAGCTGATTGGGGGTTGGATCTGCCTCCGGAATACCTCCAATCAGCTGTTCCAGGCTGCGGGAATCGCTGCTACCCATCACTGCCATCACTGCCCATCGCTGCTGTCACCTATCGCTGCCTCTGCATGCCCCATTTTTGGTCTCCGCACATCCCGTTTTTGGCCTGTTCCAGCCAGTGGGGATCACTGTTGCCGCCTATCCCTGCCGCCTGGAACAGGCCAAAAATGGGACACGCGGAGGCCAAAAATGGGGTGCACGGAGGCAGCGATAGAAGACAGCGGTGATGGGCGGTGATGGAGCTGATGGGCGGTGGCTGGAACAGCTGATAGGCGGTATTCCTATCCAACTGCCAGGTCGATCCAACTGCCAATCAGCTGCTTGTGCTAAATCAGGCTGTGCTGAAGCTGACCACACTGTTTGCTGTTTGTTGCAAGGAGGCAAATTGCTGGGAGGCAGACACCGAAGGGTGGGGGCCAGTGGGTGGGTGGGTGGGTCTTTGGCAATATTTGCTGTATAAGATGCACAGACATTTCCCCCACTTTTTTGGTGGGGAGTACGTCTTATACTCTGAAAAGTACAGTAAAGTTAAAGATTCCCAAAGATTAAAGTGTAATTCCGAATTTGGAAGAAAATGTAATAAGAAAAATAAGTATGTGATGCTCATCCATCTTTTTACATTCCTCTCTTCCTATACATTTCTTCCTGCTCCAGAGCTCTTGTACATCATTTTCCCCTCCTTCTAAATGATTCCTCACTTCTGTTCAGATATGTCAAGGGAATTATGGCTATTTTTAAAGTTACAAAACAATTCTTGTCATCATCACTAACAATATTTGAGTGAGAAAAGGAGGGTGAATTTCATTATCTTGACAGTGACTGTATCAAGCTGCCAGATGAAAAGGTCAGGTTTAAAAAAAAATGTAGATTCAGCAACTACACATCATTACTTGGCTAGGAAATTTTCTCAGGGGTGATGATTACACATTTCAAGACAATAATAAAGTGTGCATTCTTCATGAAACAATATCTCCATGCAACAATAACCCATAACCTTGTTTTTATTCATGTTCATAGCAATTTTCAAGTCTGATATAAAAGTTTATTTCACATATATGTAAAATCCTAAAAAAATAGACAACAGAGACCACTTCTCCCAATTTTTTATTCATTTGGTTTGATTATTTGTGGCAGCACCAAGCTAAACTTGCTGATCATGGAAAAGAGATCATATTACAGTACAGGAAAATCCCAATGCTGGAGATTACACAGGGATTTTACCACCACTGCCCCCATATTCTGGAAGAAGGTAAAAGCAAAGCATGTCCACATTTTTGTGAAGAAAATGATTATGTAGTCATCAGGAGACATGATTATGTAGTCATCGAGAGTTAGCTTGAAGAAAAATTTTACTGCTAAATTTCATCATATTCCCTAATTCACAACCAATGAACCAATGATGTTACATGGCAGAGAATCAAAATATTACACAGGACAAATTAGACAAGTGTTGATTGCCCTAAAGATAAAAAGGACAATCAGTGCAATTTGTTTGGAAGCCTGGATTGGAATTTATTTTCCATTCTAAATTCCAATCATCATCATGATCATCATCACCTTCTTCTTCTTCTTCCTCTTCCTCTTCTTCCTTCTCCTCCTCCTCCTCCTTCTGTGTCTAGATCAAACCTCAGAATGAAGCCACCTTCTTGGCTTTGTCATTGGCCCAAAATAAGTCATTATCAGTATATGTTTCTGGTAGTAGCTGACATACCAGCACATGGGCCAGACTCTGCCCAACTCTCTTTGTTCACATAGTATATTGTTATCTGTTAAAAGCAAACTTGGGGCACGTGCCCATTCATTTTATCATCTCTTGCTTACTAGTTCTGTGTCTGCTGCTACCTCTCTCCTGATCTTATGTCTCTAAGTGTAATAAGCATAAAAACATAAAGCAAATGTTCCCATTTCCAGTTGTCTGGAAGATAAAAAGAAGTAATATGTTTAAGCCTGTTTTATCGATCATGTAATTCTTTGAATAATATTTTCTATTATTTTATTAAAATAAATTTAATTAAAATACTATTATTAAGAAGAACACGTGAATAATAAATGTCCTAATTTCTTCCTTATATTGTAATCAACTCTATATTGTGTATGCCTATTTTGAATAGCAGAATTGTTATCACAAATGAGTAAATAATGAATGAATAATATTTAGACTTGTGGGACACTGCACTGTAGTCAGGTTGAAATCCTCTCTTTTTATTTCTATTAGTGACAATGATGAATTTATGCAAAATAACACGCTGGTTATTCTGTACATAATGAAATATAATCCAAATACAAAAGGATACCTGAACTGTGCTTTGTTACGAGGGAGATTTAATAATATAAGCTTAAATTCTCCGACAACCACTGAGAAGTCATCCACCACACATGCACTATGCAATAGCATGGAATGCAAGTGGTGCTGTCTTGTGTAATAGCAGAACCTTTCCTAAATGGAATCATTAGCTTTCCTGCCAATGGAAATTGTTATAATTGTTCATATGGTTGCAATTATTCAAACATGTCCTTCAAGTGAGAGAACTGCTTTTTCATCACTATAAGCATATTATTGAATGCCTAAATTACAGATTAATCAAAGTGACATGCCCAATCCTTCCAATGTATGCATCCCATTGAAATCTTGGTAATGTGAAGGAGAGGGGGCCCATAGGCAATGTTTGTCCACACTTTAGAATAGGCTGCATCTTGATTACCACATTTGTTTGGCTTTTCAGATCAAAGATCAAATTTTTCAGATGACACTGTGGTAGTGAGACTTGCTAAATTATGTTCATTTGCATTAGTTGAATATTTACCTTATCATTTTTATTCTCTTTTAACTTGGTTTTGATAGACATTCTATGGTGGCATTTTTTATGCTGTATACTGCCAAGAGTTACATCAATATAGAAATGCAATATGTCAGTTTTTTAGCCTTTCAAGAGTAGATGAATAACTATTTTCTTTTACCGTAACTGACATAGTAATCTTGTAGATGCTATACAGGACTGGAACAATGAACAATGTCTAAATGGGTTCTACCCACAGGAACCAATTTGAATATAGGCATTGGAGAATGACAAAAATTAAACACAGTGCTGTAAAACCTTTTATCCAAGCTTATTGCACAAATTAAATATATGACTGAAGGATATGATAGTTCATTTCTTAATTTTTTCCATATGTACCATCAGAAATATATTATTTTCAGTGTTCATTTTCTCAATAAATTACTAAAATATATTACTTTGGTATAGCTGGGTATGGAAAACTCAACTTAAATTACTCTTCTTCAAGCATGATATTTTACAAGTCTCTTTAGCAAGAGTTATTACATTTAAAGTGTAATAGTCTTTAAAAAATGAACTAATTATCAATTCATAAACAAAATTTCTCAAGGTGTATTTTGGTAAAGACTTTCTGAATCCTTTTTTCACAATCTAACAGTATATGAGTAGGGAAATATTTTCTTCATTGATAATTGGGGAGTTTGCAATTGGTTGTTTCCATGACAGTTGCTTAAATCTTAAGCAAGGGATATAAAACTTGTAGCTAAGGGTTATACCAATTTTATAACTCTTGTCTATTCCAGAGCCTGAAGAGAATTTATAAAATAATTGGAACAAACTATATTTTATACTTTGAAATACAACAACACTAAGCCACCATATGTACCTAAAAGATATATGTAAATAGATACATACATACACACAATCCCTAAAACAAATTTATAATCCATATAGTCTATAATGAAACACTGACTCTTATTTTTAAATATCTCAGTATTCCTTCAAAGAGATTTGCTATTTCCAATTTTCTATAGACGTTAAGACCTGAAGCACAGTTTTTTATGCTGGTTTGCTAACTGGTAGTTGCTATAACTTGCTAACTGCAGGATAAGGATGCCTCATTCATCATTGTTAAAGGACATGGTATTATGATTTTGTCTCAGCTTGTTGCACTAGCAACCTAAAGTTGTGTCTAGATACTCTACTGGCATTTTTCTTCCTCTGGTGACATAATACTTGCATATAAACATCAATATTTTCTTGGTGATACTACTGATTGTCATGGTCTAGGATTTGTCAAACTTCATTATCCACCTTAAATTGCTGCAGGCACACCATCCTTTCACAGCCACTCTGCACTGCCTCCATTATATCTTTAGCTCGTATTTCAAGAAAGACTGGACATCAGCTTTGAATTGCTGTCTTCAAATATATCACCCATTTTTCCAGCTAGGAGAACTGGGAAATGTTATTTTTTAAATATAAATATTTCACTCATTTAGAAGATAGCAAGGTTTTTGTTTATCCATAGCATCCCCATTTTCCTATTATCTTAAAAAGTAGGTGATAAAAGACCAGATACTGATACAATTCCCTCACCTGTCACCTCTTGTTCAGGCTGGTAGAAGTTGGTAATGTGACAAATAGAGCCTTTCCCCTTCTTAGTTCTCCTGTAACTCTTTTGACATGTATCTATCAGTTTTTCAGAAGACTACTAGATATGTCAAATAAACTGGAAGAGAAAGGGGGAAGGGGAGGAAAGGTTTTGTAATCCCATGGAAGGATCTATGCAACTAGCAAACTAAAATCTTAGTTTCCTTTGCAAAGCCTGTTGATCAGGGTTCAAAAGGAGCAAGAAATCAGGGGGGTGTTCTCTTTGTAAAACTACCAACATCTCCCCATGGATCAGGTGTTACAGTGCCTGATCTTTAGGGCTGAGGATGGTACTTTTATTGGTCTGGACTCCCCATGGATCAAGGCTGCACCCTATCTACATGTGATCCAGTAAAACAGTATCAGCAGCTGCAGAAATCCAAGGATAAGGTAAGTGGATTCTGCCCTGATACAGCGGTGTTTATTCTGCAAAGACAGGAATTATGCCAAGCAAAACAGACAACTTTTGTTGCAGATCAGCTAGTTCAGGTTCAGATTTTAGAAAAATATGCTTCCTGATATAGTGAAAGGTAATGGTGGTTATTTTCTCTCTCTATTTTTTTATGACAGAGAACCCAGTAACAATTTTTCTAAAATTGTCCCATATTAGATCTGTGAAGACAGCTACTGGTCTTACTCTTGAGGCAAAAGACACAGCAATGAGTCTAACACAACTAAGCCAGCATACTTTCATAAACTGAGAGAAAGCATATCAGTATGGTCATGAGGTAGTATCCATAATTTCCAATGCAATGTACTTTAACATATCCTAATTCTGAAAATATGAACATGTAACTAGCATTTTCTTTTAAAAGTGTCTCTCTGGGATTAAAAATATATCATTAGATTACCAAATATACTCCATATACCTTTTTTTATATTTTAAGAATTGCTGCTCAGCTGTTAATCAGCTATTAATGTTGATCATGGTGCCCTCATGGTGCGACCAGAACAATCTGGAACTGAACACACTCAAAAACATCAAAACCCTAACACCAAAAACGTCATCAAAAAAGCACAACAAAGAATGTTCTTTTTGCGCCAACTCAGAAAGCTCAAATTGCCCAAGGAGCTGCTAATATAGTTCTTCAGAGGAATGATTGAGTGTCATCTGCACCTCTATAACTGCCTGATTTGGTTCTGCAACCCAACAAGACAGACACAGACTTCAGAGGACAATTAGAACTGCAGAAAAAACAATTGCTACCAACCTGCCTTCCACTGAGGACTTGAATACTGTACAAGTCAAAAAGAGGGCTGTGAAAATACTTACAGACCCCTCACATCCTGGACATAAATTGTTTCAACTCCTACCCTCAAAACGACGCTATAGAGCACTGCATACCAGAACAATTAGACACAAAAAGAGTTTTTTCCAGAATGCCATCACTCTGCTAAACAAATAATTCCCTCAACACTGTCAAACTATTTACTAAATCTGCACTACTATTAATCTTCTCATCATCCCCAACATCCATCTCCTTCCACTTTGTTGCTTGTAACCTTATGATTTATATTGACTGTTTCCTAATATGATTTGATTGTTTATTTGTACCCTATGACTATCATTAAGTGTTGTACCTTAAGATTCTTGATGAACGTATCTTTTCTTTTATGTACACCAAGAGCATATGCACCAAGACAAATTCCTCCAATCACACTTGGCCAATAAAAATTCTATTCTATTATATTCTTCTATTCTATCATACCTGTTGTGGATGAAAGGAAGGTTTCTCTTTATCTCTTTTTCTTTTTTTCTTTGTCTGAACCTTCCTTTTTAAAAATTTGACAATTTGACAGTTTTAATTGTATAATGCAATCTTTAATTAAAATGTTGAACAAAAGAACAGTTTAGGTTCAGGTAAAACTTTTCTCAGAGATTATTTCATATAACATACAGTGAACTCAAAAAGAAGAGGCAAAAAAGGATATTTGATGGGATCAAATATGACATAAAATGAAAAAAATGAAAAAAATTCTAGAGAAGTATTTCTCAATAAATTAAACTTTTATATTGTTATCTATGGTAACAGTAGGAAAACTGAAAATAAAAACTAAGTATGCAAATGAAAAAGCTTTGGGTTTGCAAACATACCAGGAAATGGTTGGCATATAAATTATGAAGAGAAAAAGAAAAGAAAAGAATATTGAAATCATAAGAAGAAATCATAAGGAGAAATTGTATTTGAGATTAGATAGATATGCAAAAGGCATTTCATCAATTTTACTTTAACATGTATAAAGCATATAACATCACTCTGGAGAAAATACATGAATATTTAAAGAAACAAAATCTATTGAGGATTACAAAGGATTCTGGCAAAAATGCCCGTTTAAAAAAGCATGTTTGCGGCAAAAGGTTATAAAATTTGGCATGGTCACTTAACAGCCATCACAACTTACAGCAGTAATTCTTGGCTCAATTAGAAGTATAAATAAATAAAATAAATAGGTGAAAACATCGGTGAAGATAGTATTTGGCAGAATGGCCAAAAATTATTATAGTGGGCATACTGGGAAGAAGAAATGCTCTTGTCTAAAATCCAAGATAGCTTTATCCATCCACATAAATTAGGGCCCTCAATCATTTGGGGACATATGATATGATAGCCATTTTCACAAAGCAGAGATATATCTAATTCATAGTGATCTTGATCTTCTGCTATGTCTTATTTGTCTATTAATTCATTGTTGTTATTGTTGTTGTTGTTGTTTTACCTTCTCTACTCTAAAATAATAATTTTAGTTTTTTTAAAAAATAAGCTGTTGAGCACAAATAAGAAAAGCACATTGTTGCTTTTCTTATATGTGAGAAAAGAAATAATAGGAGATAAAAAGACAGCAGTAGACTAGTCTCTAAAATTCACAGTGCCTGTGAAGCAAAAACAGCTTGTTATTATTAATTATTAGCTTTGCCCAATTGTATATGTCCTACATCACTAGTAACTGAATGACAACAAGATAATCCTTGCTATCTAGGAACTATTTCTTAGTTTCTTTTCATTAAGTGCTGCTTTAGAAAATAGCTATTATGCTCTATCTAAAAAGAGGTTAAAATATGAGATTAGCAAAATATATCTGCTTATATGAGCATTTAGAAATAAAATTCTCACATAAAATATAAATACAGTACTATTCAATAATGAAAAAGACAGAAATAGATTTATGTTTATTCTTCTGGTGAAGTTGTTGCTGATGAGCAATTTGAAGAGCCCTGTTCTTGTTTCATTTTAGCTTCATAGAAGATTTGAATAACATTCCTTAAAAGAAAGTGTTTCAGACCTCTCTAAAGTGGGAAATCTGATTAGTAACATCATTAATAATAGAAATGGATCTCTGCAGCTGTCAGCAATTTGTTATCTTTGTTAGGGCTCTTAACAAAGATAACAGGGTCTGATATGGTTAGTTCTCGGAAAGGGAACCTGAAGGACATATTTGGAAATTGAAAAAAAATAACATAAAAAAATCAATGGCATAACACTTCTATAGTTACCAGTAAAAGCTGGTGATTCTGCCAGATTGGTTCTTAATAGATAAACTTATTAACAAATATGATGGATCTTTTTGTCTGTTGAAACTATACTATTTTACAAATGTCTGAGCAGATGAATGAAGCTTTATATTTTGTAAGTGATTTTGCTTTATTTTTATTTGAGTACTTGAATCCAATTCCTTTTTCTTGGCATTATCTTAAAATGCTAAATAAAATGTTTTCAAGGTAGAAAATCAGTAAATCATTTGTTAATAACACTTTCTGGTACTGAATGTTGATGCTTTCTTAACATCAAACTTATCCATTTTTTTGTCTTCCTCTCAAATAGCAAGATTTTTCAGGCAGAATGATAATACACAATGGGAAGTTGCTGAGCATTAATTTATGCCAGGCAAACAGCTGTTAAAGGCACAGAACCTCTACCAGAGTGAGAGAATGTGCTAAGCTTGTAGATAATGTATAGCTTGGGTTTTGCAACAGAGAACAACATATAAGAATTCCGGCAGAAATGATCATAAAATAAATAATTTTATTATTATAACAAATTTGGAATCAGACAAATGGATAGTTGGGAAATGAACATGCTTGATTAACTCATTAGCTGAATGCAGAGACATTCCAAAAACTATACTGAGCCTTGAAGCTATTCCCAGGATGTTATTATCAGATGATCAGCATCCTGAGAACTGCTTCAAAGCTCAGTCTGTGGCTCGGCTGGCCAAGTTGCCTCTTTGAAGACTGCTCATTCATAGCCAGATCTATTGCTTGCAGATAATTTAGAATTTTATTTTAATATCCTTCTCCTAGAGAATCATGTTTTTGTATCTGTACATTTGTTCAGTCCAGTGAACCAGTGTAAACAGGAATGTACATTAATGTGTTTTTAGAATTCACTAAATATACAAACCTATTATAATTACATAGTGAAGTAGAGGAAATGGGATGGAGTAAGCAAACTAAATAAAAACAGCAAGCCATAAAATTCACAGCATGCATTTTCTCTTATCCAATGTACAACATTGTGATATAGGAAAATGTGCTGGTGTTATAAGTATGTATTATATGGATATTTTTACCACTAAAAGTTTTGAGGAAATGATTTTATTGTGCGGTATGCTTCCTTAGAAATATTTTATAACAATAAACCAATTCATTTAGAAATGTTTGTCAACTAGAAATTTTACAAGCTAAGCCCAATTGTTATAGGAATTCTCTATGGGATTCCCTTTTTCTCTAGAATCTGAATTTGTAATTTCTGGCTCCTTTTTTCAATAAGGGTAGACCATATGGACTCACTTCAGTCTCATTGAGATGTCCCAAATCAATGAACAGAGGGATAAACCAAAAGTTGCTGATCAATAAAGAATTGAAGTATATAGATACCATAGAATCATAGAACCATTGGGCTGTAAGAGACTTTGGAAGTCTTCTATTCCAACTCTCTTCACGGGATAGGAGTCCTTATTTTATCCCAGATAATGGTTGTCCAATTTTATTCTGGAAAATCTCCAGTGATGGGCCACCCTCAACTTCTGGCTGTTCCACTGACTGATTGTTCTGTCAGGAAATTTCTCTTTAGTTCCAGATTGGATCTTTCTCTTACTTTTCCTGTAAGTATTGTAAGACAGCTATCATGTCATCCCTAAGCCTTCTCTTAGGCTAAACATAGCTAGTTCCCTTAGCCATTCATCATATGGTTTAACTTCCATTTCCTTTAGCATCTTTGTTGCTCTTTTCTGTACTCTTTCTTGGCATCTTTTTTGTATCGTGGTGATCAGAACTAGACACTGTATTCCAACTGTGGCCTTACTAGCACAGAGAAGGCGAAGTCCCCAAAGGCTTAATAGTCTGAGGAAAAATTCTAGAAAGGAGCCATCCTAATTCATCAGTAGTTAAAAGGCCCTACTGGTGCAGGAATGGTTACAACTGGTGCACTGCCTGAAGATGTGCAAAGGTTCTCCAAGCCAGAGCTGTCACGTACTCTTCAAGTAGGAGCTGTGACTCTCAGAAGATCTTCAGATTGCATATCAGGTCTATCTGGGGTAGTGGCAGCACATCCAGAACTACAGATGGAAGAATCTTCCTGCGAAGGTTGAATTGAAGCCCATTTTGCTCCACCAAGATCTGAACAGCATCCAGACATCGGGATAGGATATCCACAGCATCACTGAAGAGCCCTGGAGTAGAGATATTGTTCTGTCCTAGAACAAAGGCATGGACTCACGGCTAGGCTAATCAATTCTTTATTAAGGCAACAGATAACTTTAGTACAACGAATACCTCAGTAACGAACAAACACAAAACTGCCTGACAGCTGCTTAAATAGCGAGCTGTCAGACTAGAACGTCCAATCATAAGGGTGTATTTCTCCCGCTCAGCAGTCCCACACGTCTTAGCCAATCGCGGGAGGGCAGCAACAACGGAGTCCGCAGGCGTCGGTACTGCGAGGACTCAACACTCCTTCCCACCTGGACCGCACATGCGTAATCTTCTAAGTACGCAGTCCGACGTTGGTTCCGCCCAGATCGTCTCAGTTCAGGGCTGGCCTTCGGCATAGGCGGAGTCATGGTGCTGTCCTGTGCCAGGTTGGAGGGCCAAGAACGAGGAGTGGGCGGAACAACTGTCAACGCGGGAGAATCAACTCGAACAGGTGAGTTTGCCGATGAGAAAGCATCGGGTTGTAGAGAGGCTGAAGGTGGAAACTGTGAGGGCGGCCTAGTGGGTGTATACGGTGGCTTAATGGTCTCGGCTGGATTTGCCTGCTCACAGGGAAGGCCCTCCGTCGCAAAGGCCCTCCACCGCAGTTGAATCACATGCCGCCTCCAGACACATCCGTCATCGAGCTGGACCCTATAAGAGTAGGGTCCGGTTAGTTGGCAAATGTGGCCCGGGACCCACTTAACACCTGTTCCGAAATTTTGTGCATAGACAGGGTCCCCTATAGCAAAGGTCCAGGTGTGTTTATTGCCTGCCTTAAAATCATCTGGCGCATAAGCAGGGTGTAGTCGGTCCAATACGGTCTGGAGTCGCCGGCCCATAAGTAGTTCGGCCGGGCTTGTTTTTGAGACCGGCAGGGGGTCGTATGTTGAGCTAAAAGGTACTGGCTAATTTTGTGGTGCCAATTTGAAGGCCCCAGGCGGCCTAGAGCCTCCTTGGCTGATCTCACGGCCCTTTCCGCCTGACCATTAGCGGCTGGATGGAAAGGAGCCGTTGTTGTGTGGCGGATGCCTAGTTTGGTCACAAACTGCAGGAAGGGTGCCGAAATGAATTGCGGCCTGTTATCGGTGACTATGGTATCGGGAAGCCCGTGTGTAGCAAACAACCCCTCTAGGACCCTAGTGACTGTGTCGGTCGTTGTGGAGTGCATGAGAGCCAACTCCAGCCATTTAGAATAGGCATCAACGACAACTAGGAACATGTAACCTTGGAAAGGGCCAGCGAAATCCGTATGGATTCGTGCCCAGGGAGCCCGTGGCACTTTCCCTTCCCTAGTTGGGGCCGCTGGAGGGGCTGGCCGGGACGATTGGCACTGAGGGCACGTGGCCACCCAGTGTTCAATCTCGCGATCCATGCCGGAACACGAGACATAGCTGCGGCCCAGCCCCTTCATGCGAACAATGCCCGGGTGAGAGTTATGGAGGTGGGACAAGACAGGGCGCCTTAACCCTGTCGGAATAACGACCCTGTGGCCCCAGAGAAGGCAACCCTTTAGAGTAGAGAGCTCGTTCTGCCTACGCAGGTATGGAACAAACTCGGCCTGGATAGGACCCTTGGGCCACCCCCTGCGGACCCAATCTAATACCTGGGAAATGGCTGGGTCTGTGGCGGACCCAGCTTGTATGTCAGAAGCAGTGAGAAGGAAATTGAAATCTTCAATGAGGAGGACGGAGGACGTGGGAGCCGGGTCGGAATCAGGAGTTGCCAAGTTGCCCTATAGCCAAACCGGGACGGTAGACTAGATGATATGAATATGCGGCCAAGAACTCGGCCCAGCGGGACATACGGGGCGAGAGCATGATGGGTGTTTGTTTGTCCCCGGAGAGCAGCCCAAGCAGGGGTTTATGGTCGGTGAAGAGGGTAAATGACCGGCCATATAGATAATCATGGAATCGCTTGACCCCGGCGACAGCCGCCAGAGCCTTGCAATCCAACTGACTATAATTCTGCTCCGGGGCGGACAGGGTCCTAGAGTAAAAAGCAATCGGGGCTTCAATGCCAGAAGGGAATACATGGCTAAGAACGGCGCCGATGCCATAAGGCGAGGTGTCGCAAGTCAAGGACAAGGACAAGCTCTCATCATATTGGACGAGAACAGCCCGTGACGTCAGCGTGTCTTTGACAGCTTGAAATGACGCGGCAGCAGCGCGACTCCACACCCAGGGTGCCTTTGAATCAAGGAGGTGGTGCAAGGGCTCGGCAAGGGACGCCTTGTGAGGGAGAAAAACCGAATAGAAATTAAGGAGCCCCAGGAAAGCCTGTAACTCTGCCCTGCAGGTGGGGGTGGGGGCGTGTTTAATGGCGGCGATCTTGGAAGGGGTCAGGTGAATTCCTCGAGCATCTATGAGGAACCCCAAGAATTCCACCTGGGGCACCCCAATAACGCACTTCGATTTCTTAAGGCGGAGGCCAGTGCCGCGCAAATGGTCCAAGACAGACTGCAGCTTAGCGAGGAGATCAGATTGGTCTCCAGCGGAGACCAATATGTCATCAAAATAGGAGACTACCCCGGGAATATCCTGAAGCAATCGTTCCATGATGCTTTGGAATATTCCCGGGGCAACACTTACACCAAATTGGAGTCGGGTGCATTTAAACGCACCCGTGGGTAACTATGGTCTGGGCCATGGCCGTCAGCTCATCAACAGGGAGTTGCTGATAAGCCTGGGCCAAGTCTAACTTGGCAAAGACCCGGCCATGGCCCAGGGAGTGCAGCAGATGCTGCACCACCGGCACCGGGTAGGGGTTGGCCTGCAGCGCCTTATTTAAGGAACACTTATAGTCGGCGCAGATCCTAATGGACCCGTCCTGTTTCAGAGGAATGACAATGGGGGTTTCCCAGCTCGCGTGATCTACAGGTACAAGGACACCCTGGGCAATGAGCTTATCCAGCTCCTTATCCACCCGTGGGTGCAAGGCTAGGGGCACCCTTCGTGGTTTGAGTCTAACAGGCACCACCTGGGGGTCCAAATTAAAAGATATGGGTCGACCCGTGTATTTGCCCAGTTGATCGGAAAACACATCTGCAAATTTTTTTTTAATTTTTTTATTTGATTTATATGCCGCCCTTCTCCGAAGACTCAGGGCGGCTTACAATGTGCTCAGCAATAGCCTTCATCCTTTTGTATATTTATACAAAGTCAGCTTATTGCCCCCACAACTGGGTCCTCATTTCACCTACCTTAGAAAGGATGGAAGGCTGAGTCAACCTTGAGCCTTGGCGAGATTCGAACCTGCAGTAATTGCAGGCAGCTGGTCTTAATAAGCTTAATAACAGGGTGCCTTAAACCCCTGTAGTACCAAGGCTCTTGGTATTCAAGGGCTAATGTGGAAGCAACATCTGGGCACACGGTGTGTATGCCCAAGATTGTCAACCTTAGCGCGGCAAACCAGTCTAGGCCTAGCAGGCTAGGTAGATTGTCCTTTACGACAATTAGTGGTAGTTTGCCAGAGAAGGACTGATAGGATACTTGGAAGGTGTCATAACCCAAGGTAGCAATGGACTTCCCTTGATAATCCCTTAATATGACTGGGCAAGGTTTGAGCTGCCGGCAGGACACCCCAGGCAGTAATTTGGTTAGGGTAGACCAGGCAATGAGGGACTTGGAGGAACCCGTGTCAACCTCCATGCGGCAGGCCGATCCTTCCAGAACCACCGTGAGGAAAAGTTTGTTGGCAGCGGGAGAAGAAGAGGCATTGCTCACAGCAACTTCCAGCGGGTCCTCATAACGGATCACAGCAACACAGTCGTCGTGGCGAACAGCCGATCTCCGGCCCTGGCGGCGATCTGGTGGAGGTGCAGTAGAAGGGACGGCCATAGGATTGGGAGCCCGGCAAACCCGAGATAGGTGGCCCCGCTTGCCACAGCGGCGGCAAATCACGGTCTTAAATCTGCAGTTGGTCCTACGATGGTTGCCACCGCAGCCCAAACAAGAGTCTTGGGCTGACTTCAGAATTTTGCTGGTCGCTCCCTGTCGCCGACGAGTCGCCCTGAGGCGACTCACCTCTCTCTAGTCGTCAGAGGAATCCAGCAGGCCAACCTCCTCGTAATGGACGGACAGAGGCTTCGCAGCGGCTGCCGAGGGCGTTTGGAACCGTTGAATTTCAGCGGCAGAGCAGCCAGACATTTCAGCGGCCCTGGCCTCGTCCAGGGCTACCTGGAGTGTCAATTCAGACCGTGCCAATAATCTCCGTTGCAGCTTTAAATCCTTAATGCCACAGACTAATTGATCCAAAAGCATCTCGTCCAAATCACGAAACTCGCAGTGGAGCACTGCGGAGCGCAAGGAGGCCATGTAGTGGTTCACAGATTCCCCCTCCGACTGTGAGCGCTGCCAAAAAGCATGACGGCGCGCAATACGAGACGGTGTGGGGGAGAAATGGTTCTTAAGTCTCTCTAATAACGTGTCCCATGAAACGTCAAACACTTGTTGTGGGGTGGCTAGAGCCCTGGCAGTTCCGAAGATCTCACTTCCACAGGAGCTGAGGAAGTAGCCCCGTTTCCGAGCGCTGGACAAATCAGTCAATGCATTCGCTTGAAGGAAGCACTCAAAACGCTCCATATAAGTGTCCCATGTTTCCGCCGATGGGACGAACGGGGAAAATACTGGCAAAAACGTTGACATGGTCAGTGTGGGTAAGTGACAGGTGCTGCTTCTACAGCACTGCCGCAGCCGTTGCCGATCCCACCCTCGTCGCCAAACGTTCTGTCCTAGAACAAAGGCATGGACTCACGGCTAGGCTAATCAATTCTTTATTAAGGCAACAGATAACTTTAGTACAACGAATACCTCAGTAACGAACGAACACAAAACTGCCTGACAGCTGCTTAAATAGCGAGCTGTCAGACTAGAACGTCCAATCATAAGGGTGTATTTCTCCCGCTCGGCAGTCCCACGTGTCTTAGCCAATCGCGGGAGGGCAGCAACAACGGCGTCCGCAGGCGTCGGTACTGCGAGGACTCAACAGATATAAAGCTGTATATCATCTGCACATTAAGGATTTTTCATTGCAAACTGAGGGATGACCTCACACAATCACCTCATGTACTGTAGATGAAAAATAGGAGTGAAGAAAGAATAGAAGCAACCCATAGGTGAAATCTCTCCCTGCTATCAACATCACTGAAGCTGATCTAGAGAAAGGAGGTGAACCAACAAACACAGTGCCACCCACCTCCAGCTCCCAGAGCCCGCCAAGAAGCATACCATGATCAATGGTATCAAATGCTAAGAGGTAAAGAAGAGAATGACCAGAAGTCATTCATGAGTAAGATCAATGCCATCTCAGCCCCAAACCCTGGCCTGAACCCCAACTGAAAGTGGTCTAGATAATTTTTGTTGCTAATTTCATGGGAAGCAGAGAATAATAATGCAGAGACATAGGAAAATGCAAAGTGTAACTGTTTTTCTTATGATATTTAGGAGATTTATAGGACATATATCCACTGGTTTTGAAGCAAGGAAACATAGATTGTCATTTTAAACCCAGATTTACATAAAAAAAAGAATTAGTGCTAAATCATCTAATGTAGTCAATGTCTAAATATAGTAAGGCAGGTTCATTGTAAACATTTAAGTGTTTTTATTTCTTTTCAATTAGTTTAGCATAGTTATTACTGTTTCATTTCTTAATTGTTGCTTTCATAATTCCTGCTTTTGTTATTTAATTAATTTCTAGGCTCACTGTTGATTTGTATTACTATTCTATTCACAAACTGCTGAACTCTTATATTTTATTTGTTGTTTAGCTAGTGCTGTCTAAAATTAGTCTTTTCTGAATCAACAACATATATAATTTTAGGTAGGGTTACATTGGGAATATAGTTTATGATATTGAATAACTGGGATTATTTCATTTGATTGCAGATTATTTATCATTAGAATTTACAAACAGATTAAAATTTATATGACAATTGCTGAATTATAAAAATATGGAACACACTTTTACAATCATGAGCTAAAATACTGTATCGATGGATATAAATTGAAGAATAATTCAGTTGTGATTTAATTAGGCTGTTTCTTGGCTTACTGAACATATGAGGACTGAGAAGAAAATATGCTTTCATCCTGTAGAAATCAATAGAATGTAAATTAGTTGTAGGCATTTCAAAAAATTGTGCAGGACCTGTCTCCCAAACAACTTCCCCAGAGAAAAGAAAAAAAACAAGCTAAGGAAGACAAGTAACCTTGAGAAAGATGCTAATGGGAAAGTTGCAAGGATAATCACTAAAAAAGTAGAGGAGTACACAGATCAATATAGTTGACAACAATTTAAGATAATTAGAGTAATAGAAAAAATAGCATCATATTTATCGGAAGGAACTGATTATTCTCTGGAAGGATTGAATTCTATCTACTACAAGACATGAATTTTGAAGATAAAGAAATTACTGTAATAGAACATTAGATATTCACATCATTATACTTATGCTTCTATAATTCATATGGGTGCATATGTGCCTGCATGCTCTTATTTTTACATATGATTTTGCAAAATGAAACCAACTTTTAGTTTTGCTGAGAAAAAGCATGTATTGCTCAAAATATCACCGGATATGAATTTATTCTTGATATTTTAATACAATAATGTGCAAAAATAATACAGGCAAATAATCTCATTTTAATGTTAATTCAGAGTTCAACACAGATAATTTACTTCAATGGTGAAATACGCACTCTAAAATTATTTTCATTTAATCAATGTATAATACTTTTAACAAACATTAGAAAAAATAATATGAATCACAGAAATAAGAATATTTTAGAAAAAGATATCCACTTGAATGTTGACTACAAAATCTGAAATTAAATTTTTTTCTTCTTAGGTTAGAAAGCTAAATGTCAATATTTTTTGGAAGATATTTCAGGTTAGTAGGTTGTTGATAGTAGTAGTATCAACAATAGGCCTAGAAACGAAAGAACAGAAATTAACAGTTAATCTGAATGGCTATTGGAAACATTTAACAAACTATTATTTTCAAACAATGTCTTTAATATGAAAATATACAGCTTGAATACCCAGAGCTACATACACCCACTCAAAATTCTTCAAAAGCAACCACAAATTTTTAATATGATAGAAACAGGAAATGGTTAAATTCATTTGGCATAATCATATTCATTTTGATAATTCAATATAAATTATATTATATTTGTATTGAATTATCAAAATGAATATGATACCTGAGGTAAACTCAAAGTCCCCCCCAAAAAATTATTACCCCAGATTTAACATGCTAGATACTCTAGTATGTTCCTTTTCTCAAGTATCTATTTTTACTACTTCTCTTAAGAGTGGATCAGCTTTCTATACTCGATAAACATGCCCTACATTTACCAGACTAGTTTTAATTAAATTTCCTATGTACTGCAAAATATGTATTTACTTCTAAAAATCAAATATATTTAAAAACTATTTTAACAGTGAAAGGTAACAATAAAAATAAAAGTTGACTACACCAGAAATAATAGAATAAAAAAAACACATCCAGTACATTAGAGGCATTAAAATAAACTAAAAATTAAGAAGAAAAATATTTAAGAATAATTAATGTTCATATTATATATAGAACTGTTTCTTCGCTATACTTTGTTTCCTTTCCTTCCTCCCTTTTGTTTTCAAAGATCAAATCTGATGATACTTCCTTTCATAGGTATGAAGGGACGGACAGCACTTAAAGAATTATTATCACTTATAGGTGAATTGATCAGCAAGATGTAACAAAACAAGATTATATTGTATGACAGCATACATTCCTTTCCAGCAATCAGAAAACAATTAAGTTGGACAACTTAATATAATTTTAATTCTGTTAAAATGCAAATATTTGGAAGTTCAAATGATTACAACAGTCAGTTAAATATATAAAATCAAGATATGTTGTCAAATCAAAGTATTGTTTGTCAGTCATTCAAGTATTGGAGTTTGATAACATCAAACTCCAAACAAAATTAAAAAAATAATCTTTCCAAGATTGATTTTTTTTTTTACCTCAGAATAATTGAGACAAGGACAACATGAAGAAAAATTGAGGAATGAACTTGTATTATTTATGCCAATTAACAGCCAGGGCTGTTTTTCAAAAATGAATTTGTCATTAATTGAACTTAATTCAGGAATAGTATAAATGTTGGTACAATGACAGATAATCTTTGGAATAGGTTAGAAAAAATACTGTCAATAGCATATGATGAACATTTGATTTCAGTTGGAGGAATGAATCAGAACAAACTAGAAAAATCTGAATAAATTAATCAATACAAATTAATTATCTATACTTATTTATCCATGTAAGTCAAAATATACAAGGCAATAAAGGGTCAGCCCATTTGACCCAGATCCTTCTGTTCACCACAAAGGTGAACACTACACCTTTTAACATGCAACGTATCTATGCCAGCATTAGTTTACTAGAAAACATAATGTCTAACTTGCCACAATGAGTGACAGGATCCAAAACAATATTTCACATTTGGCTTGCAGGAGGGAAATGAGAGGAAACAAGATTAATTGACCACAGAACCATATCTTTGTCTATAAGTCATACCTAACAATTGATAATTACAAGAAAATGATACAATCTGTCCCATTACCAATGAGTTCAGTGTTCAGCATGGCAAAATTTAGATTGCTTAAAAGCAGCAGGCCAGGTTCAATACCTGTATCATTCCTTCTATGTTCTCATGCAAGTGCTAGAGCTGTGTTTCAGCAGCAGAAGCAGCAGCTGTTATGCTTGTAATACAGCCATATTTCTGAGAAAAGTATGCAACAAGCAAATGCCCTGGAGATTTACCTTTCAGATGGAAGGGGTGACAAACATTTCAAATTGAATCAACATGTTTTGGATGCCTAAAAACACTTGCTATTAACTGTGGAGAGTATACTCAGATTCTAATGCATAGAAATATGCTGAAGTTCCAAGAAGGTTCCACATCCATTTGCACTATTAAGGTGACCCAAAAGGCACAGATAAACCTCCAAGTGGCCTCAATAACTCTGACAGAGAGTGCTACCGACCAGATGGCTGCAAGGAATATAAAACCTTCCATTCTTCAGTTCAGAACTGAAGAAGTTTCCTGAATAAGAAGTGAAATGTCTTCAAGGAAAAACAAAGAAAGCCCAATTGCCTTTTGAAAAAGTACCTTTGTTACAGTCACTTGGAGATTGAGGTGTGTAGCATAAAAAATTAATAATAAATAAAATAATGAATAAATGGGCAGTGTGCTCCCACTTTATTAAGGTGCCATAAAGAGAAAAACCATATATAAGTCCATTCAGTTATAAGTTTCAGTGAATTTAGTGGTATTCCCTACCAGATAATAAAACTGCATTTTTAAAGGATAGGCAAGTGTATTCAATATTTATTCATTTAAAAGAACAAAATCTGTTCTTATGACCTGTGATTCAATGAAGATCTATCCTTGTAAGATTATGGGTTGGTGCAATAGAAAACCCTCTGAGTTATTTATACACTTTGCATATGTGTACACTGATACATGCATGCATGCATTTTGCATTTTACATCTATGTATTGTAGAAGTTTAATGATATATAGTGGTGTTAGGGTTGTTATTGTTATATTTTTATGCCAGTGTAACACTGAGTTGGGTGGCTTTATGATTTTTATAAATAAATAAATCAATGAATGCCAACTGTTGTCTCTGTTTTACCTTTGGGTTCCCTCAGAGCTAAATTGGGCAGTGGAAAAGGAACTGGCAAGGAGGGATAAGTAAAGTTTTATAACTCTGGTGGTGCAAATCCTGATCACACTGTAAAGATGCAATGAATGTTGGGAAATTCCACTTCAAGTAGTCTAGCCATTGAAAGGATAAAGGAAACCATAGCCCAGGAAATTCAAATACTTACTAATCACTCAGGAGAATTTCCTTCTTGGATGGGTGTTTATAAAACCATAAAGACAGCTTCCATTTTCTTTCTGTTTTTGGGTAGTCTTCTCAGAGGTTGCCTGGAACCAAGAAGAAATAAAAGGAAGTCAGCAGCAACAGGGACAGATCTAGTAAAACTGGTCAGCAAGCTAGGATCAGTGAATCTATAAGTTTATTTATTTCACAGATAAAGATCAAGACTGTATAAACCTGTACTGGTTTTGGTGAGTTCATGAGATAGCACCTATAGGCTAATTGTGATTGATACAAACCTCTTCAAAGAAACAAGGGATTTCTTAAAAATCAGATGGGGATCAGTGGGGTGCAAGCTACCACAACCTGTGGTACATGTAAGTATGACAGTTAACTCTCACACTGTCAGTAAAATGCAAGGGAACAACAAATCTATCTATTGTTAAAAATAAAAGGTTAATCAAAGCAAGCCAGCCAGCTGAAAGACAAGTAGTCTGTTAAGTAGAAGAAGAGATAAATTTGCAACAGGACTAAACTTTAAACCTCATATTATAAATAGTAATTGTTTATTAATAACAGTTGCAGTTTATTAACTATAGTTGGGTCATTTAATGGATTTTTCCCTTTTTTTGAGGGAGAGTATGAAATCAGAAAATAAAATAGGGAAAGCAAGCAGCATTATTTATAAATCCTCAATAGCAGCATTACATGGGTCACAAGACCAAAGTGAAAGAATGAGGACATTAAGAATGGAGTATTTATCAGCATTCTGAGTCACAGCCCAATTTCTAGAGTAATGCACTGGACATTGGATGATTTTTTCCCCCTCTGCAGTCCCTAGTTGGATTTAACTCATTTTCTAAGTGAATTTTTCTTTTGCTGTTCCCCCCACCCCCCACAATACCAAGTAAGGTCTAATTTTGTTCTGTTTCCAGAGATTGGGTGTTGGTCTTACCTGATACGCCCTTTCTATGATAGGTGGGCACAGCAGTCATGCCTGGGAGTGACACTGCCTTGCTCCAATGAGACCGAGTCTGCTGTAAAGTTCTTAAGTCCTGCCTCTTCCTGTGTAGTCCAGTTTTGAGACAAGGTAGATCAGCAGATTGTCATGTCTGGAAAATTAGAACATACGTGAGATTGCCACCCACCCCCATGCCCCGGAACGGCCCAACAGGAAGGGGCTGACTGCCGGGCCCACCTATCACAGAAAGAGCGTATCAGGTAAGACCAACGCCCATTCTCATGACAGTGGGCATGGCAGTCATGCCTGGGACATACCAAAGCCAATGTCCTATAGGGTGGGATCAGGCCGGACCCGGGAAGCAGTCTCCAGATGCACTTCTTGCAAAACTCTCCTTCCAAATGCCGGATCAGCCGAAGCGTAGGTATCCAACCGGTAATGCCGGATAAACGGAGTAGGAGAGGACCAGGTGGCCGCTCTGCAAACTTCCTCCAGGGGGCCCCTGGTGGACCAGGCCACCGATGTGGCCGCGCTCCTTGTGGAATGTGCCGTAATATTCTGGGGAACCGGCAAGGCCTGGACTGAATACGCCGTAGCTATGGTAGCCCTGATCCACCGGCCAATGGCCGAAGAAGACAGCTTGGCGCCCATGGCAGAGGGCTGGAAGGCGACAAACAGGGCTTCTGTGCGACGGAAAGAAGTTGTGCGGGCAATGTATATCTTAAGGGCTCTGCGAACATCTAGAGTGTGCCACGCCCGTTCCAGTCGGTGCTGAAGGGCAGAAATTGGGAAGAACAAGTTCCTGTGATCTGTGAAAAACAGAATTGATCCTGGGAATAAATGCCGAATCCAGACGCAGGACCACCTTGTCCGCATGAAAAATACACAGATCTTGTCAGACCGACAGGGTTGCTAACTCTGAGATCCGGCAGGCTGAGGTTATGGCCACCAGGAAAGAAACCTTGAAAGACAGAAATTTGAGGTCGACCTCCTGAAGAGGTTCAAAGGGGTGCCTAGTGAGTGCAGACAATACCTTGGGAAGGTCCCAAGTAGGGAACCTGTGTATGACTGGAGGTCTGAAGTTTGTAGCTCCACACAAAAAACTGCAAATCAAAGGATCCTTAGACAGCGATACAGCTGATGAGTAAGACAGAACAGAAGAAATCGCTAATACCTGGCATCATAGAGTATTCGGAGAGAGACCTGAAGAGAAACCGTCTTGTAGGAAGCCAAGGATCTGAACAACTGATGCTGACTTGGGAACGATATTGCATCGCCTACACCATTTGGAGAAAGCAGTCCAGGTGGCATCGTAAATACAAGTTGTAGATCTGCGTCAAGAGGCCTGAATGGTTGTGATGACATCCGGGGGAACTTGAGCCTCCGTCAAGATAACCGCTCAATCTCCAGATGGCTAGCTGGAAGGACTGTGGATCTGGATGAACTAGTCGTCCTTGTAGCAGAGACACCTGACTGTTGGGAATCTGCCAGGGAGGGGCCACCGACAGGAACACTAGGTCCACGAACCAAGGATGGCGAGGCCAATGGGGGGCCACCAGTATCAGTTCTGCTCCCTCCCTGATGAGTTTCCGGATTACCTTGGCTACCAGAGGGAACGGAGGAAAGGTGTAGAGAAGGATTCCCCTTGGCCACGGGCTACTGTGGAACAGTAGAAACAATCTACTGTTTCTGCCCCCTGAGCTGGGAAATGTGAAAAGAAACGGGGTAGTTGATGATTGACTGCTGAGGCAAACAGGTCCACCTGAGGATGGCCGAACCTTCTGGAAAGCTCCTGGAATAGATGAGGGTGTAGGCTCCACTCTGTCGGGTCGATTGGATTGCGGCTGAGGGAGTCCGCTTGGACATTGGACACCCCCAAAATGTGTTCTGCCCTGAGAGAAATTAGGTGGGACTCGGCCCAGATCCCCAGCCGAAGAGACTCCTGGAGGAACAGGTCCCTCCCTGCCTGTTTATGTATGCTTTGGCAGTGATGTTGTCCATGAGGACTAGGCCATCTCTGCCCTGGATCTGGGCCAGGAATCCCTGAAGAGCGAGGAAGATCGCCCTGAGTTCTAGGAGATTTATGTTGAGATCGCATTCCGGAGGGGACCACCTGCCTTGAATCATGCGCATCTCCAGATGAGCTCCCCAACCGACTAGGCTGGCGTCTGTCATTATGACTAACCGTTGAGGTTCCAGCCCTTGGAAACATTCTCTGGTGTCCACCATTTGAGAGACTTGACAGCATTGGTGGTCAGATGTAGGATGGAGGTTGAGGAACTGTTGAGGTTCCACTGATAGGGTAGAAGAAGCCACTGCAACTCTCTGCTGTGAAGACGAGACCAGGGTACAATACCATAACAGGACACCATCTTGCCTAGAAGGCTAGACAAGCTCAGTAGGGAAGCTGACCTGGACTGAACAAACCTATGGGTCTTATCACAGAGACTATCTTGTCGATCCTGTGATAGGAAAACCTTAGCTGACACTGTATCGATTACAGACCTTAGGTGCTGAAGATGGGTAGAAGGAGTCAAGTGACTCTTCTTCCAGTTAATGGAAAACCCATGAGTCCTTACAATATCGAGAGATGTGGCCACATCCCAACGAGCTTGAAGCTCAGATCGGGAAAGGATGAGTATATCATCCAAGTAAAAAAGAATCCTGATCGGGATGGAGGAAATGTGAGAAATAAGGACCGCCATAATTTCTGTAAACGCCCTAGGTGCTGAGGATAAACCAAATGGAAGGGCTTTGTAGTGGTAATGTTTACCATTGTAACAGAACCTGAGGAATCTACGATGGGCAGGGAGAATAGGAATGTGTAAATAAGCTTCCGTTAAATCAATAGAGGACATAAAATCTCCCTCCCTAATCGCTAAAAGAATAGTGTGGAGAGATTGCATCTTGAACCAGCGGTAAATTATATACCGGTTCAAGGATTTTAAATCTAGAATAGCCCTCCAATCCCCCGAAGGTGTCTGCACTAGGAATAAACGGGAATAGAACCCCTGACCTTGTTGAAGGGAAGGGACGGGTTGGATGGCTTTTATTAGTAAAAGGTGTTCAATGGCAACTGTAACACAAGCACGTTTGGCTCTATCCAAGGACAAAGGACAGCGCAGAAAACAATTGGGGGGGGGAGAGGAACTCAAGAGCTAGGCCGAATCTAATAGTATCTTTAACCCAAGAATCTGAGACTGTGTTATCCCATATGTCAGCAAAAAAGGATAACCTGCCCCCAATCCTAGAATCAGGAGGAGAATTAACGTGCCCGGCGAAAAGGCCGGCCTCTGGATCCTCTAAATGGTCTCCTAGAGGAGATCCTGTACCCCTGTCTGACCTGAGAGTCCTGTTGTTGAGATCCTCGTGGATGAAATGACCAAGAGGAACGTTGTTGGTAGAAACCAGAATCGTGGGCCCGAAAGGATCCCGAACGAAAGGAAGTCTGTGGGCGGATCTCTGACCTCTAGAAATAGATGGCAAGATTTTACGATGGTCTTTAGTCTCAACCAGGAGGGGTTCTAGAGGAGCCCCAAACAACTTGTCACCCTGGAAAGGAGAAGAAGCTAGGCGCCATTTGGCTCTTTGATCTGCCTGCCAATTTTTGAGCCAGAGGAGACGCCTGGATGTAACTGAAGAATCAATAGCCTTAGCAGAAAATTGAGCTGCATTGCGGATGGCATCTGCAGAGAATTCCACCGCTGCCAAAATTTTGTTTAAGTCCTGGTGAGACTTATGATCAGTGGCTGGAATTCTCTCTTGGAGTTGTTTCAGCCACAGGATGATAGCGCGGTTGAAGAAAGAGGCCGCAGAGGAAGCTTGTACCGACCAGGAAGAAGCCTGATGTCCCTTGATGAAACTTCGCTCCGCTCTTTTGTCCTCCGGGTGTAAGACCTCTTCAGCTGGGCCTGAAACTGGAGACAATGAGGACAAAGCTACTACAGGAGAATCCACAGAAGGAACCTGCAATATATTTGAAAAGTCAGTTGCCAAGTTATAGAAACATTTGTCCAGTGAATTAGGAAGAGGACCTGTATTGGGAAGTTCCATTGTCTCTGAACTACGTCTGAAAACAGCTTGGGAGCAGGAACAACTTCAGCTTGAACAGTGGGTTCCAGAACCACAGATGTTGTTGGATCAGAGGACAAAGAAGAGGAACCAGAACTGGAACTGGGAACACCCATACGTGTAGTGGTTTGAGCTTTGAATAACAAGAATCTAAACATCTGAGGTTTGAATAGGCCCACAAATGCCGGATGGTCTGGTTCTAGGCCCTCATCCTCAGACAGTTCCTGATCTGGAATGATCTCACCCTCAGATAATGAATCCTGACTATCCGATTGAGGAGAGTTATGAACCTCATGATGAATTACAGTATCTCTGGCCTTCTGATGCCTACGAGAATGGCCCTGATGGCTCTGTATCTCTGAAGCCTCAGAAGGAGCTCTCTGATGAAGACCTTCAGCAATACCCTGGCAGATTGCCATAGAAATGAGGGAGGCTAGAGCAGGAGAAATTTCTGGAACATCTTGGGCAGGAGAAGAATGATCCCCCTCCCCCAATTTCAGAATCTGACTGAGCAGGAGCAGTCAGAGCAACCTCTTGAGTTTCAGCCTGATTATTGCTGGATTCTGCTGTGGACCCTGGAAAAACAGTGGAAGCATCTACCAAATTAGTATCACCTTGCAATGATCTATCTGGAGATAGAGAAGGAGTATGAGATGGCTGTGATCTAGTAGCCTGAACATCTGTGGGAGGAGCCATTACAGAGAGAGAGGAAGGCTGGGATGGGTGGGGCTTTGTTTCTATCAGCTTGAGCCTTTTTGAAAGTCCTTTCCATGGCTCTGTGGCGTCTTTCTTCATCTTTAGGGATTTAGATCCTTTAGAGGCAGATGATCGAGCTATTTTAGCAGAAGGGTGTGTGTGGGAAGAGCAGCCCTCCCCTGGATCAGGCCCATACTGTTGTTTTCTTTTAGATGACTTGTGAGAAGCCTTAGAATGAATAGCGTCGGCCATTTTGGATTTTCAAATTAAGTTTTCAGAGACTTTTAAAAGGCACACAAGCCTCCCACAGCACAAATCAGAGAAAATAATCACCAATTAACAGATTACAGGAGCCAATTTGACAGAGAACTTCCCAAATACTTGTTGTTATGTCCGTTTTGAGATCGCTGAGATCGCTAGCCGTCCAGTTTGGTGCAACACAGGCGCAGCAAAAATTTCACACCAACCAGCTGTAGAGCCGAAGCCCTTGAAACAGCTCACAGCCCTCAGAAAGCTTCCAGGATCGCCAAAAAACGGCTCCACCAGGCTCCAAATGATTTTTGTGGGCTCAGAATGCCGCAGAGCAAGCTCGTGGGCGGAAGAGAAAAATTTTTTAAATGATTCTGCCAGCCGGCAGACCAAAGCCGCTCCAGTGGCTCAGAGTGGGGTGTGGCAAAAAGCCTTTCTCGCTCCAGTTAGATTCAATTAGAAGTAAAGTAAGGTAAGGTAAGGTAAGGTAAGGTAAGGTAAGGTAAGGTAAGGTAAGGTAAGGTAAGGTAAGGTAAGGTAAGGTAAGGTAAGGTAAGGTAAGGTAAGGTAAAGTAAAGTAATAAAATAATAAAATAAAATAAAATAAAATAGCAGAGTAAATACTCTAAAATTAGTAGAGAAACTATAGACACGACTGTCCCAGAGAAGACGAGTCGAAAAACTGAACTACACAGGAAGAGGCATGATTTAAGAACTTTACAGCAGACTCGGTCTCATTGGAGCAAGGCAGTGTCACTCCCAGGCATGACTGCCGTGCCCACCGTCATGAGAATATGCTGACCATCAGGTACATCATGTTCTAAGTCTTTTTACATAATTTCTTTTCAATTTTCCATCTGGTTGGAAAGGAGGAAAAAGAAAAGAAAAGAACAGTCTCTTAGTATTTTATGAAGCACAGATGGGAGAAAACAAAAAAGAAATCCTGGTGTAAGTTAGTCCTGAACGTTTAGTGATAGGGATTACAGATGAACCAAAAGGAAAATCAAGGCAGCCACAGGGCTCCTGAATGTCACTTGGCAATTATAAAGAGAATAGCAAAGAAAACAGGGCTGTCGATATGTTTATATTAGACTCAACTTTTTACAAATTTTGTTTTAGAAAGTTACATCTTGATGGAAAACAGGGAGAACCATCTTAGATAAATAATGTCCTATCCCTTTTATCCTGCTATGAAATAATTATTTCCTTATTTTCCTTTCCATCTCATCTTCAAAAGATCATTCGGATCCAACCAAGCAAATTTTAGTTGCATGCAAAATTGCATGTAAGCAAGTACACTCTACTGAGAAATCCCATTTCATTAACTGAGCCAAATCAAAACCAATCAACAACACTACCTCTTCTCATCAGTCAATGTCTGTGCTTGCATATGTGGAGTCTAAATTGAAAAAACAGGAGACCTGAATTCTAGTCCCGCATTATGCACAAATCCAGCTGGGTAACCTTGAACTAGTCATTTTCTCTCATCCCTTGGAAGGAATCAATGGCAAACCACTTCTGAAAAATCTAGCCAAATGCTTTTTTCTGACATAAAGATCTATGGCTATATACAAACTTGAATTTTTTAAAAAATATTATATGGGCCATTCATAAAATAAAGATAATGCTGGAGGATGCTGTTTTGTTAGTTAGCTAATGAAAAATATATTTAAAATAAATAATTAGACATGGAATCTGGTAGATACCAGATGAAGGTCTAGAGGTCTTTTTCTATCTGTAATAAAAGTTCCTAGGCAATAAAGCATATTTCCTCATTTGATTTTTCTGAAACTGCTGAAAATGAATTGACTTAGAAAGTAATACATATTCATTTCGTTATTCTTGAAACTCAAACTCAAACCAATGTAATCTTTTCCATAGTAGATATTGTGTATTTTACAGAACAATCATCAGGAGAACTAAAAGAAATATCATCAGGAGAAGTAAAAGAAGTAAAAGAAAAATCTTCACAAAAATGGTGATAGCGGTAATTTCTTACCATTGTCAATGAGGTGTAGAAGATTTCACTGAGAGGAATGTCTGAAATAAAGAAAAAAATGGTTTAAACACTCTATAACTAATTTGCAGTGTGACTCTAAAGAGGTCATTGGCAACATAATTCCATATGTTGAGTTAAATAAAGGAATACTTATCTGATTAGTTTCCAGGAATCCTTGTGGGCTTCTAATTCTTGAGTTAGAGGAAGTTTTTTTTTTTAATGTGATTATATGCTTATAATTGAAAATAACAATTTGAGGACCAGATTCAGCTTGCTTTTAACTCATTCAGGCACTCAATTGAAAAGTTCATCTTAATTATTAAGAAATGTGGAGTAAGCTGTTTTCTTATACAGAATAAGCAAGAGTTCAAAGAGGAAAACGTTACTTAGCCTGTGAGGACATGTTCTAAGTAGAGTAGAGAGAAAAAGAGAAACTTTCCTGAATATAGAAGAAAAGACTGAGCCATAGATGTTTCATCAGTTAATAAAGAATAGATAATGTTCTTCAGCAAATATTTTCCAACAGATTCTTAAAGAGCTTGCAAGCACATGTTGCAAAGTTGTGAGGTTATTCGTACCATGCCTCATTCTTAGAGTCTTATCATAGGTAGCAAAAAAAGAAACTGGAATTCAGAGTTGAACTTTCCTTTCTAAAGAAGCCTGTAGGAACCTAGAAAAGCAAGTTCTTAGAGTGATCCTAGCAATAGATAATAATGATGATTGTTTTTTAATCAGGGGACAACACCAGGAAATTAACAACCTAAAAGAAAATGCATATAATAAAAATATGCTTGCTTGCTATGAAAAATCAACTAAAAGCAACTAATACAGATAATTCTCAGATAGTTATTACACCGAGCCCAACATTTATGTTGCTAAGTGAGATAGTTAAGTGAATTTTGCCCAATTTTAAGACCTTTCTTCTCATAGCTGTTAAATGGATCACTGCAACTGTTAATTACATGGTTGTTAAGTGAATCTGGCTTTGCCATTGATTTTGCTTGTCAAAAAATTGCAAAAGGTGATCATATGACCCTTGGACACTGCAACAATCATAAATATGAGTCAGTTGCCAAATGTCTGGATTTTGATCTGTGGCTATGGGAATGTGGCAATGGTTATAAGTGGGAAAATGGTCATAAACCACTTCTTTCAGTGTTGTAATTCTGAATAATCTATTCAGAATAGTTGTTAAATGATCTATTGTAAGTTGAAGACTACCTGTATTATTTGTGCAACTCAACTTGCTAGTTATATCTTGTCTCCTTTTCTAAAAGTAGAAAAAATAAGAACTCAATGGAATCTCTCAAAGAAAACATTCTACAAGCTGAAGCTGTGTAGGTAAAAGTACAAAAACATTTTAAATGACTTTTCTTTTTTTTTTTTAAAAAAAATAATCTTTTATTTACATTTTTCATTAAAAACAGAAGACAACACACCATATAAATAACATACAGGACAACACAACAAAAAACAAGCATACCTATAAGTAGTACTTTAATAACCTAGTATTCAGTACAGTATATCTATATTATATTCCTGAGAAGACAGAACAACTTGTATACCTTTATAAATCAATTAGGTCTATCCGACCTCACTTTACTTGTATAGTATACATTTCTCAATAGATACAATTCCTCATCTAGTTTGGGTTATAATTTCCTCTTCTCTAGCCAAACATATAATTTTTCCCAGGACAAACATCTTTGTGTTTGGTCTCTATCTTTTAGTTTTTTGGTCAATTTATCTGCTTCTGCACATTCTAAAATCTTCTTTATAATTGCCTCCTCTGATGGGATATTTTGATTTTTCCAAAACTGAGCGTACGTCAATCTCGCCACTGTGATAATGTGTAATGCAAGATACCATGAGTCTTTTTTAATATTTTCCGGTTTGGAGCCGAGCAGACATGTCTCTGATCGGCATTCAATCCTTTGATTTAAAATCTCATTAAGCCATTTTTTTATTTTTCCCCAGAATTTTACTGCTTTCGGGCACGTCCACCACTGATGGTAGTAGGTGCAACGCTCAAACCCACACTTCCAGCATTCAGCAGACTGTCCAGTGAACATTTTAGCTAGTCTATCGGGGGGGGGGGAGAGATGCCACCTGTATATCATCTTGTAGATGTTTTCTTTGTATGCCGTAGAAACTACTAATTTCATATTCCCCCACCAAATCTCTTGCCATTTTTCTAAATGGATTGAATATCCCAAATTTTTCCCCCAGGCAATCATTGTATCCTTAATTATCTTGTCCCCTATCTCTATTCTCATCAACAATTTATAAGTTTTCGAAATCATGCCTTTTTCTTGGCCCATCAGGATTTTGTCTAATTCTTGTAAGTCAACGTTTATACCTTTCTTGTCTCTGTCTTTTTTATATTTAGATTGAATCTGTAGATAGGTCCACCAATCCACTTGCAGTCCTTGGGAGTTCAATTCCTGTTTAGATTTTAATTTTCCTTGTACATTCAGCAAATCCTTATATATTAATTTTTTCACAGGGTTATAAAGTTTGGCGTATGTCAATGCTTCTAGAGGTGATATCCAGCACAGTGTTTTAATATAATATTTTTTACTAACTTTTTCCCAGTTTTGAATTAAAATATTTCTTATGTAATGTCGGGTGAACCATTTGCCATCTCTCCAAAGTGCCATATGCCAACCCTGTTGTAGGTCATAACCTTCTTGTCGAGCCTCGGTTGGGTCTCGCCATCACCGGGGAGGACGACGAGGAGGGGGCAAGCTGCTGGACTCTCCGGGGGCATGTCATCAGCTGTTTGAGAAGTCTTTACCACTCGCGCACAAAACGAAGCAAACTCTTTCATCGGAGATAGGGGGGGCATGGAGTTTGCAGATGACGCTGCCTTGTGATGTAACAGAGGCGCGCTCCTCCTACAGGCCAGCTAGGGGAAGGAGGGATGATGTTGACTGTTTGATTGCTAATTGATTTATTGTGCTCCTCCTACAGGCCAGCTAGGGGAAGGGGGGGTGATGTTAACTGTTTGATTGCCGATTGATTTATTGCGCTCCTCCTACAGGCCAGCTAGGAGAAGGAGGGGTGATATTAACTGTTTAATTGCCACTTGATTTATTGCTGCGTATATAAAAGCCGCTACACTGCGATTGCGTATAGCGCTAACTTTAAACCTTGTTTCCGGCTTGTGCCTTTCTCCTACCTGTGTTTGCTGTGCTGAACCTAATTAAAGGATTGCAATTGCTTTATTCCGTTCTGGTGGTGGCTTGTTTCCAGTGCAGTTGGATGGACTGGCCGAGAGAAAGTTAGCACTCCCCCACCCACCAATTTCAACTGCCTACGTTCCCTAGCTGCGGTCCGGCGAGAAAGGCTGTCAGTGATGGCAGAAGGGACGGCGCTAGGTGATTCGGAGTTGGAGGTCCCTCTAGAGGCTGACGTGGAGGAGGTGGTTGTGGAAGAGGAGAAGCTACAAACAGCAACCCCTCACCAACCGGTGGTCAGACCCAAGCTGCGCCAGCCACGTGAGGAGGACTGTGTGGAGATGGCTGGTGCGCAGAGTCAAGGGCTAGACCCTTCGGGACAGGTTTCCGGTGGGGGCTGGTGGCCTAGTTCTACTCATACCGGGCCCCAATGGCCATCCACGCCCCCATTGGGTCCGTCATTTAGAGGTTGGCGGGAGAGACGTTGGACAGATGACGAAGAGGCGGACTGGGGCTATGATACTACAGGGCCTGAACCCAGTGCTATGGATGCCATAAGAGATCGGTTTGCAGAAGGGAGTTTCCGGGATGCCCCGTCTTGGCAACCCTGGGCCACTGGGGCGGAGCCGTTACAAGGCAAGTCTTGGCAGGATGAGGGCCTTTCCAGGCCAGAGGCTCGGTTTCACATCGCTAGCCCCGAATTCCTTAGGGAACAGGAAACAGGAAAAGGAAAGGGCCAAATCGAAGACCGGGACTACCACCTGCCTAAGAGGGAGGATAGCACCAGGGGCTCTGAACAACCATCGACCAGAAGAGAGGTAGGAGCTGGAAGGTGGGCATAACGTCCTGTGGGGGAACGGAGGCCCGTTGGAGACCTGAGGAGAGATGGGGAGAACAGACCGCCTGTACCACCCCCAGCATGGATCCCGGTTCCTGGGATGTGGGTACCACCTCCAATCTGGGGCCCTCCTGCACTGCAAGCCACATTTGACGGGAGCCCAGACCATGTGGCGTTGTTCTTAAGCCAGGTGGTTAGTCATCTAGACCAGTATGGTCACTGGTATCCATCACAATGGGCCATGGTGGTAGCCATTACGGCTGTGTTAACCGGCGATGCAGCAGACTGGGTGGCGGGATTACATCGCAACCATGCTAGAGAACTGGTGGACGTGGGTAGGTTCTTGGAAGCTCTCCAGTCTGCTTTTGAGGATGACTCCAGTGTACAAATCGCGGAAGGAGATCTTGTAGCCCTCAAACAGCGGGGTGTTCCTGCAAAGGACTATGTACGTGATTTCCGGAAAATTGCTAGTCGCTTAAGGGACTGGCCCGAACGGATGCTAGTCCAGCAATTTCGGATGGGGCTGGATCGTGAGTTACATCAAACCTGTGCATACCGAGGCCTGGCTCCGCGCCTGGCTGTTTGGTTTAAAGCCGCTATTGAACTGGACATTACCCTCCGGGAGTTTAGGCCTCGGTCAGAAGTTAATGTGAGACAGAGACGGGTTCCCACGGACAGGGCCTCAGAAAAGCCGCCAACCACGCGGGTTCAAGTATCTCTGCCCAGCAGCGTCCCACCTGAAAGGTCTCAGCAACCAGCGTTTGGTTGTTTTCGCTGCAATCAGATAGAACACAGAGTGGCTGAATGCCCTGTACCTCCGTTACGAGTACAGGCCCAAAAGCCGGCTATGGGGGTAGTGACCAGAGGCCGACCAGGGCAGCCACAAGAGCGTATCCAAGCACTTCAAGGACCAAAGTCCATCATAGACCATCAGGCTTGTGATATTACACCAACCACTGTGGCAGGGAAATTCCCGGTGGTGTCGGGGACAGTGATGACGACGAGCTGAAGGACCCTATGGTGAGCAAAATTGTGTTCCCTTTTGTCATACCTGTGGTGCTGAGGAATCCCCGAAGCACAACGGGTTTTCAGTATGGTGCTTTAATAGACACTGGATGTACCTGTTGTCTGGTGCGGAGAAGTGTGGTGGATGCTCTGGGCCTACAGATAAAAAAGCTAAAAGTTCCTGTGAAGTTCGAACAGATGGACGGGTCGTTATTGGGGGGAGCGCCTGCTAACCACGTAACTGAACAAGTGTTGTTGGCGATAGGTGAACATCAAGAGTCCATCCAGTTTATTGTGGTTGAAAAAATGATAGAGCCAGTTATTCTGGGTCTCACATGGTTAGATAAATGGCAACCTCACATCTGGTGGGAGGGGGGTTATCGTAAGCTTAGAATCCCTTTGGGACCTGCTGTCCCATCCCCTGCTTCTTCAGTGGGACAGTCGAGTGAGGGACAGGACAATAGCTGTGCCTCCACAGAGGTGTTGCTTACACCGGACTTTCCTATTGTTTACCAAGACCTTTCAGCCGTGTTTAGTGAAGAGGAATGCGAAGTACTACCCCCCCATTGGACTACGGATTGCGCTATCGAGTTGGTGCCTGGGGCTAAGTTACCGAAACCTCGAATGTATTCCATGACCCAACAAGAATTATCCGAGTTACGACAATATATCGACAAAAATTTAGCTAGAGGTTTCATCATCCCTAGTAGATCTAGGATGGCTGCCCCAGTCTTCTTCAGGGAGAAGAAGGACGGTGGGGTTCGGTTATGTGTTGACTTCTGAGATTTGAATGGAGTATGTATAGAACATCTATACCCACTTCCGCTTATGAAGGATTTGTTAGCTGCGCTATCTACAGGACAGGTATTTACAAAACTCGATTTACGGGAAGCGTACTACCGAGTACGTATCAAACAGGGCGATGAATGGAAGACCAGTTTCAACTGCCCTCTTAGTAGCTACCAATATAGAGTTATGCTGTTTGGACTTCAAGGCGCTCCAGCGGTGTTCATGCAGCTTATCAACGAAGTTTTGCATGAACATTTGTATAGAGGAGTTCTTGTTTATTTAGACGACATTCTAATATATACGTGCACCTTGGAAGAACACGTTGTGTTAGTCCGTCAGGTTTTAGAGAAGTTGTTAGCTGCTAAACTGTTTATAAAACTTTCGAAATGTGAGTTCCATAAATCAAAAATAGATTACCTCAGGTACAGGATCTTAAGCAATGGGATAGAAATGGATCCACGTAAAGTCCAAGCTATAGTTGAGTGGCAAGCACCGAAAACCAGGAAACAACTCCAAAGTATCCTTGGTTTCACGAATTTCTATCGCCAATTCGTCCCCGCATTTGCCGCTATAGCACTACTGTTAACAGACCTGTTACACACTAAATCCCCTGTGATAAAACCAAGACCAAACCAGTTATTGCAATGGACAGCTCAATGTCAAAGTGCGTTTGAACAGTTGAAATATCTTTTCACCAGAGAACCGGTACTTAAACATCCTGATCTGTCTCATGAATTCATCATTCAAGCCGATGCTAGTGACGTTGCTGTGGGAGCTGTGTTGCTGCAAAAAGATGAACAGGATAGGATATGCCCTTGTGCTTATACCTCACGCAAATTAAACACCACAGAGCGAGGGTGGGCGATCTGGGAAAAGGAGGCCTTCACTGTCTGTTGGGCTCTACTTACGTGGCGTCACATCCTGGAAGAGGCTACTATCCCGTTTGAGGTATGGACAGACCATAAAAATTTAGAGGCATTACAAACGCCTAGACGTCTGTCCCCAAAGCAACTACACTGGGCACAATATTTTTGAAGATTCAATTTCAGACTCAAATATGTGCCAGCAGGAAAGAACTTCCTCACCGATGCACTTTCTCGTATGCCACAATATAACAGTAAGAGTGAGGAAGTAGTGGAATCTCTTATACCACCTATTGAGAGTGGGCATGCGGTTGCGGCGGTGTTACGGAAAGAAGCGTCCTTCTTAACGAATCTTCGGATAGCTATCAGCCAGGATACGTGGGTAAATCAAAACCAAACGTCAATAATCCTATGAGATGGATTAGGGTGGAATGGGGATCGTTTATACATTCCAGAACCGCTTCGAGCTACAGTTTTAAGACGGTGCCATGATGCCAAACCAGCAGGTCACTATGGTTTCCTTAAAACACTTCACCTGATTAGACGTCAATTTTGGTGGCCACGAATGCGTGGTGAAATTGAATGTTATGTAAAAACATGCCCAACATGCGCGGCAGCAAAACCATGGTCAGGGAAACCACTCGGTCGATTACAATCGGTGGCTGATCCTAGTCGTCCGTGGAAGGAGGTGGCAATGGATTTTATAGTGGACCTTCCGCCCAGCAATGGACATACCGTTATTTGGACAGTAGTAGACCTATTTTCAAAGCAGGCGCATTTTATACCCTGTCGGGGTTTACCATCTGCCCGACGATTGACAGACATGTTTATACAACATATCTACCACCTTCACGGGGTCCCGAAGCATATTGTATCAGATCGGGGTGTCCAGTTCACCGCCCAGTTTTGGAGGTCTTTCATTCATAGGATAGGGTCTACTCAAGGATTAAGTTCAGCCTTCCATCCCAGTACAAATGGAGCAGCCGAACGGGCTAATGCCGCTGTGGAACGATATCTACATTGCTACGTTTCGTATCAGTAAACTGATTGGTCTGCCTTACTCCCATTTGCTGAAGTCGCGTACAACAATATCAGCCACCGTAGCACGGGATTTTCTCCTTTCCAAATCATCTATGGAAGAGAATTCCCTGCCATACCTGAGGTAGAACCTCCAGCTACAGGTGTATCTACGCATTCTGGTTGGGCCGACAAGATCCGACAAACGTGGCCAGCAGTAAAAACGGCGCTTCAAAAAGCAACAAATGAATACAAACTTTATGTCGATAAAAAAAGAGCCGACCCAAAACCGTTTTCTGTAGCGGATCACGTGTATCTATCTACAAAATACTTGAAATTACGATTACCTAGTAGGAAACTAGGTCCCAAATACATAGGTCCTTTTCCTATAACACGTGTGATCAACCCTGTCACTGTCATGCTTAAGCTACCTTCACTGTTAGGAAAAATACATCCTGTTTTTCATAGCAGCCTTCTTAAACCTGTCAAAGAGGAAAGGCCCACACATCAGCCTGTTTCCCCAGGACCGAGTCATTCAGATCAATATGAGATAGATAAAGTATTGGATTCACGTCCACGTAGAGGCAGGTTACAGTACTTAGTACAGTGGAAGGGTTATCCACTAGCACAAGCATCTTGGGTGGCAGCTCCAGACGTTCAGGCCGACAGGTTGCTCCGTCGGTATCATCGTAAATAAACAGGTCCCAGTGGGTAGAACGGTTGCTATACTAACATCTTTATTTTGTCTCCTGCAGGTGGACTCCTGGTAGAGAGGAGCCGCCTGTCGAGCCTCGGTTGGGTCTCGCCATCACTGGGGAGGACGACGAGGAGGGGGCAAGCTGCTGGACTCTCCGGGGGCGTGTCATCAGCTGTTTGAGAAGTCTTTACCACTCGCGCACAAAACGAAGCAAAGTCTTTCATCGGAGATAGGGGGCATGGAGTTTGCAGATGATGCTGCCTTGTGATGTAACAGAGGCGCGCTCCTCCTACAGGCCAGCTAAGGGAAGGAGGGATGATATTGACTGTTTGATTGCTAATTGATTTATTGTGCTCCTCCTACAGGCCAGCTAGGGGAAGGGGGGTGATGTTAACTGTTTGATTGCCGATTGATTTATTGCGCTCCTCCTACAGGCCAGCTAGGGGAAGGAGGGGTGATATTAATTGTTTAATTGCCACTTGATTTATTGCTGGGTATATAAAAGGCGCTACACTGCGATTGCGTGTAGCGCTAACTTTAAACCTTGTTTCCGGCTTGTGCCTTTCTCCTGCCTGTGTTTGCTGTGCTGAACCTAATTAAAGGATTGCAACTGCTTTATTCCGTTCTGGTGGTGGCTTGTTTCCAATGCAGTTGGGTGGACTGGCCGAGACTTCTATTTTAAGAAGACGACTATTACCTAAAGTAATCCATTCTTTTACCCAGGCTAACAGAACTTCGGTAGAACGTAGGATTTTACTGTTATTACTCGTCCTAGAAGTGAGAGTTGTATTTTATTTATTTTATTTATTTTATTTTACTTCGAATTTATATACCGCCCTTCTTCCTGGGAACTCAGGGCGGTGTACAGCCAGATAAAAACACATAATATAAACATTAAGAACAGATTAAAAGGAAATATCTCAATTTGGCCAAAAATTAAAAAACATACAAATTTAAAATCATTTAAAAGGCATTGTTAGGCCAGCCCGGCTTGTTGGAAAAGGAAAGTTTTAAGGGCACGGCGGAAGGCACGGAGGTCTTGGATTCTCCTTATCTCTGGGGGCAGCTGATTCCAGAGGGTGAGTGCCCCCACAGAGAAGGCCCTCCCCCTGGGGGTCACCAGCCTGCATTGCTTGGCTGATGGCACCCCGAGGAGGCCCTCTCTGTGGGAGCGCACGGCTCGATGGGAGGTCGTCAGTGGCAGAAGGCGGTCTCGGAAATAACTAGTCCTATGCCATGGAGCGCTTTAAAGGTGGTAACCAACACCTTGAAGTGCACCCGGAAGACCACTGGGAGCCAGTGCAGCTCGCGCAGGAGCGGTGTTATGCGGGAGCGCCAAGCAGCTCCCATAATTACCTGCGTGGCCGCATTCTGGACCAGTTGGAGCCTCCGGGTACTCCTCAAGGGGAGCCCCATGTAGAGAGCGTTGCAGTAGTCCAGGCAATTTTACCCCATTTATCTAAATCTTTTCTTGTTTGAATTGATAATTTATTATAATTGTCTTCTTGTATGCTCGAACATCTGCCAGTTAGCCAAATTCCCAAATATTTAATTTTGTTAACTACTTTTAATCCAGTCACTTCCTGTAAGCCCTCCTTAGCTTCCTCTAAGATATTCTTAGTTAATATATTTGTTTTCTTTTTGTTGATTAATAAACCTGCTACCACCCCAAATTCCTCAATTGTCTCTAATAAATATAAACAAGATTCTATGGGCTCTTCCAAGATAAAAACCATATTGTCTGCAAAGGCCTGGGTTTTATATACCTGTTGTCCAATTCTAAGGCCTTTTATTCTTTCTTCATTCCTTATTTTACGCAATAATGTTTCTAGTGATAAGATAAAAAGTAAAGGGGATAAAGGACAGCCCTGTCTTGTGCCTTTACCAATAGGGAATTCTTCTGTCAGGTCCCCATTTATCAGTAGTCTGGCCGTTTGTTTGGAATAGCTTTAATTGCATTTATAAATCTCTGTCCAAAGCCCATGTGTTCTAACTGTAATAATATAAACTCCCAGTTGACTCTGTCAAATGCCTTCTGGGCGTCTATAAAAACTAGTGCGACCTGTTTGCCTGGGTGATCTTTGTAATATTCCAATACATTTAGCATGACTCTTAAATTATCTCATAATTGTCGTGACGGTAGAAATCCATTTTGGTCATTATGTATAAATTCATTCAGGAAGCCTTTTAATCTGCTTGCTAGAATTGTGGTGAAAATTTTGTAATCTGAATTCAGAAGGGATATTGGTCTATAATTTTTTATATCTGTCGAGGGGGGTGGTCCTCTTTAGGAATTAAACTGATATTGGCCTCCCTCCATGAGTGGGGAATTTCTGCTTTTCCCAGGACTTCATTAAATAAATCTTTCATATGCTCTCCCATTACCTCAAACATTGTTTTATATAACTCAGCCGGAAGTCCGTCTGTGCCAGGCGTTTTCAAATTTCCCTGTTTCTTCACTGCTTTTTCAATCTCAGCTAAGGTAATTTCCTCTTCTAATATTTCTTTCGTTAAATTGGGTATCTTGGGTAAATCCGAGTTCTCTATATAATTTTTTATCGCACCTGTTAAGATCTCCTCTCTTTTATATAATTCTTTGTAAAAATCCACTGCAATTTTTTCTTTCCCTTTTTTGTCTTTTATTAAATTTCCTTCCTTGTCTTCTAACTGGTCAATTCGTCTATTCTGTTTTTCCTTTTTTAATCTAAATGTGAGCCATCTTCCTAATTTATTAGCTGATTCAAAGTGTTTTTGCTTTGCTGCCTTTATCTTATCTTTCAATTTATCCAGCTCCAAGAGATTAAGCTAGTGTTTTAGGAGTGCTATCTGTTCTTTTGCTCCTATGGATAGTGGATTATCTTGTAGTTGTTCCTCAGCTTTTATTAATGACTTTTCCTGCAGGTCTTAATATGTAGGTAAGTACATAGTAAGCCAGGCAATTCTTCACATTGTACAGTTCTAATCCACTGAGGAATGTAAATAAAATTTTCTAAACCAAAAGCCCGATTTAAGGCCTAAAATTCCCGTTTGGAACAGTACAGAATGTTGTCTGTTTAATGGTTTAACTCTCTATGAAGGTTCCCAGTCATCCAAGTCATGGTTGTCCCAAAAGTGATGTGATTAAAAAAAAAAAAAAAGTTGACTGGACTTTCTGATTTTTCTTTATGACATTTCACTTCTTATCCAAGAAACCTCTTCAGTTCTAACTAACTGGTGGGGAATGAAAAGGATTTATACTCTCTGCAAACAACCAGTCGTTAACACTCTGAAACATGTTGTTTTCTTCTTTCCTGACTGTTGTGGAAGTGTTCCTACTGGATCTTTTTGTGGATTTGACAAAAGCCCATTGGGATAGTCACAAATTTTGTGTGCTTCCTTGACGAGTTTTGTTCTTTCTCTTTTCCCTCTTTGCTCATAAAATAGCCAATCTTATGGGAACAGAGGGAAAGAGAAGAAAAACACATCAAGAAAGGGAAGAAGAGAACAGAAGTAGTCAAACCTGTGTGCTACACTTTGGGTGGCTGATGGGGTAGAGAATATTCCTACCTCCATATTGCCTGCCCATTTGGTTTTTATTCAATTCTTTTAATTGTAATTGTTTTGTATTATCTTTTTTACCTTTTTATCATATTGTAAGCTGCCTAGAGAGAGTGAGATGGGCAGCATATAAGTGTAATAAATAAATATTTTATATTATGTGCTCACCTTCATCCCTGATCTTCTACAATCATTATTCTTTTTAGTACTTTTATTCGTATTTCCACACCATCAGATCTCTCAGCTATCCATATTATATACCACACCTATATATCTATTATGCATTCATTAAATATAATACATTCTTCTGACCTACTTTCCTCCTCTTGGCCTTTTCTAGAACATCAGTTTTCTGCTAACCATAATGTAATTGCAAACTCCATTTCCACCATTCTAAGAACCTAACAAATTCTAAGAACTCCAATTTATTCTTAAAATCAACCTTAAAAATGTTAATTATATTTTGCTGATGATCCTCAATTTTTAAATGTTTTTATTCTGTATTTGCTTTAATTAGTTCAAATAAGTCAAAACCTGTGTGAAGCCTACATTAGTTATCGTATGTTCACAAACTCACTTGGAATTAATTCTCTAGAGATCTAGAATCATTTTACAGATAACTGTATATATTGCATGTTTTTATAGACAATTTGTAAAAGTTTTGAGCCTTGTGGCTGTTTATCAGGTTATTTTGTGCCATGAAGTAATTATCATGGCACAAAATAAGCTGATATCTACATTTTCTCCATGATGATGTCCATATATCTTCCCTTCCAAGATATATTTGTAATATTTCACAAATTCCATTCTTTATATGTGACAAAACTGCTCTTATCTGAACTGACATAAATATTTTCCATTTTATTTTTCATAACTTATTATTGTTGAAACACCTTAAGGGTTTTCCCCCCCCTCAAACTTCAGCAACTGAAACCATGAAGCAGATATTATGGGAATTGCTGCTGACTTTTGTAAATGAATTCTCAAGTAAATTATTGAAACAACGGGATAACTGAATTTCCTTCCGGGATGCCTGCAGGGAACATTGGACATCTCCCTCCCTCCCTCCTTTTAGCTACAGCCAAACTAAACTGCTATGAATTTATTTGGGCATTAAAGTATGCAAGAGAAGCAGGTTATGGAACACAGCGCCCAGAGAAGCTGCATTTGATCCCCATTTTCTCCACAGGTGGATAGGCAGTTAAAGATACTTCTCTTTAGCTAAGAAGCTAATGTAAACAATTGTGTGGTAGACTTTGTATTATCTTGTACATGTTTTCTTGCTTCTGTTATAAACTGCCTTGAGAATTCAAATGTAATCAGAAAAGAATGGTATCAATTGAATAATAAACAATAAGTAATCTTCTACAGTTATTGAGATTGTAGAATCTTGCAGAAGCAAGTCCCTAAACTTTTTTCCAGAAGAAAACACTATTACATATAATGTAACATAGGAAGTGGTAACACCATAGCACCAGCCTTTAAGAATAGTAATATGGCTTTATAAGGTTACAATTTTGTCCAATATTCCAAATGAATACAAGTTACCGTATTTTTCAGAGTATAAGACACACCTTTTCTCCCAAAAGAGGGAGAAAATCTGGGCATGTCTTATACTCCGAATGTAACCCTGCCCAGCCTCTCAAAGGGAGGTTTCAGAGGCTGAAAAAAAGCTTCTAAAACAGAGCTTCAGAAAAAAAGCCTCTGAAACGAAGCTTCAGAAAAAAAGCCTTTGAAGCTCTGAAATGAAGCTTCAGAAAAAAAGCCTCTGAAACGAAGCTTCAGAAAAAAGCCTCTGAAAGGGAGGTTTCAGAGGCTGAAAAAAAAGCTGACAACTAACTAACCTGTTGCTAAAATTCACCTCTGGGAACAGCTGATTGGGGATATTCCAGGAGGCTGATCTAATATGGAAAACCAAAACCAAATGGAATAATGAAATTAGATATAAAAGTGATATAATACTTGGGTCAGTCTAGAGCAGTGGTTCTCAACCTTCCTAATGCCGTGACCCATTAATACAGTTCCTCATGTTGTGGTGACCCCCAACCAGGGGCGGGTTCTAAAATGTTTTACGATCGGTTCTGTGGGCGTGACTTATTTTGTGGGCGTGGCTTGGAGGTCATGTGACTGGGTGGGCGTGGCTAGCTGGTCATGTGACCAGGTGGCCATGGCTATGTGTATATGGACTACTTAGAGGGCTGAAAAAAGTCATTTCTGACAGATCCTCGCACTTTTGACTGGTCCTCACACTTATGACCATCCTCACATTTATGCCCATGCAGCATTCTTAACAACCATGTCACTCATTTCACAACTGCTTCTCTTCACCATGGTGATAAGATAGGGCAAAAAACGTAAAATGTGAGGACAGTCGTAAATTCGAGGACTGGTCAAAAGTGCAAGGACCAATCAAAAATAACCTTTTCAGCCCTCTGAGTAATCCATGTGCACAAAAGGACTACCCAGAGGGCTGAAAAAAGTGATATCTGACAGGTCCTCACACTTTTGACCGGTCTTCGCACTTATGACTGGTCATCATGCCCATTGTAGCATTCTTAACAACCGTGTCATTCATTTCACAACTGCTTCTCTTCACCATGGTGACAAGACAGGGCAAAAACGTAAAATATGAGGACAGTCGTAAGTTCGAGGACTGGTCAAAAGTGCGAGGACCAGTCAAAAATAACTTTTTCAGCCTTCTGAGTAGTCCATATGCATAAAAGGATACAGCAATAGGGAGGGGTGAAGGAAGGGAAGGGAAATTAGAGTAGGAGTGAGGGGAAGAGAGGGAGGAACAGAGGAGGAGAAGGAGAAAGGAAGAGGAAGTAGGAAGGAGAAGAAGAGAGGGGGGAAGAGAAAGTAAGAAGGAAAGAAAAGAGAGAAGTGGTAGGTTTGAGGAGAAAGATTGTTGTACAATAAAAAAAATGAAAGGGAAGAAAACCAACCCCAAATAAATATAAAGATATTAAGATAAAGAATGAATTGTTAAACTTTAAAGAATAAAAGAGAACAAATATGAATAAATAGCAATAATTAGAAACACACATATAAACATACAATGAATTTCTTTGAATAGAGTATTTGGCCGGTTCACAAATTTAACCAGTATTTAGTCATTTCAATTAAATTTACAATTTCTATATTTTCTTTTTGCCATATTTATTCCTCATCTATTTTTTAAAAAAACCAATATTACCCTTCATCCTCATCTCTAATCTTAATCAAATACTATTTTTCCCTTCTATTCTATATATACCCCTTCCCATTGTCATCTATTTTTATATCCATCCTCACATTGGTTAATTATGTAATCATGTAATACAGTTGTTTAATATAAATTCAACATTTTAATATAAATCAATTAGTTATATAACTATCTTTTTTGTATATCAATCAATATGAACATGAATATTCCAATTATTTCCATGCAATCCAATTTCTTAAAAATCAATTAATTATATTTACCAATAATAATAAACCAAATAATTTCCCCCATATATTCCTCCAAACCACAACTTAACCATTTCTGCTTTCAACACAATATACAATTAATAGTATCTCAATTATTAAAATTCCCTAGTTAAATAGAGCTTTTTTTTCTTTTGTGTTTTAAAATCTTGAACCTCCTCTTTTGCCTTAAATTTCCCATTGTTTGCAGTTTTGCACCTACCTTTTTTGGTGAGGAAAAAGAAAAAGAAATCTCTCTCTGCCTCATTTTGTCACGTTGCAGCAAAGACCCTGCTTTACTTTCAGTTTCGTTTTTTCAGCATAGCTAGGGGGGAAAAATCTGCTCCTCTCTTTGCAGCTAGCAACAGAGCCCTCCGCAAAACAGCTGAGAGCAAATCAGCTGAGAGTCAATCATAAATTGATCAAATCAATTTATGGTAATTAACCTATGCTGAAGCTGAAAGGGGCTGTTTTTTTTCTATTTTTGCAGGCACCGGTCTTCTCATTTGTTTTCTTTTAACACTGATCAGCTGTAGGGCGGCCCTTTGAAGCCCCCAGCAAGAATTTAAATGGTTTGTTTCCTTCTAGCCATCAGTTGGGACTCAGGAGGCAGCAATAGATTGGGAGTGGGCAGGGTAAGCGACCGGTGACCGGCGATCCAACAGAGGCAGAGGGTGAGGGTGAGTGAAGGCGTGGGGGGGGCGAGAGAGGGCTTTGGCGACCCCTGTGAAATGAGTATTCGACCCCCAAAGGGGTCGCGACCCCCAGGTTGAGAACTGCTGGTCTAGAGGATCTCTCCCCTTTCTTTGGTACTAGGTTCAAAAAGTGGAACCACAGAGTTAACGAAACCCTCCTCAGATGGAAAGTTCAGGAAACACCATCACAAGCAAGATATCACATCTAGCTAAGCAAAGGTAATCACAGATATAATGGCAGGAAACTTAGATAGGTTTGCAAGAACACCTGTGACCCACTTAAGAGGGGAAACATGTTAGTAAGCTTGTAGGGTATAGCAGCAAAGGGGGAGGGGAATTGTCGCTATGGGCTGTCAGAAATGTAACCAATCCTAAGGTATCAAAAGTGTTGTGTTCAGCGGCCCCGGCAACTGGGGACGCCACCCCGTGATTGGCCAAGAGGCGTGGCCTCCCTAAAGCGGGAGTATCTGTGGTTGCTGATTGGTTATCGTTTGACAAGCTAAGGAGTATAAATAGGCTGTCAGTTCTCCTCAGCCTTGTTTGTGTTTTCTCAATGCCTGTTGCTGTTTAATAAAGTGTTCTGTTTAAATGCAACCTCGGCCTAATTCATGCCTGAACAAACTATTTAACACTGGCGACGAGAAAGAGGAAGAATTCCAATGGCTCCACCGACTTTTGCTCCTTTTGACCCATCCACTGAGGTCTGGGAAGCTTATATGGAACCCTTCGAATGTTTCTTAGAGGCAAACGACTTCACCGACCTTTCTGGAGGTAAAAAGAGAGCTCATTTCTTGAATTCTTATGGCCATGAGGTTTTTGCGACCGCTCGGGCTTTGTTTGCCCCTACCTCGGTGCACACAGTTGCCTGGGATGTCCTGCGCCTTAAGTTAAAAGACCACTACTCCCCTGCACCTTCCCGATTTGCCCGTCGGTTTCAACTGCAACAGGTGTTACAAGAGGAGGGGGAGTCTATCAATTGTTATGTGGCTCGTTTGAGGACCGCTGCCCTCGATTGTGAATACCGCGACCTTGATGACGCGCTGGTGGAACAACTGGTGTGTGGCGTTAAAGACATCCGTCTGCAAAGACGTTTACTGGCCAAAAAGAATTTAGATCTCCCGACTGCGATCGAGGAGGCACAGGCAGCTGAAATGTCGGACAAATCTACTGCCGACATTAGAAAGTTCTACCCTTCCAGGGGGTTGTCATCTACTACTGTTAACCTGCAAGACGTTGCCTCTGACAAGTCTACGGATGAGGAGGCTGATATTAGTCGTCTACAAGCTTCTAAGCCTAGACCGAAGAACAAACGTTGGCCAATTAAACCTCAACCCTCTCTATGCTTCAGCTGCGGTGAACAGCACCCAAGGGCGACCTGTCGATTTAGATCTGCAACTTGCCGCCATTGTGGGAAACTGGGCCACATTGCTCGAGCATGCCGATCTCTGCCCAAACCTGCTGTTTTGCCGAAGTCTCACCGTCCTAAAAAGGAGGAATGTTTCTCAATTTCGCATGACTGCCGTATCACTGAGGTGACTTCCCTTTCCAGACTAACCAGTAACAACAAACTTTCAATGACAGTGCTCATCGAAGGCGCCTCCTGTCCGATGGAGGTGGACACTGGTTCAGCAAAGTCATTTGTGTCATGGGGGTGTTAAAGCGGCTAATTCCAACGATTCAGAAGAGACGTTTGAAACCCTGCCCTGTCAGATTGAGAGACTACCAGGGGAACTTCATTCCTATTTTAGGACAGGATTCCTTTTTAATTGAAACTGAGGGGTTTGTGGGACTTCTTCCATTGATCGTGGTCAAGGGTTTCCTTCCCAGCCTACTGGGAATGGATTGGTTTCGGGCATTGGGGTTACAGGTATCAGGGATTCACTCCACACACGTGGACAGTTTTGGGGGCCTGTTTAATGAGTTTTCTGACATTTTTGATGGGGGCCTGGGTCAGTATGTGGGCTCCCCCATCTCCCTCAATCTGGACCCCCGGGTTGCCCCGATTAGGCTTAAACTGCGCTGTGTTCCTTTTGCTCTTAGGCCAAAGGTGGACGCGGAATTAGATAAGCTCTTAGCACAAGGTGTCCTTGAGCCAACCGATCACTCTAAGTGGGAGACCCCCATCGTGGTTCCCATCAAACCTGATGGGTCTATTAGGATTTGTGGTGACTTTAAATGCACCCTAAATAAGGCGTTGACAGCTAATCCTTACCCTGTTCCTGTAGTTCAACATCTACTACATTCCCTAGGCCCAGGGTCCATTTTTGCCAAATTAGATTTGGCCCAGGCGTATCAACAGCTCCCGGTGGATGATGCCTCGGCTGAGGCTCAAACCATCGTGACTCACTGTGGAGCTTTTAAGTGTCGGCGCCTCCAGTTTGGTGTGAACGTAGCCCCGGGCCTCTTTCAAAATTTAATGGAGCGTCTTTTGCAGGGCCTGCCGGGGGTAGTGCCTTACTTTGACGATGTGCTTGTCTCCGCTTCGTGTCGGGGCGAGCTCATCGAACGAGTAAGGGCTGTCCTCCTCCGTTTCCATGAATCAGGCTTAAAATTAAACAAGAGCAAGTGCAAAATTGGTGTTTCCCAAATTGAATTCTTAGGCTACTTAGTGGATGGTAAGGGGATCCGTCCCACCCCATCTAAGGTCGCTGCCATTAAGCATGCACCGGTGCCCACCTGCCTGGCTGAGTTGCAATCCTTTTTGGGTCTCTTAAATTTTTATAATGTATTTTTACCCCACAAAGCCACGGTAGCTGAACCCCTCCACCGGTTGCTGTCCAAAGCAACTCCCTGGGTTTGGACAAAAGTACATGACCGTGCATTCCAGGCAGTTAAAGACCTGTTATCTTCGTCAGCTGTGTTAGTCCAATACAGCTCAGATTTACCCCTCACTCTGACAGCTGATGCGTCCCCATTCGGAATTGGGGCGGTGTTGAGTCACTGTTTTCCGAATGGGTTAGAAGCACCGACAGCGTTCTACTCGAGGACTTTGTCCTCCACAGAACGTAACTACAGTCAGCTTGACCAGGAGGCTCTTGCGGCTGTCGCTTCTATCAAACGCTTTCATGAATATGTGTATGGCAGGCCGTTTGAATTAGTAACAGATCATAAACCCCTGTTAGGGTTACTGGATGGTTGCCGCCAAACGCCTCTGGTCATGTCCCCTCGCATGTCCCGGTGGTCAGTATTCCTGGCTGCTTATAACTACTCATTAGTCTACAGACCGGGTAAACTCATTCCCCACGCAGACGCACTGAGTCGTTTCCCTTTGCCGGCCCCTGTGCTGGATCCATCTCCGGCCCTGCCCGTCCTTCTGGTGGACGAGTTGTCATTACCACTGACCTCCACTGACATAGCAGCCCACTCCCTCCGTGACCCGATCCTCTCTCAGGTTCTCCACTGGGTTACTAAGGGGTGGCCTTTAGGGCAGGTGCCTCCTGCTTTTGCTCCTTACCGTACCCGCCAAAATGAGTTATCGGTTTACCTAGGGTGTCTACTGTGGGGACACAGGGTTGTGGTTCCTCCCTCCCTCCAGCCTGAGGTTCTTAGATGTTTACATACAGGCCACCCAGGCATCGTACATATGAAAGAGTTAGGGCGTAGTTATGTGTGGTGGCCCTTATTCGACCACGATGTCTCTGCATGGGTCTCTGGGTGTCAGCCTTGTCAGCTCTCCCGGCCAGCCCCTCCATCCACCCCGTCCAGGGATTGGGAAACTCCCCACGGCCCCTGGTCAAGGCTGCACCTGGATTTTGCCGGCCCTTTCCGGGGCCGACATTTCTTAATCGTTGTGGATGCCCTATCAAAATGGGTGGAACTGGAACTCATGCCTTCCACAACCGCCGAGGCCACTGTTAGGGTATTACGACGCCTTTTTACCACCCATGGGATCCCTCATGTGATCGTTACTGATAATGGACCTCAGTTCATCTCTGCCACTTTCCAGTCTTTCCTCGCGAGTTTAGGAACCCGTCACGCCCAGATTGCCCCTTACCGGCCGTCAGGGAATGGTTTGGCTGAATGGGCTGTGCGGTCTGCCAAGGACGCGTTGGCCCGGTTTACCTCGGGAAGCTGGCAGGACAAGATTGACACTTATCTGTTTGCTCAACATGTGACTCCTTGCCCGCTCACCCATCGCAGTCCCGCGGAGGTTTTGATGGGGCGGCGGCTGTGAACGGTGATGGATCGTTTGCACCCTACCTATGCTCCAGAGGGCTATCAGGGTGTTAGTGTGGGGCTTAGGGCATTTAAGGAAGGAGACCAGGTGTTTGCCAGAAACTATGGGGGCGAACCTCGTTGGTTACCGGTACGGGTGATAGATGTAACCGGCCCGTTCTTACAGGATTCAAATGAGTGATGGTCGATCATGGTGCCGACACGCGGACCAACTGAGGGGCCGACAAGATACCCCATCAGACGCTGGGGACAGAAGAGACCCAAGCGTAGTCCTACAAGATGCAACACCACCCAGATATGCCCCGGTGGCCGTCACACTTCCTCCTACCCCCCGGGGGCCAAGTCTCGCCCAAGACTTACCAGCACTTCCGGATGTCCCCATTGGCTATGATGGCTCGCCGGCCATGCCAGCTCCTGACACTGATCTGCCCCCCTCCGCCGCTGCAGCCGCGCCGGCGCTGAGACATTCATCTCATCTGCGCAGGCGCCCAGAGTACCTTAAAGACTACGTCTGTTCAAGCCAGGGGTGAAGGAGTGTTGTGTTCGGCGGCCCCGGCAACTGGGGACGCCACCCCGTGATTGGCCAAGAGGCGTGGCCTCCCTAAAGCGGGAGTATCTGTGGTTGCTGATTGGTTATCGTTTGACAAGCTAAGGAGTATAAATAGGCTGTCAGTTCTCCTCAGCCTTGTTCGTGTTTTCTCAATGCCTGTTGCTGTTTAAACGCAACCTCGGCCTAATTCATGCCTGAACAAACTATTTAACAAAAAGTATGTATAAATGTAACTGCATTAGAATCTTTTGGGGTTCAGTCTTTGCTTCTTGTGTTGCACTGAACCTTGCGCAATAAACCTCTCTGATCACCCACGGAAATCTTGTGAGTCTTAATTTCCATAACATTCCATGGCAACCAGGAAGGGACTCATAAGAAGGAGCCGTTGACTCTCCTGGCGGATTTAGTCCGGCACAGCTCTCGCTGTGGTCTGGCTGATCTACTAGGCCGGCCAACCCTCCATTGAAGGGTTCGGTACATCTACAGCCACACCGGGATCACAGTGCCCGCACTCGAAATCACGCCAAGGATCCTCAGGGTGACAGACCAGTTGCTGAGTGGACATCCCGGACCACAAAGACCTGCAGGTGAGTATGGAATAGGACTGTACCCAATCTGTAGGATTGGAAGCGGGGAAGGAACATCCTCGACTGGAGAGGTCGGGTGCCTACGTTCAGATAGGTAGGAAACTGTGTGGGTTGGTTAAACGGTTGCATTTCTCAGAGATAGCCGTTGGAATGTCCAGTGTCCTGAATCGGCCGTGAGTGTTTTCTTAGAATGGGTGGTGGTAGTAGTAGCAAAAGAGGTGGCTCATGGACACCTCTGCAATGCATGTTAGAAAACTTCAAAGTAGGTTTCCTGAGAGATTATGGAGATCCCCAATGTGACCCTGATACCCTACGGGCATTTTGCCGTAATAAGTGGCCTACCTTCAGCATGAGGTAGCCAGAGGAAGGGTCTATGGACCCAGGGCTCATCTCGAGAGTCCACCAAAGAGTAACAAGAGATGGACATTGGGACTAGTATCCATATATTGATCAGTGGAAGACTGAAAAGAGAGACACCCCCCCCCCTTGGTTAATCAAGTGTCAGGCAGAGTTTGCTAGGGTCTGTGTGATGAAATCTAAAACAGAGGGGAGAAAGAAAACCTTATGCAATAAAAGCTGAACCGGTTCCTGTACCACCAGAAATAGAGAACCTGATGAAACCTAAATCAAAGAAGAGAATAAAGAGAAGTGCCTCATGGTCTTCAGCAAGCTCTGAAGACTCTGTGTTAAACCATACTAGAAGTAAAACAAAGGCCCGGGGTGAAACTATTGCCCTTCTTAGAGAAATAATTGTACCAGGAGTGAATGCCCAGGGACAGCCTCAAAATGTTCCTGCACTTCAATATGTCCCTTTTACAACAACTGACTTGTTGAATTGGTGACAGCATTATGGGCCATTTTCAGAGAAACCTCAAGAAATCATTGATTTGATGGCTACCATTATAGAAGTTGAGAAGCCCCACCATATAGTAAGATGATTCAGATGTTGAGGCTGACCAAAAAGATTTATGCTGTTATGTGTAGCAGGAGAAAAGAATTACTGCAGTGTTATAAAGATCCTGATAAATGACCCTTCTTAAGAAGAAACAGAGAACTCTAAAAGAACTAAGGATAGAGAAGAAAATTGTTATTATGCTTCCCACCCGGGGTTTAGCAGGTAATAAAAAGAAAAGCCTGTCTAAATGGGAAGACTCAGATAATTGAATTGATTAAATTTGATATGATTCTGTTAAAAATAATTGTTAAGATCTGTGCATTCTCTAATTTAACTAAAATTTCAGGCGGGAATGACTAGTGTGTATGTCTAAAGTCTTTGTGTACCTTCAAAGTAACTGCAATTGCCTGATCTCTAGAGATATTAATTTTAAATTGTTAGAGAGAGTATTGAGAAGAAAGAAATTATCTCATCCAGTTTGGTCTGGCCAAACCAGACAGGGTGAAGAACAAAGTTAAACTTTTCCTTCTTCTCTATGCTTCAAGATAAACTCAAGTTTATAAGTAAGGGTTTATAAGTAAAAGTTTATAAGTAAAGGTTTTAAGTTCACTAACTACAATACTGATGGGTTCCTTCAAATTTGACCACAAACTATCTACCCTCTCCCTTTTCTACTTTGCAATGCCTCCCCACCCACAAAGGTTCTCATGTTTTTAGCCCTGCACAGAAGACTCTGATCTGTAAAAGCAGAACTAAAGAGATTGAGAAATCAACTTTTATTCAGTTATGAAGAATTATCAAAAGTGAAAAATGATTTACAAAAAGGACACAAAATAAATATTGAAAATCTTAAAGATAATATAACTATACAAGCTAAACAGCAATTAGATAATTTGCAAAATGAAATGAACAAGAAAAATTAGAAGCTATGCAATTTGAAGATGACAGCTTAAATAATAATAATAATAATAATAATAATAATAATAATAATAATAATAATAAATAAAATCAGAATCAACTTACATTAGAAAAGCAAGACTAAAAGATTTACCTACAGCAATTACTATCTCCAAAGAAATGATGCTTCTGGTAAAATAGCTGAAAATGAAAAACTTGTTCAAGAAGACATCAAACAAACGAATGCTTTAACTCATCTACTCTTGTGCAAGCATTGGGTCCTGAAATTGAAACAACATATGCAGGTCAACACAACAACCAGAGTGGAGCAGACCTTCCCAAGCCTGACTGACCAGCCTTACCAGGACTTTAAGATAAAAAGCAGACAAAGGTGTGCCTTGAAAATCACCTTAAGTGAGTAAATGCATTACCGCTAGTACTTTGATCTGTGTGATGTTCTCCACGTAAAGGAATTAGATTATCTCCTTTCAAAATACTTGAAAATCATATAGGAGACCTAAGCTAGATAGGAATTAAGTGGGTGAATCAGATGGTGGGAGAATTAAATAAGCAAATACAAGAAATCCAACAATATTATCTGTCCCTTAGCCCACAATTTTTGACCACCTCTAGTTATAATATTCAAACAGTAGTAAGAAATAAATGGGAAAACATGATTGTAAAAAATGAAATGAATAATAATTGGAGTATTTGTCTTTGTATTTTGAAATCTAGACAATGATAAGTTTTCTTTTTTTAATCTTTTCTAGAAAAAAATGAATAAGTATAAACTGTAACAATTGAAATACCTTAATGGTATATGGTGGTGAAAGTAAAAAAGATTAAGTTGTAACTTGGATACCAGCTAGAACAATTCAAAATTTAATTAGGGAAATTGTAATGATTGAAATATTTTAAATTATATTGTGATAAAAGTAGAAATGATTAAATTATGATTTGGAGGATTGTATGGGTAAAACACTGGAAAGGAAAAAGTTTAATGCCTAGGTGGAAGGGCCCGTATACTGTGGTCATGTGTTCCCACTTACAGTAAAAATGTTGAAATCCAAGTCTTGGATTCACTGGACTCGAGTTAAGTCCGCAGTTTAGGAATATTGGGAGGCAGACTAGGACTAGGCCCGACCCCTAGTAGTATGCTTGAAGAAGCGCCCCCTATAACTGTCCTACCGGCAACGGGCAGGCAACATACGGGGCAGAAGAGGCCTTACTGGTGTCACACCGGAAGCTAACCCTCTACGTACGGCTGAAGATTTGGAATGAGAAGTCAACATATATAGCCATAAGTATACTGTCTCTTATTTAATAAGCGTGCTTGCTGTTATTGTGATTAGTTGTGATTTGCTGTATATAGTATGCTGGAATCACCCCTTCCTTAAAAAGACAGGTGCTGAATCTGAAATCATTGACTGTGACAGAGAGCAGTATGAAACTCCTGTAGATATTTAAGCCAGGGAGTGAGCTCTCTGTGGAGCTGTTCTAACTCTAAGAATGTGGATATTGTATTAACAAATAAGAGGTGGTTCTGTAAGATACATAAGATAATATCGCCTTTTCCAAGTCACATATAACCCTAACCTTCTTCCTGATGTGGTGATTTTGTAGATTAAGGGAATTGTGATTGGATAGGTTCTGTGACAATTATGAGTTTTCTGTGGCTTTGGCTATTATTGGCAAAGGACCTAATGAGTAATAACACACTGAATAGTAGTTCCCAATGTTGTGAGAATGCCCAAGTGACACCCTTGCCCTTGAGAAAGGATCTGGGGAAGTTGAGAACCCCAAAAGACAAGGCAAGAATGGGTCACAAGGTGTGAACTCTTTGGAACAGGTCCACTCCTGCCAACGATGTATCATAAATAGGTGGGGTCGGTACCCTGGACCTAAGCTAACCCCAAGACCTAAAGACAAGCGTCTGACAATCCCAGAACAGAGTGGGGTAGAATAAAGGGAGAATGGGCCCCTGTAACAATTGAGAAAGGGGAACTACATGTTAAGAATACTGGAATTGAGTCAAAGCCTAATTAATCAGTCTGACCCTACCCTAAGCCAAAAATGCTGCTTGTGTTTGTCTGCTAGTCCTTCATCTTACAATGCTGTTCCAGTGAGCCAGATCTTTGGGTCAGGACCAGGGCCACAATAGTCCTTGAGAAAGATATTAAATGGTGAACCAAAGTAGCAGTAGTCAAATTGCAAGGAGACTTTTATAATGCATTCAAAATGCTGGGAATAAACCGTTCCCCATTGTTAGTGTGGAAATCCTAGGGTCACCCTCCTTGTATGTAAAGTGACATCAGGAACCAGATATTCCTGTAGGATCCCTGATGGGAAATCAATGTCCATCAGAAATACACTTGACCCTAGAATGATACTTAAAGGTGTAACTAGCGGCATTTCTCCTTATGCCCACTATTTATTTCAACAGAAGTTCACTTTCTCAATACCACCACATGTCTCCATTAGAGCCAACACAGGCTTATGTGTCCTACTTCCCCTTGGAAATGCAAGCTAATGTTAACTTTTTGAAGGCACTATTCTCAGAGAAAAGCAAAAGGACCCTACACTAGAAGTCCTATGCAGTCACTGGTGGCATGTTAGTGGCAGGGACTTTAGGGGTCTAGACTATTGAGAAAAACCAATGAGCCCATACATTTTCCATGAACATATGTGTGTGTGGGTGCAAGGAAAAATAGGTGCTGCTTATGTGGGAAAAATGTGTATTTGTGTTTACCTACAAATTGGACTGGAACATGTACATCTTTCCCCAAAATAGGTGTTGTTATCTGGGCCAGGCTGGATTAGACAGATGTTATTCCTGTTGTGATAGGCCTGGCTTTTATTCTTTGTTCAGACAACTAGCTATGAGAGCAGTGAAAGAGATAAGAGTTGAAAAAAAAATGAGTTGATTTTGATGGAAAGCCTTATAGACTGTAAAATTAACCCTGATCTCTTTGATGAAAATGAAGTTTCTGATCCAGGAACATATGTACAACTTGCACCCAGGGAAATGGAGGGAGTGTCTTCAGAGATTGAGAATTGAAAGTCATTTCATATGTATTACTTATCTTTTCTGTCTCTCTATTATGTATCTTATCCTGAACTGATTATGCTATACAAAATATTATATGCTTGCTTACTTATTAAAAAGTATAGAATGGTTACCTACTGAAAATCATGAACGGATGGGAAGCAGTGGAAGTTTCTGCATGGAAAAACTTCCAAAGGGGGAAAATAATATGGAAAACCAAAGCCAAATGGAATAATGAAATTAGATATAAAAGTGATATAATACTTGGGTCAGTCTAGAGGATCTCTGGAGGGCCCCCTTTCTTTGGTACTAGGCTCAAAAAGTGGAACCACAGAGTTAACGAAACCCTCCTCAGCTGGAAAGTTCAGGAAACACCATCATGAGCAAGATATCACATCTAGCTAAGCAAAGGTAACCACAGATATAACGGCAGGAAACTTAGATAGGTTTGCAAGAACACCTGTGACCCACTTAAGAGGGGAAACACGTTAGTAAGCTTGTAGGGTATAGCAGCAAAGGGGAGGGGAATTGTCGCTATGGGCTGTCAGAAATGTAACCAATCCTAAAATGTCAAAAGTATGTATAAATGTAACTGCATTAGAATCTTTTGGGGTTCAGTCTTTGCTTCTTGTGTTGCACTGAACCTTGCACAATAAACCTCTCTGATCACTCACAGAAATCTTGTGAGTCTTAATTTCCGTAACAGATCCACCTGCCAATCAGCTTTTTTCTTATTTTCCTCCCCAAAAACTAAGGTGCGTCTTATACTCCAGTGCGTCTTATAGTCCGAAAAATATGGTATATTAACTACACTAACAAAGCACTTCCATGCCATGCCTTCTATGCCAAAGGAAGGCATCTGAATAAGTTATATACATATTTAGGGTGCTACATTAGATCAGGATGGATGCAGGGCATTTTAGAGATGGTTTTTGGAAATTTCACAATTTTAACTAGGGCTTATTTTTAGGATAGGTCCTTTTTTGGTGAAACACATTAGTAGCTGAAGGAGTAGAAGGGGGAGGTGATGTAGAAGTGGGAAGGAGTGGAGTATGTTGCCTAGGCTGTTGGCTTTTTTGGATTTTCTTGGATTTTGAAGCCCACCAATTTAGATATACATTTTTTTAAAAAACATGACAAAAGTGGTGGCAACAGTTGGATATTCAAAAAAGATGGAAAAATATGGGATATTCAGCACAAGGTGGAAATTACACAAATAGAGGTGACATAGACCCCACAAGTTCAATAAATAGTCCATGAAAAGAAACCAGCCTTGGCCAAAAAGCTGCAAATGTAGAGGAGTTTGGCCCTCACAGAGTGCAGACCTTGCATGAATAGGGTCCTGCCTGAAGAAAACACTTACTTCTTACCTGACCATATACTACACAAGCAGACAGGGAAAAGGAAAAAAGGACAGATTATCTATTAGAGAAGAGTACTACTTTGACAGAGGTGGATGTCCACCCTAGACCTATTGTAAAACCAAATCAAAATGTAGAGTAGCCTGAAACAGGGTTAGGCACTGATACCTGGGCCAATATAATCATAGAAATGATAAGGCAGCAGCAAGAGGAAAGGTTGTGAATATTTTAAAAAGAGGAAGAGAAGCTTTGGAGGGAGATGAAAAAGATTTTACCACATTCAAGAGTGTCTACCTCTTGTAAGTGGCCTGAGAGGGAATGAATCGGCCGACTAGCCCCATGTTTAATGGAAAGGCTTTGAGAGTATATTCTTCCAGCAAAAGTAGTAATGGATTACTCTCATATCAAAGAGATAAGCCTACACAGATTAGTGAAAAATACTAATGATCTCAGGCATCTCTTTTCATTAGTTTTGATTCATTTTCCCAGCAATGAATAGGAAAATGTACCATAATAATCTTTGCAGCCCAAGCACTGAAATTTATTTATTTATTTATTTTGTCGCATTTCTATGTGCATTTCTATGAAATGGATAGATGTATTAGTTTGGATTGGATAATTTAAGAGCACTTGTCGCTTACAAGGCCACAAGGCTAATACTTTTCTCACCATTTCCAATTATAATGTAACTACTGATTTCTATTGGGTACAGCAGAAAGTTAGATTCCTCGGGCTAAATAAGCCAACCAACCAAAGCCAAAAGTGTTGTCAAACTAGAATATTTTTAATATATTAAGCTGACAAAGCACCCTCATTATTGCTGAAACATGCTAACCTTTTTGATTCCTTGTCTCCTATGTTTTTAACCCTCCTGCTGCTCTGGGAGGATTCTTCTCCCATCTTCATACCCATCTGGGTTTTACAAGTCTGTCCAGTTATATTTTAAAGCTCTATCTCTGTGATAATCCATTCCTTGTGCTGAATGAATTAGCGAGAAAATTAGTGAGCATTATTTAAAGGGAAAGAGGTTCAGATTTAAATAATACTCAATAATACTCACACAGTTCTAGAAACTCAAGCCCTGATCAAATGAAACAAACAAAATGTTAAAAAGTTAAAGTCTTGGTGATGACATGGGAGTTTTCATATAGTTTTCTTGGCTGCAGCATTAAAGCTGCTTGCATTGCATTCTTCCATTATGTTTTTTCCATCTCGACCTAGTCTAAATCAAAACACATTAATAATCAATAATAAGTATCAGGTTTTAACTAGTGACACATTATATAAATTAGACTGGGAAAGATAGCAATACATTTTCTGATGATTTCTACTACCGTATTTTCCGGCATATAAGACGACTGGCCGTATAAGATGACCCCCGACTTTTCCTGTTAAAATATAGGGTTTGGGCTATACTCGCCATATAAGACTATCCCTCTTCCAACGCACACCAAATAAAAATTAAAAAACATCAACTGGCTCACCCACAAATGTAAAAGCAGCTGTGCTAGACCCAAAATGGCCCCTGCAACAAACAGGAACCTCACACAGCCACAAAAAGCCCAAAAAAACAACTTTCACACTTTACACTCACACAACACAACACAACTGGCTCACCCACAATGTAAAAGCAGCTGTGCTAGACCCAAAATGGCCCCTGCAACAAGCAGGAACCTTACACAGCCACAAAAAGCCTAAAAAACCAACTTTCACACTTCACACACACAAAATTCCACATACAGCTTTGTGAGATTTTGTGTGTTGTATAGTTAGAGTGAAACGCTACAGAAACACACTAAATCTCAGAAAGCTGCACAAATATTATATTATTTTATTTTTATTTTTATATGAAAACTAAATTTAAAACTTCCTAAACTTTAAATGGCTAGGTCTAAAAAAGAACAACTAAAAAAAAAACCAATTAACTATTTTTTTTAAAGCTCCCAAAGGGGAAAAAAACTTACCCAATAGAACAGGGGTCTCCAACCTTGGCAACTTTAAGACTTGTAGACTTCAACTCCCAGAATTCCTCAGCCAGCTTTGTTTTGCTGGCTGAGGAATTCTGGGAGTTGAAGTCCACAACTCCCTGCCTGCTTGATTGCAGGCAGGGAGTGGTTTGCTGATGGAATGGATTCAGGCAAGCAAAGCAAGGCAAGCGTTGCGACTAGCAGCTAAGGTAAACAAGCTGGAGGGGGAAAGCTGGGATCGTCAGAGCTTGGATCGCCAGAGCCATGTGAAAGGAAAAAAGTTTTTTCCTTTTACATGGCTCTGGCGATCCCAGCTGCGTTGCCTGATTAGCAGGCAAAGCTGGGATAGTCAGAGCTTGGATCGCCAGAGCCATTTAAGGCTCGTCAGAGCCTTTCGGGCTGCTCTGCCTGGTTACAGGAGAACGACACCTGGCATATAAGACGACCCCCGACTTTTGAGAAGATTTTCATGTGTTAAAAAGTCATCTTATACGCCGGAAAATATGGAAATCAAAAATTTTGCCTTTAAAAAAAAGTTTGATGAGATGATAATAGTCATGGAAAATATGTAGAGGCATGTAGCTTTGAATAAGTTAGATTCACTGAAAGGAATTATATTCAGGTAAATTTAAGGGAATTACTTTATATTTTCTGATTTCTAAGATTATTATTTTTTTAAATTGGGCTTTTTTGAAAACCTACACCATTTTCAATAAGCTGAAATTAATAGCTGCTATCACTAGCCTGAAAGAAAAATGGCACTTTCTATGAACAAAATATAAATTATTCACATACTTTACATACTTTATAACGTCTAGCCCCAAGTGGAAAAGTTATTCTTTATTGAAATTGCACAATTACAACAGGAGGCTGAGGCTGTTGGGAGGGTCACAACTTCCATATCTGTAATCCAAAGAAAAATATTATGCCAAATATAATCTTACCTCCTGTATTTAAAAATTCTCCAAATTCAGGACCATCTGCCCTAATATAAACCTGCACAACAGTTAGAATAGTCAAGAGTATTTTTATCATTTGTGTTTATTAGCAGAAGTTTGGTTACTAGCATCAATGAGCAATGGTTGCAGCCAAGGCTTTAGAATAAGTAATAAGATTGAAGACTGATTTCTCCAGTATTAATAGTTCTGAGTAACTAGTTCCTGGCCTTCTCCTAAGATATCACATTTCAACTGCTAAATCTAAGACAAGTGTACCACTGCTCTTGGACTCTGAAGAACCGAAGATGCTCATTGCACTAGATGAAGCCAGCAATGGCCACAATAGTAATTCTTTAACAATTAGATGGAGGTGGAGCCATCACTGCTGGCTAAAATGTATTACTATTTTGCATTATTTAATTTTGCACTATGAAATGTTATTCTGATATTCTTATGATAGAATCATAGGCATTTCATTGCTATATATGTGATATTATTTGGGTTAGTATAGATAAATGTACTTTCAGAAGAATCTCAGCTATGATTCCATTATACGAAGACTTTGGGAGGAAAAAACCAAAAACATTTCAACTTCTTTGAAGATAATCTCTATGAAAGATCAGAAAATTGTAACAGATAGGTCTTCATTCTTCCTATTCATTTTATTTTATTGAACAAAAATATTTCAGTTGTACATTTGCTCTAAAGGCTTTTATTCCAACAATGTGTTTAATTGTACATTCATTTTTAGAATAAATGAGTGTTTTCTTAGCGAAACACAAAAGTTTCTGTCTACAAAATAAAATTCAAGATAATACAAGCAAAGGATAAAGAAGAAGCATATATAAAACATGCAGATGTTTCACCAGAAAAGATTTGATTTGGATGTATCCTTAATATTGGATATTTCAAGAATAAAATGTAACAAAGATATAATTTAAAACAAAACTGCTCTCCTCTACTTATCTTAGCATTCCAATCCTTTCATAAAAATCATCTTAAAATTATTTCAGAATCAGAAGAATTACCAGAACAAATGTCCCATTAACATAATTATGATCAAAAAATGACAATAAAATTATAGGGCATGTGTTTTTAAAATATTTATATATTTAAAAGACTGGGTTAGGAAAGAGTTTTCGATATATATGAGAGGTAAATATTTGTCATTGCCCTAAGTCGGTGATGGCTAACCTTTTTGCCGTCGCGTGGCGACCCCCAGGGGGAGAGCCTTATCTGTGGTGGCGTCTACCCTCTGGAACAACCTCCCCCAGAGATACGTACAATAACAGACCTCCGGATTTTTCGTCGGGCCCTGAAAACCTATTTATTTCAACTAGCTGGGCTGGCTTGAGTTAAATTTTAAATTGATTTTAAATTGAGTTGTTTTAATTTACAGCCAAAATATTTAATTATTTTAAACTGCTTTTAAATTTTGTATGTTCTGTTTTTTTACTTTGGCTGTTCACCGCCCTGAGTCCTATTGGAGAAGGGCGGTATAGAAATGGAAACAAAACAAAAAAAAAAAAGCAGGGGGAGCGCGGGGGGGTCACGTGTGTAAATGCCCACATGTATAATTCAATGCACCCCGCCCCCCCTTCTCCCCCCACTTTTGGTACGCGACGGCACAACGGGCCCAGTAGGCCCATTTTTCACTCTCCCCAGGCTCCAGAGGCTTTCTTGGAGCCTGGGGAGTGTAAACAGCCTTCCCCACCCCCTGGAGAGGCTGGAAACAGCCTGTTTCCTGACTTCGGGTGGGACCGGAAGGCCCATTTTTTACCCTCCCCAGGCTCCAGAGAGTGAAAATGGCCTCTCCCCCACACATACACCCCGGAGGCCCTCCAGAGGCCAGAAACAGCCCATTTGCCAACTTCCAGTGGGTCGGAAGGCCCGTTTTTTGTCCTCCCCAGGCTCCAGAGGCTTTACATATTATTAATGTATTTTAAATAGAAAGATTTTTTCTCCAAAAGCATTTTATTAAGATAAATTTGATAAAAATCAAGAAAATCCAATTTAAAATTTTAAAATCCGATTTAAAATTTTAAAATCTGTTTTTTTTTAATTTATTTTTTTTAATCATCAATTTTTACCATTTCCACCCTGCTTCATGGCTAAGGTAGAACTAGAGTTCATGATATCTCCGTTTCTAGCCTAATGCTTAGCCACTACACCAAACTGGCTTTGTAATGCCATTCTTTATTTCTTTTACATCAATTATCTAACCTCATTTTCCCATATTTTATTAAGCTTGCAAGATTTTTTCTTCAGAGAATATGTTTATTTACAACACATCTGGGGTTACAAAGTTATGGAAGGCTGTCCTGCTGTACTTAAATGCTTAAGTATCAAATAATTGGAACAAATAGAAATTCTTCTCCTGATTTTCTCTTTTCTATTTCCTTTGCTGTTGTTTCTCCTGTTTAGAAATTACACATAATTGTTGTTTATGCACCCTGAATGTTTGAAAGCACCTTTTGATCTTTGAATTCAAAGCACTGAATATTCCAATTATTAGATACATTCTTAACTTACATGTCTGCTTTATACTGCACGCATTCCTAATGGTCAATGTTTTTAAATGTTAAAACATTTTCCCTTTCTTTCTTTGCTAATGTACCTTGTTTGAATTCAGCTCGAAATATTTGTCTCAGGCCTGAAACTGATGCCTAGCGGTATTTTGGCCAGGAAAGTAAAAAAAAATATATCATATTTTAAAATCAATCTACCTACTAATTAAAGTGATTACATCTGCTAGTTAATTTTGTTTCCAGTTTCAGTTCCATCATATGGCTATATGTCCTAATGCTTAATATATACTGACAATGAGTTTGCAAGTGTAATTCTCCAAAAGATTATTTTTCTAAATTTCTACAAAACATCCAGCAAATTTAGAAGAATGCATAATTTTTAATTTGAATATTATCTATAACACTGATTTATAGTGTCTTCCAGAATTCAGTAGTATATCACTAATACAGATAGGATATACATTGTCAAAGGAATGATAGGATGATGCTATGAATTTCTATGGGTGAACTGACTTTATTAATAGGGAGAATTCAAGTAGCCTTGTGTGTATGGATGCAAAGACAGTCAAACTAATCTAAAATAATAAGAACAGATATTATTTTTAAAACATTTTTTTTTTCTGGAAGACATTATGTTTCCTACTTTTTGCAGATTTCAGAATTTTGATTCCAAAACTTCTAATCCTAATTGGAGGGTTTGAGTTTGGCTAGTCAAGAGAGAACAACTGGGGGGACATGATAACAGAATTCCAGTATTTGAGAGGATGCCACAAAGAGGACGGGTTAATTTATTTTCCAAAGCACCAGAGGGCAGGACAAGAAACAATGGATGGAAACCAATAAAGGAGAGAAGCAACCTGGAATTGAGAAGAAACTTCCTAACAGTGAGGACAATTAACCAATGGAATAGTGTGCCTCCAGAAATCATGGGCACTCCATCACTGGATGTTTTTAAGAAGAGACTGGACAGTCATTTGTCTGAAATGGTATAGGATCTCCTGCTTGAGCAGGGGACTGGACTAGAAGACCTCCAAGGTCCCTTTCAGTTCTATTCTGATTCTGATTCTAATCCCTATTTATTTTATTTTATTTTATTTTATTTTATTTTATTTTGAATTTGTATACCGCCCTTCTCCCTGAGGACTCAGGGCGGTGAACAGCCAAGTAAAAACATCAAATACAAATATTAAAATACAGTTAAAATATACATATATAAATTTGGCCCCATTAATTAAAAACAATAAACAAAACACTTAAAAACACTTAAAAAAATTAGGCCAGCCCGGTTTGCTGGAAAAGGAAGGTTTTAAGGGCACGGCGGAAGGCACCGAGGTCTTGGATTCTCCTTATCTCCGGAGGCAATTGATTCCAGAGGGTAGGTGCCCCCACAGAGAAGGCCCTCCCCCTGGGGGTCACCAGCCTGCACTGTTTGGCTGATGGCACCCCGAGGAGACCCTCTCTGTGGGAGCGCACGGGTCGATGGGAGATCGTCGGTGGCAGCAAGCGGTCTCGAAGATAGCTAGGCCCTATGCCATGGAGCGCTTTAAAGGTGATAACCAACACCTTGAAGCGCACCCAGAAGACCACTGGGAGCCAGTGCAGCTCGCGCAGGAGCGGTGTTACATGGGAGCGCCAGGCTGCTCCCGTCACTACCCGCGCTGCTGCATTCTGGACCAGTTGGAGCCTCCGGGTGCTCCTCAAGGGGAGCCCCATGTAGAGAGCGTTGCAGTAGTCAAGGCGAGAGGTGACGAGGGCATGAGTGACTGTGCACAGGGAATCCCGATCAAGAAAGGGCCGCAACTGGCGGATCAGGCGAACCTGACAAAAGGTCCCCCTGGTTACAGCCGTCAGATGTTCCTCCAAGGACAGCTGCCTATCCAGGAGGACTCCCAGATTGCGAGCCCTCTCTGTGGGGGCCAACGACTCGCCCCCAATAGTCAGTGATGGAGTCAACTGACTATATCGGGATGCCGGGAGCCACAGCCACTCAGTCTTGGAAGGGTTGAGCCTGAGCCTGTTCCTCCCCATCCAGATCCGCACAGCCTCCAGGCACTGGGACATCACTTCAAGGGCATCGTTGGGGTGGCCTGGGGTGGAGATGTACAGCTGGGTGTCATCAGCGTACTGGTGGTATCTCACCCCAAAGCCACGGATGATCTCGCCCAGCGGCTTTACATAAATGTTGAACAGGAGGGGCGAGAGGACCGACCCCTGAGGCACTCCACATATAAGAGGCCTTGAGGTCGACCTCTGCCCCCCTGCCAACACGAACTGCGACCGGTCGGAGAGAAAGGAGGAGAACCACCGTAATACGGTGCCCCCCATCCCCAACTCTTCCAACCGGTGCAGCATGATACCATGGTCGATGGTATCAAAAGCCGCTGAGAGGTCTAACAGGACCAGAACAGAGGAACAACCCCTGTCCCGAGCCCTCCAGAGATCATCAACCAACGCGACCAATGCCGTTTCCGTGCTGTGTCCAGGCCTGAAACCCGACTGGAATGGATCTAGATAGGATGTTTCCTCCAAGAATTGTGGAAACTGTCACGCGACCACACTCTCAACAACCTTCGCCAGGAAGCGAAGGTTGGAGACAGGACGATAGTTGGCCAATATTGCCGGATCCAGGGACGGCTTCTTGAGGAGAGGCCTCACCACCGCTTCTTTCAAGGCGGCGGGGAAGTGACCCTCACTCAACGAAGCGTTGATAACACCCTGGAGCCAGCCTCGTGTAACCTCCCGGGAGGCCAGTACCAACCAGGAGGGACACGGGTCCAGTAAACATGCGGCCGCACTAAGTCTCCCCAAAATCCTGTCCACATCATCCGGAGTCACAGCATCAAACTCCTCCCAGGTAACATTCTCAAGACTATTCCTCATCACCCTGCCCTGATCTACCCAGTCAGAGTCCAAATCCCCCCGGATCTGAGCGATTTTGTCATACAGGTATTGTCCGAAATCCTCCGCCCTGCCTTCCAAGGGATCCTCCCGCGCTCCCGGATGGAGCAGGGAGCGGGTTACCCTGAACAGGGCGGCCGGACGATTCCCTGATGACGCAATAGAGGCGGAAAAGTAGTTAAAATTTGCCGTCTTTATCGCCACTAGGTAGGTCTTAATATGCGACCTTACCAGTGTTCGGTCAGATTCAGCGAGACTGGCCCTCCAACCGCTCTCTAGGCGTCTTTTCCGGCGTTTCATCTCCCTCAGCTCCTCGGTGAACCAAGGAGTCGCGAGGGATCGACACCGGGTCAGAGGCCGCAAAGGCACGACTCGATCCAAGGCCCCACCAGCCGCCCGATCCCAGGCAGCTACCAGGTCCTCGGCCGAGTCGTGTGCCAGATCTTCAGGAATTGGCCCAAGCTCCGTCTGGAACCTATCAGGATCCATCAGGCGCCTGGGGCGGATCCATCTAATTGGGTCCGCCTCCCTGCGGCGGGGTGTAGCGGTTCGAAGGTCCAGACGAAGGAGTGAGTGATCTGACCATGACAAGGGTTTCATGTCTATATCCCCTATAATAAGACCACTCAACCACTGGCCAGAGACAAAAATCAGGTCCAGCGTGTGTCCCCCCCTGTGAGTGGGGCCATGAACTAACTGGGTCAGGTCCATGGCCGTCATGGAAGCCATGAACTCCCGAGCCATCTCTGACGTTTCACCAACGGACGGCAGATTGAAATCACCCATGACCATAAGCCTGGTCATTTAGAACGTTTTAAGTCCACAATTGCTGAAAATAGAAAACTTCGATTCTTTTCTGATGGAAACAATAAATAATTGAAAATTGTTGTCTAAAATGCAATATATAAGCTAAGTATTTCCACTTTACAGCCTTATTCTATCAACAAAGTCAAGCCATTATTATTCAGTTCAACCTACATCACAGAAGTGATTTCTTGATATGAGGATAAAATTAGGGATGATCCCATGTTTGCTAACTTGAGAAACTTAAAAAGGGCAAAAACCAAATATAATAAATTAAAACAAAACTAGGATTTTCACACCAAAGCTCAGGTTTTTCTAACCATTTCTCTGCTGGAGACAGAAGATATGAGGGGAAAATATTTCTACATTGGCAGCTTTAATATTGTAATCTTAGATACTGAAGAATTGATTCATAATACTTAAGAAAATTTGATGCTGTTACAAGCAATTTGAAATGATCCACTCTTGAAGACATCACAAAACATTTATCCAGGTTGTTTTCAAGTTCAAATTAAGTTGCTGATGTTGATTTGTAAAACTCTAAGAAGACCAGACCACTTCTTGTAGAAACCACTTGTTATTTCTACCTGTAGAAGCTCTGCTGCCTGCCCCAGAATGCAAAACTGACAATCTTTTTACTGGTAGCATGATATCCATGAGATGCTTACCAGGCTGTCTCAGGAGGGTAAGGGCTGATTAATCAGATTCATCTCAGATTTTTATTATTTTTATTATATTGACTTTTATTGTTAATTATTGAACCTGGTTATGAAAAATAAAAAGTACAAATAGATCGTAAAGCTAAATAACTAAACTAAAAGTTTAAAACACTGAGTTTTAAAAAGAATTAAAAGCTAAAAAGATATCATACTCTTTCTTTTAAAAAAAACAATGAAAGTTAGGAGCCAAGAAATATTCTCATGGGGCCAGAAGCCAATTTTTCAAAGCTGTTCTTTTTTCCAAAAATTTCCCAGCAAATTGGGACAGAGAACTTCATTAATGTCTTCATTCCTATTACAATCATGTGGCATAACGGGACCGCCTACTACCATCAACAGCCTCCCACCGACCAGTACGCTCCCACAGAGAGGGGCTCCTCCAGGTGCCGTCGGCCAAACAATGTCGGCTGTCGGCCCCTAGGGGGAGAGCCTTCTCTGTGGGGGCACCGACGATCTGGAATGAGCTCCCCCCAGAGATACGGAGGATTCCAGATCTGCGCACCTTCCGCCGCGAGTTGAAGACGCTTTTGTTTCATCAAGCTGGCCTCGCCTAAATCTTCCCCCTTTTAAGTGTAAATTCTAAATTTTTAATGGATTTTAAAATATGGGTATTTTAAATTGGATATTAATTCAGCCAAATTTATTTAATTCATTTTATTCGATTTTAAATTTTGTATATTTATGTGTTTTATTTCATGGCTGTGCACCGCCCTGAGTCCTTCGGGAGTAGGGCGGTATAGAAATTCAATAAATAATAATAATGGACTACTGTACTACTCTCTACATGGGGCTCTCCTTGAGGAGCACCCGGAGGCTCCAGCTGGTTCAGAGTGCAGCCGCAAGGGTGGTTATGGGAGCAGCGTGGCGTTCCCATGTGACACCTCTCCTGCATGAGCTGCACTGGCTCCTGGTGGTCTTCCAGGTGCGCTTCAAGGTTTTGGTTACCACCTTTAGAGCGCTCCATGGCTTAGGACCAGGGTACTTACGGGACTGCCTTCTGCCACCAGTAGCCTCTCACCGGCCAGTACGCTCACATAGAGAGGGGCTCCTCAGGGTGCTGTTGGCCAAACAGTGTCGACTGGCAGCCCCCAGGGGGAGAGCCTTCTCTGTGGGGGCACCTGCTATCTGGAATAAGCTCCCCCTGGAGATACGGAGGATCCCAGATTTGCGCACCTTCCACCGTGCCCTCAAGATCTATTTATTTCAACAGGCTGGCCTGGCTAACTTCCCTTTTAATTGTAATTTTTAAAATTGGTTTTAAAACATTAGGGGTGTTTTAAATTGTTTTGGGCCAAATTATTTAATGGGTTTTTATATTATCTTTTAAATTTTGTAGTTTGTGTGTTTTATCTTCCTGGCTGTTCACCGCCCTGAGTCCTTCGGGAGTAGGGTGGTATATAAATCTAATAAAATGAAAATGAAAATGAAATGAATAAAGCTTATGTCAATTGCCTTATATCAGATAGCAGAACCTGCCACCTATTTAAATAAAGTTTTTGATTCAGACAAGGTTCCTAAATAATACTTAATGAGTATAATTATCAATTACAGGAAATAAAAGCATTAAATGCCCTTTAACCTGGCATTTGCTATAACAGGAGGACTAAATTTATTGTGACAGCACTTAATCATGTTTAGCATAGCCTGTGATTCAATGGTCTGAATGTCACATCAACTGTAAGCTGAATTGGTTAGGCTATTGTGTGGGATTCTCATAGAGGCATGCTTTTTAGTTTCCTAGGGAGCTGAGCATTTTCAGCTCAGAGTTCACACTGCTGCTGCTTTTAAAGAGTGTCACACAGCTTTGCGATTATGTCTAAAGCAATTTTTCCTTCCTGAAAACACCATTTCCCCCCATTTAGGGAGAAATTAGATGTTATAACACCCTCAGAGCCACTGCAATTCCACATTTTCTTTACTCTTTTTGTTGCTGCCCTTAGTTCAATATCTATGCCATCATACTATGTTTCTCCCTATTATTAGACAATGATACAATTCCCAGCACAATTTCACAAATTAATTGCATTCAGTAAGCATTGTAGACAAGAAAACAGCTGGAAACAAGTCAGTATTCTTGTTCAATAAAGTTGTTTCTCTCAATTTTCTTTTCATTCTTTTTTCTTGTATTATGAAAAAGATTTTATAGCTAGTTAGCTAGCTAGAGATGCAGTAGGCACTTTTCTCTATTAGCCAAATTTCATTCATTTTAATTGTTTAATAATTTATTTAATGAAAAATGCCTATATTACTTGTATGGCATATTGTATCGTACAGTATAATATGTAGAAATATTCGTATCTAATATTGTTTGAACACTCCATTGCAGTAGTAGTGCATTTAGTGCTTTAGTATGCATCTCAGGATGATGCACACTAAAGCACTAAAAACTGTATTTTAAAAGATGATGAAACAAAAAATTCCACTCTGTTTTCCTGAAACAGGAAGAACTGTTCAAAAATTATTGGAAATTACTTCCTAAAGAAGTAATGCAAGACTGGGTGGTAGACAAAAAGAGGGGGGGAGGGAGGAGAGGGGGGGATTGTAGTATACACACTAGAATTAATACCCCAACTAAAGTGTTTGAGCTGCATTGCAGAAAACAAGGATTGAGAGTTACATGTACCTCCAGAAATCTGTTTCAAAGCATGGGCTCCTTACAGAGAATATCTGCTGCCTAACCCAAGACCCATGAACTTCCTGCTGAAGAAGAAATCTAAGGTTCCATTTTAACATCACACATATTTGGGGGCGGAAAGAGGGGATTGTGTTTATGGCATTTGATTAATTGGATTATTATGGTAGATAGATAGAAGAGCCTCATATCATCTCTAGGGGCTTAATTTCTGCTTCAGTAAGAATTCTGCCTCCAGTCTTAAGATTCAGGAATAGTGGGGAAAAACTCAGGAAGTGGGTAAGATATAGTGGGAATTGAAGCCTCTGGAGGTCATGAATTGTCCTGACTTTCTAACAACTAATCTAGGAGAATATAAATCTGAAATTTCCCTTGAGTCATGAGAGCCTCAACAATCTGCTCCATTACTTTTCTTGTGTTTTTATTTTACTTTACTGGACAAAGAATACGACAGATTCTTTTAGAATAGAATCTGTTATCTAACTGTGAAGTTAGATACATGCTCCCCACCCCACCCCATTTGAGACTAAATATTCTATTATTTACCCATACTTTTCCAGCAAAAGATTTTTCTATACTATAAACTACTTGGGGGAGTCTTGAGCAGTCATATCTCGCCAAATCATTTTTGCAGACATACTTATAGCTATATCCTGTTATGCAATACATACATACATAAAAAAACCTCTACAAAAATGAGACAAATCTCATGAGGAAAAAACATTGCAGGAAACAATAAATCAGCAGAAGATCATAAGCAGAGGAAAAAATGGGAGTTTGCCTATATATTTGTCATGCTCAGCCATAGCTTGTTTACAAGCACAACTAGCTAATATAACACACTAAGAACACCAAACAATATAATTACTATTTTTTTCCAATCCTTGGGTTAACAGTCATTGCTCCCAATTATATTAGATTATAATCAGTTGTGCTAGAGTCTCACTTCTTAATTTGTTTAAGCTTAGATTTTGTATTCATAATAGTTTGTGTAGAATGAGCAGTGAAATATCCTTTCTCATATGTATCCTCAGAAGTCTGACTCTCTACAACGAATCTTATTCCCAGGTATACAAGCATAAACTGCTGACTAAATGAGTGAAAATCAAGAAGTTGGGATAAGGGAAAAACTGTGGTTGTTTATTTCACAATATAAAAGATAAGGTCAATAAGCTAGATTTACATGTATAAAAATGACTATATTTTAAACCTCTTGCAGTATATCACACAAAATCTATATATAACTCTCAATAGGATCTATATAAAAATACTGTCAACTGTCAAACCTATTTTATGGCATAAAATCCTGCATATGTATTGGACCTGATTAATGATTCATGCAGCTCTACATCATATAGTTTGCCCTCAAGGAACTGATCAGCTAAGAGCTGGATTTTCTTCCTTACTCCCATTCTTACATTTAGGAAATTGTCCCATATTCCATGATTCTACTATGCTGTTCTCTTTCTATCTTCTCCAGATATAGAATAAATAAACCCCGACACTTGCATTCATTTGAATGTGAAATATTCTTTGATTCTGCTGACTGACCGTAACATGATTTGCCAAGAAGGCTAGTTAACAAGTGTGCAGGATTACTCTTATCTCTAAAGTTGGCTTTTTAATTGAAGAGCCAGTTGAAAAGCTAGTTTGGTCTAGAAACCAGTTAGAAACCAGAAGAGTAAGAGTTCTAGTTCTACTTTAGTCGTAAAAGCCAGTTGGGTGACTTTGAACCAGTCATTCTCCCTCTCACTTCACAGGGATGTTGTTGTGGGAAAAATAGGAGAAACAAGAGGAGTGTTAAAATATATTTGCCACTTTAAATTATTAATAAAAATAAAGGCAGGATAAAAAATATCTCAAAATAAAAAGAAAATGAATACATATAATACTAGTGGACAACCATTTAAATATGAGCCAGCAGTGTGCACAGCTGCCTTGTGTGACAGGACCAATCTGGTGATGGGGTAAGATACAGTGTTGCCAAAGCTAGTCTGAAGAAAGGTATTTGGAAGGCCAAGACTGATAATAAAAGGAAGATTGAAGATAATTTTTATAGTAATAACATGAGGCAGGTGTGGTGAGGAATTCAACAAATTACCAACCATCAACCGACCAATGTTATCCCTGCTGAGGGGGATGCTTCATTGGCAGAGGAGCTCAATCATTTCTTTCCTAGCTTTGAAGTGGAGACATCAGAGACAGCTAAAATACAGCCACCAGCCCATTGTAGCCCCCACCTCACTGTGGAGGAACAGGAGGTGAGGAGCATTCTGAGGGCTGTGGACCCTAGAAAGGCTGCAGGTCCTGATGGTATCTCTGTCTGAGTACTTAAAAAACTGTGCTGATCAGTTGGCTGGCATCTTTACCAGAATCTTCAGTCAGTCTTTACCCCAGTCCACTATTTCTTTCATTCATTCATTCATTCATTCATTCATTCATTCATTCATTCATTCATTCATTCATTATCATTCATTCATTCATTCATTCATTCTTTATTTATTATTTATTTATTTATTTATTTATTTATTTATTTATTTATTTATTTATTTATTTACTTACTTACTTACTTACTTACTTACTTACTTACTTACTTACTTACTTACTTACTTACTTACTTATTTATTTATTATTAAGTAATTATTAATTATCAAATTTCTATACCGCCCTGCTCCCGAAGGACTCAGGGCGGTGAACAACCAAGATAAAATACAGATAATACAAATATTAAAAATCCCTTAAAATTATTAAATATTTTGGCCGAAACACAGATTAAAACATCCAACTTATAAAATCACGAATTAAAAATTTAAAAGAGGAGAGTTAGGCCAGGCCAGCCTGCTGAAATAAAAAAGTTTTGAGAGCACGACGAAAAGTGCGCAGGTCCGGGGCTTCCGGTTGGTGCCGTCGTCGTCGCCAGACGGTCTTTCATGACCGCCAGCCCCGCCGCCCGTAAAGAGCCGCCTCCACAGCTGAGAGGCGGCTCGAAAAACTCTGTTTCTTCGAGGAAATGTGAGAAGAGCTGGCAAGATTAGGTAGAGCCCCCTGTGAAGTCCCCAGATTGTTTTTTTTTTTGCTTTTGGGGAGGAAACAGGATGAGGCTCCCTATCCAGATCGCCGAGGCTCCTGACGCCGGGGGAACTCTGCTTGTAGCAGAGCCAGACGATGCGACCAACGTAACCAGTGAAAGTCAAAGGATTTATTAAAATAAACAGGGTGAAATCCAGATCTGGAACTCAAAACTGCAAGTATATATAATAGCGCTGTGATTGAATTTAGGAATGAAGAAAGAGTGAAAGTTTAAAATGGCGTCCGGCTTTAGCTGCTTGAAAAGAAAAAAAAAAGCTGAAAGCGAAAGTGGACTTGCCTGATTGTCTCAGTATGCTACAAAGTATCTAAAATAACAGCGCTGGTTAGAAGAGAAGGGAAAAGGTTTTTTTTTCTTTCCTCAAACTGTCTCCCTTAGAGACTTGATTAACTCTGAGAGGATTTTGTGCTAGTAAAAAGGGAGAGAAGACTTCCTTTAAAAAAAAAGAGTTTGTCTGCGTGGCAGAATGGCTTCAAAGCCAGATAATAAAGCTTTATGGGGCGGTTCCCCTATTTATAAGTCACAAGAGCAGTTTTTAAGCTTGCAGACTCAGAGCCAGAGACAGGAGATTGATTTTAAAGACTTGAAGGAATTTATTATTGCGGCTCTGATGAGACAAGATGTGCTTATGGATCAGAAGTTTGAGAAATTTCAACAGGAAACTAAGGAGGTGGTTCAAGAAAAGTATGATAAGATGAAACGAGATATTTTGACAGTTCTGACTGGCTTTTCAGAAGTAATTGTCCAGATGGATAAAAAAATGGAAGAAATCAGTTTAGAAGTAGAGTCTAAAATGAAAGAAGCTGATTATAAGATCTATAATGTGGATAATAAAATGCAAAGGATTGAAAATGAAGTGACAATGATGCAATTCAAATTTATGGAATTTGCTGTAAGACTGAGGGGGATAAAGGAAAACAACAGAGATTTGAGAAGGATTTGTGCTGATGCTTTGGCTGTGATGTTAAGGGTTAGCCCTGAAGAGGTCTTGTCCAAAATTGACAAGATTTACAGAGTGAATTCTTGGGTGGCAAGGCAAAGGCAACTGCCCAGAGATGTAGTGATATACTTTACAGATAAAAGAATAAGAAATGACATCTTGCAAAAGTCCTTTGTTTCTACCCTACAAGTGGATGGAAGGCAGATTGGGATTTATAAAGAGTTGCCGCCTAAGATGCTAAAAGACAGAAAAGATTTTGGATTTTTGGTGACTGAACTAAAGAAACAACAGATTCCATATAGATGGGATGTTCCAGTTGGTATAAGATTGACATATCAAGGAGAAAGATATCGATTAAATACTGTTGAAAAAGCGGAAGAATTTTATCGCAACGTTTTTAAAAATGGTCCAACATCTCCATGTATATTTTCAGCGTCAGGAATACAGGAGGGAGTTAAAGAAAAGCAAATTGAACAAGAGATTGAAGTCCAGTGGAAGCAGATGGAGGTGGAGCCAATGGAAATACAAGGAACCACAGGGGGCTTTTTGGATGACCCGTTCTCGGATCAACCTTTAAAGGTTTTAGGTGGACCACCTAAAAATACAAGAGAAGTGGCTTTGGATCTTGATTTGATGTCCTGCAAAGTTAAAGATCAGCATATAACTCGAACAGCATACAAGCAAATTCCAGAAAAACAACAACAGCAGAGGTTCAAGCCAGCACAAGGCAAGAAAAAAAGCAGGTTCACAAAACTAGAAAATTTTAGATCAATATCTTTTTTGAATATGGATTATAAAATTTTTGTAAAATTATTAGCCAACAGATCAATGCCAGTTATCTAAGAACTGATTTATGTTTATGCAGGACTTATAGAAGGCAGATATGAAAGACAATATGAGGCAAACTATAGACTTATTGGATTATCTTGAGAAGAATAAACAGATCCCTGCAGTGCTGGTATTTAAGGATGTGGAGAAGGCCTGTAATTGAGTGAATTGGAACTTTCTATTATAGATTTTAAGAAAGATGGACTATGTGTACGTTGAAGGGAATAATCATGAGGCAAGAGAACTACGGAACAAGGGCATTTGCAGTTGATCTGGTTGTTACCCTAACATGGTCGATGGAATTAATAATCTAGATGAAAGACTTTGCAGAAGATATCATATGGAATATAAATATAAAGTCACTCGGGGTTTTTTTTTATATACAGAAGTACTCTTTAATGATGGGGGCAGATGGCAACTAAAGACATTAAATACACCTTTGGAAGAAGGATTTGATGTGATTGTTTAGATTTTATAAATAATTATATATGGCGGACCTGTGGGAAAGTGGGTGAAACAAAATTGATATGGTATATGGTGATAGGCTAGGTTATATTGGAAAAGGGATGTCATGTTAATTATTGAAGAACGGACTCTGAAGGTGGCCAGTTTCGTACAAATGGTGAAGTTATCAGCATATATAAAAGACTGGACACAAGAGATCTATGTAAGGGAGTGGAGGACATGGATAGATTATGTGTAGAATAAATACTAAACTAGGAAGTACCAGATAATTTTTAGTTGAATGTTGTGTAGAAATGTATAGTTTACAGGGGATAGAATACTAGAATGTCAGGAATTGTATACCACACAGGGGGTAGAGTAGATGGGTGGTAAAGTATTATATAATATGATTTGGATTTGGATTTCATCCTGGGAAGCCATGGGGGGGAGGGTAAGGGAGGGCTAGGGAGGGAAAGGGGGGGAGGGGGGAAATTTGTATTTGTAAAACTTTTTCAATAAAAAAAAAAGAAAAGAAAAGTGTGCAGGTCCGGGATCCTCCATATCTCTAGGGGGAGCTCGTTCCAGATGGTAGGTGCCCCCACAGAGAAGGCTCTCCCCCTGGGGGCCGCCAGTCGACACTGTTTGGCCGACAGCACTCTGAGGAGCCCCTCTCTATGGGAGTGTACTGGTCGGTGAGAGGCTATTGGTAGCAGAAGGCGGTCTCGTAGATACCCCGGTCCGATGCCATGGAGCGCTCTAAAGATGGTAACCAAAACCTTGAAGCGCACCCGGAAGACACCAGGAGCCAGTGCAGCTGGCGCAGGAGGGGGGTCACATGGGAGCACCATGTCGCTCCCATAACCACCCGCGCGTCCGCATTCTGGACCAGCTGGAGCCTCTGGGTGCTCCTCAAGGGGAGCCCCATGTAGAGAGCATTGCAGTAGTCCAGGCGGGAAGTAACGAGAGCATGAGTGACCGTATTTAACGAGTCCCGATCCAGAAAGGGACGCAACTGGTGAATCAGGCGGACCTGATAAAAAGTCCCCCTGGCCATGGCCGTCATGTGCTCTTCTAAAGACAGCCGTGAGTCCAGGAGGACACCCAAGTTGCGAACCCTCTCCGTGAGGGCCAATGACTCGCCCCCAATAGTCAGTGATGGCACCAACTGACTATATCGGGATGTCGGAAACCACAGCCACTCGATCTTGGATGGGTTGAGCCTGAGTCTGTTTCTCCCCATCCAGATCCGCACGGCCTCCAGGCACCGGGACATCACTTCAAGGGCATCATTGGGGTGGTCCGGGGTGGAGATGTACAGCTGAGTATCATCAGCATACTGATGGTACTTCACCCCGAAACCACGGATGATCTCACCCAGCGGCTTCACATAAATGTTGAACAGAAGGGGCGAGAGGACCGACCCTTGTGGCACCCCACATACAAGGGGCCTCAGGGTCGACTTCTGCCCCCCTGTCAACACGGACTGCAACCGGTCAGAGAGAAAGGAGGAGAACACCGTAGGATGGTGCCCCCCACTCCTAACTCCTCTAGCCGGTGCAGCATGATACCATGGTCGATGGTATCAAAAGCCGCTGAGAGGTCTAATAGGACTAGGACAGAGTAACAACCCCTGTCCCGAGCCCTCCAGAGATCATCAACCAACGCGACCAATGCCGTTTCCGTGCTGTACCCAGGCCTGAAGCCCAACTGGAACGGATCCAGATACGACGATTCATCCAGGTACTGGGGGAGCTGTCGCGCTACCACACTCTCAACAACCTTCGTAACGAAGCGAAGGTTGGAGACTGGATGATAATTTGCCAACACTGCCGGGTCCAGGGAAGGCTTCTTGAGGAGAGGCCTCACCACCGCCTCTTTCAAGGCGGCAGGGAAGACACCCTCACTCAAAGAAGCATTTCCGGTTTCTCTGCCTTCGGCGACGGCGGTGCCTTTCGGAGCTCCGCCAGCCCCGTCGCCCGTAGAGCCGCTTCGTTACTTAGAAGCGGCTTGAAAGCTTCAAAATCCTGAGGATTGAAGAAGTAGAGATCGCAGGGCACAGGTTGAGCCCCCGTTGTCCCCCAGGGAAGCGTTTCTGGGGAGAGAACGGGTGTGGCTCCCTTCCACCCTGCGGAAACTCCGGGCGACGTGGGACGATTTTGCTTTCGCAAAACAAGCCGGCTGCAGGAAACGTAATTTGAAAAGAATCAGCTTTAACAAACAGCGAACCTATCTGAACCCTGAAACTTGGAAACGCAAGTATCAGCGCTTTGTTGAATTTTCAAACCGAGACAAATTTGAGTGAGTGAAAGTGCTTTGAAAAAAACAACATGGCGCTTAGCCTTAAAGTTAACGAGCCAATGAATGTGGATTGGTGAAGTTATTTTGTGTTACAAGTTTCCAAGTTGTTGCAAAGTTACTTTGTTTGCTATAAGAGAAGAGAAGCAAGTGGAAAATTTCTCCCTTTTTAATACTGGACTTTGTTTTACTTTAGCTTTTAACTGATTAAATCTGGGGGACTTTTTTAGAAGTCTTTGTGCAGGAGGGAAAGGAAAAGGAACTTCCCCTTTTAGAAAATCCAGACTACGTGGCAAGATGGCTTCAAAGAAGCAGGAAGGGAAGGCAGCAGGGAGGGGATCCCCCACACATAAACAAGAAACGCAGCCTCCCTCTGCACAGCAGTTACAGACCCAGAAAAAAGAATTTGATGTGGGAGATTTAAAACAATTTATTTCTAAAACTCTGGATGATAAATTTTTAAAATGTCAACAGGAGATAGATGATAAACTTCAAAAGTCACACCAGGAATTTATGTAGGAAATTAATGAAGTTAAAGATATGGTGAAACAGAATCAAAATAAGGTGACCAAAAAAATTTCAGAAGTGGTGTCTGGCCTGGCAGAATTTATTGGGAAAGTTGATTTTAAAGTTGAAGAATTTAAATCAGAAGTTAATGTCAAGATGAAAGACAATGATTATAAAATTGATGAACTTGACAATAAAATGCAGAGAATTGAAGATGAGATTGTTATGATACAATTCCGGGCGATGGAATTCGCCATACGGCTTCGGGGAATTCGAGAGGGGGAGAGACAGGATTTGAGACAAGTTTGTTCTGAAGCCTTGGCCAAGATTTTACAAGTTAATCCTGATGTGGTATTTCACAAAATAGATAAAAGCTATAGAGTGAACTCTTGGGTGGCCAGACAAAGACAACTGCCTAGAGATGTGGTCATATATTTTACAGATAGAGGAATTAGAAATGATATCCTGCAAAAATCTTTTCATACTTCTGTACAAGTGGGGGGTTCACGACTTGAAATCTTTAAAGAACTACCTCCTAAAATGTTGAAAGCCAGAAAAGAATTTGGTTTTCTTGTTAAGGAATTGAGAAATTTACAGATACCCTTCCGGTGGGACGCTCCTGCTGGGATAATTTTTAGATATAAGGGAGAAGGATATCGGTTGAATACCGTGGAGAAGGCACAACACTTTTACACTACTATTCTTAAGGAAAGAACACCATCTCCACGTACATCCACAGTTTTGGAGATTAAAGAGAGTGAAGAGAGGCAATTGCAAGAACAGTCTAAGCAGGAATTAGAAGTAGTGCAAGGTGCAGAAGGAGGTTTTCTGAGTGAGCCCTTGTTTGATTCTTCTCCAATTTTGGATTTGATTCAGTTGACTGAAGTTAAAGATCAACGTATAACTAGAGCTCAATCTAAACTACTTAAACAAAAGCAACAACAACAACAGGAAAGACAAGACAAGAAGGCAGTTAAGAGTACTGTACAAGAGAGTGGAGCGATGGGAGGAGCGAGATCGAAGCTTTCGGATGATCTTCAAGCATTTTGCTCTGTGCTCCAGAAAGAGGCTGATGACCTTTAAGTGTTTATCTTGGAACGTCAATGGGTTGAACTCAGCACAGAAAAGGAAGAAACTATTTACATATTTGAAACAATTTAATAATGATATAATATGTCTACAAGAAACGCATATTACAATTCAAGATCAAAAATATTTGATAAACTCAAAACTAGGAACACATTTTATATCTTCAACTTCGCAGAAAAAGAATGGTTATTTATGTAAATAAAAAGTTAACAGCTAAAGTTATAGAAGCAGATCAAGATGGTAGGTTTGTAGCAATTGAATTGTTTACAGCAAATGGCCAAATTCTTTTGATTGGAATTTATGCTCCCAATCAACAACAGGACTATTTTTATAAGATGTTACATACTAAAATATTGCAATGGGACTATAGATCTATTTTAATTATGGGAGACTGGAACGGAGTAATTGATTCTAAACTAGATAAAAAGAGTTTGGCAAAGTCTAGAATTAGACTACCACAGACTTTTTTTGATATGAAAGAAGATATGGAATTAAAAGATGTCTGGAGAATACATAACCCAAAAGAATTGGATTACACTTTCTTTTCTGATAGACATAGATCCTTTTCTAGGATTGATTTTATCCTGTTGTCAAATGATCTACTTGTTAAGACAAAAAGAACAAAGATTTTTCCAAGAACTTTGACTGACCATAGCCCTGTATGGATAGAAATTGAGATGGATAAGGTTGAGAGACGTTCTTGGAGATTAAATGAGAACTTGTTTAGATATGAAAAAAATACAATAGAACTTAAAAAGCATTTGAAAGAATTTTTTGAAACAAATTTGAATAAAGGTACCCCAATTGAAATTGTTTGGGACGCAAGTAAAGCTTATATGAGAGGGGTACTTATCTACATGAACTCTAAACATAGACTGTTCCGACAAAAGAAAAGATCTGAATTGGAAGCGGAAATAAAGAATAAAGAACAGTTACTTATTAAAAACCCAACAGATGAAAGAATACGAAGTGCTATAAAACTTTTGAAAGACCAATTTCAAATGCTTATGGCAGAACAAGTTGCAACAAATTTACAATATGCGAAGCATAATACATTTTGCAACGCTAACAAACCGGGCAGATGGTTAGCTTACACATTGAGGAAAAAACAAAGTATACCGACTATTGATAGTATTGATATTGGAGGGAAAGAAATTTTTCAACAAAAATTAATTAAAGAAGCTTTTGTGGACTATTATACCAAACTATATGCCAAAGAGGAGGTGCAGAATGGACTTATAGAAAAATATTTAAATGATAAGAGAGTTACAAAAATTACTGATCAACAAAAGGAAAGAATGAATTATCCTATAACAGAGGAGGAGATAATAGCAGCAATTAAACAGTTAAAAACAGCCAAAGCTCGTGGCACGGATGGTCTGACCGCAGTGTATTACAAAACTTTACAAGCTGAAATGGTGGGACAACTTAGAGATTTATTTTGCAATATTCAACAAGGGGGTAAAATACCCCCATCATGGACAACTGCTTATATATCTTTGATACCAAAAGAACAAGTTGGTCCTAAAAAACCAGAGAATTATAGACCAATATCTCTTTTGAATACAGACTATAAAATCTATGCAAAAGTATTAGCCAACAGGTTGATGCCAGTAATTCAAAAGGTGATTCATGAGGATCAAGTGGGATTTATTGAGGGCAGATATATGAAGGACAATGTAAGGCAAGTAATAGATTTATTGGAATATCTTGATAGGAATAAACAGACTCCTGCAGTGCTGGTTTTTTTGGATGCAGAGAAGGCCTTTGATAGAGTGGATTGGAATTTTCTACTAAAGACTTTAAAAAAGATGGACTTTGGGGACCAATTTATACAGGCGATTTCAGCAATTTATCAAGAGCAAAAGGCACAGATTATTATTAATGGAAGTTTGACGACAGAGTTTAAAATTGAAAAAGGAACAAGACAGGGATGTCCGTTGTCCCCACTTTTATTTATTTTAACATTGGAAGTCTTGCTAAATACAATACGGGACTCTAAAATTTTGAAAGGCATAATGATAAGGCAAGAGGATTATAGAATAAAGGCATTTGCAGATGATCTGGTTGTTACCCTATCACAACCAATGGAATCAACAATCCTGATGAAGGACATTATACAAGACTATGGTAGAGTTTCAGGTTTTAGACTGAATTCAAAAAAGACTAAAATGATAGTTAAAAATATGACACAAGATCGCAAACATGAGCTTGAAAGGAGGGCAGGTTTTGAAATTGTACCTAAGGTAAAATATCTTGGAGTTCAGGTTGCAGAATCAAACATGAAATTGTTTCAAAATAATTATGAGGTGTTGTGGCGAGAGGTTCAGAAAGACATGGAGACTTGGAAAAAGCTGCAACTGTCTTTACTTGGAAGAATAGCAGCAGTTAAGATGAACATTTTGCCAAGATTTCTGTTTTTGTTTCAAATGATTCCGGTGCTTAAAAGTGATAAACAACTGAAAGTTTGGCAGTCTGGTGTGAATAAGTTTGTCTGGAACGAGAAGAAGCCGAGAGTGAAATTGAAAATTATGCAAGATGTTCCAGAAAGAGGAGGCCTTAAACTCCCAAACCTACAGTTATATTATGATGCAGCAGCTTTAACTTTAACAAGTGATTGGTTTGGAAGTAAAAAGACTGGAATATTGAATGCAGAAAGTTTTGATCTTGAATTTGGATGGCATGCTTATTTATTTTATGACGACAAAGTAGATAAAGTATTTAAAAGTCATATACTTAGAGACTCTTTGATGAGAGTCTGGAAGAAGCACCGACTCAAATGGGATTATAAAATACCGCTATGGCTGGATCTTGGTCATACTTTGTGGAATACAAATATAATGTCACTCGGGGGGGGTTTATATAAAGAGGTTCTTTTCACAGATGCGGGCAGATGGCAGCTGAAGACATTACAGACACTGTTGGATGAAGGGTTTAACTTAACTTGGTTACAATATAATCAATTACAACTGAGATGGAAAGAGGACCAAAAAACTGGTATTATGTTGCATGAGGAAGAACTGGTTAGACATATAAGAGAGAAAGGTCCAATGCATATTAAAAGGCTTTATAATGTTCTGTTAGAAAGAGATTCAGAAACGGAATTAGTTAAAGATTGTATGATTAAGTGGGCACAGAATTTTGAAGAACCAGTGATGCTGGAAACTTGGGAAAAAATTTGGGTTCAGAATGTTAAATTTACACAGTCGCAAAACCTGAGAGAAAATTTTTATAAAATGTTTTATAGATGGCATTTAGATCCTAAAAAGTTGTCATGTATGTACCCTAATGTTCAGCCAAAATGTTGGAGATGTGAATGTTTAGATGCTACGTATTATCATGTTTGGTGGACCTGTAGGAAAGTTAGGGCTTTTTGGATAAAAATTTGGTGGGTCATGCAGAATGTTTTGAAGAAAAAAATTCAATTTTCTCCACAGTTGTTTTTATTGGGTATAGTTAAGGGTTTTACACGGGGTGAAATAAAACTGATATTGTATATGATAACAGCAGCAAGATTGTTGATAGGTAAATATTGGAAGAATGAAGCTTTGCCCACTATCGAAGAATGGACTTTGAAGATGGCCAGTTTTGCAGAGATGGCGAAGATTTCAGCATATTTAAAAGACTGTCCACAAGAGACTTATGAATGGGAATGGAAAAGGTGGATAGAATATGTTCAGAACAAATACCAAACTAGAAAGTATCAAATAGCTTTTATTTGAAAATAATGTATTAGAAATATTTTAATGTAAAGAGACAAAGAGGAAAAATTACACAGGGGGAGGGATGGGTTCAAGCTTATATATCAGTGTTATTAGTTATGAGTACATAATAGGGAAGTCTGGGGGGGGAGGGTTAGGGAGGGTTAGGGAGGATGGGAAGTTTGGGGAGGGAGGTGGGGGTGTGAAAAAAGGGGTGAAAATGTAATTGTAAAACTTTTGCAATAAAAAAAAAGAAAAGAAGAAGAAGCATTTATAATTCCTGGAGCCAGCCTCGTGTAACCTCCCGAGAGGCCAACACCAACCAGGAGGGACACGGGTCCAGTAAACATGTGGCTGCGCTCAGTCTGCTCAGTATCCTGTCCACGTCTTCGGGCGTCACAGAATCAAACTCTTCCCAGATAATACTCACAAGACCTGCCTCTGTCCTCCCCCCTGAATCTACCCAGTCAGAGTCCAGGTGTTCCCGAATCTGAGCGATTTTGTCATACAGATACTGTACAAAATCCTCGGCTCTACCGAGGTAAGGGTTCTACCATTGTTCTGCTGCCAAAGAAGTTCCCTATCAATAACCTCAATGATTACAGACCAGTGGCACTCACTCCTATCATCATGAAGTGGTTTGAGAAATTGGCCTGCCAGTACATCATTTCTGGCCTTCTGCATACATTTGATAAACACCAGTTTGCATACAGAAGAAATAGATCTACAGAGGATGCTATAGCCATCACTCTTCAGACTGCTCTGACTCATTTGGAACAGTGGGGGGGAGGGGGGTATGTGAGGATGCTTTTCGTAGATGCTTTGAGCTCTGCATTTAACAGAATACTTCCACATAGACTAATGTCTAAACTTATGTATCTTGGGCTTTCTTATTCAATCTGCCTTTGGATTATGGATTTCCTGTCTGGCCATTCTCAGAGAGTCAGATTAGGTAATCATATTTCTTCAGCCCTTATTCTTAACACTGGTACACCACAGGGTTGCGTGTTGAGTTCCTTACTCTATACTCTTTTATGTGCATGACTGCATTCGCACTCAAGCTAGTAATACTATTACTAAATTTGCAGATGATACAACAGTGGTGGGACACATCTCCAGGGGGCGGGGGGAATGAGTCTGCCTATTGAGATGAGGTGGACTGGTTGTTTTCATGGTGTGGAGACAATAACTTGGTCCATAACACAAATAAGACCAAGGAGCTTATAGTGGACTTTAGAAGGAATAGATCAGACATCCAGCCCTTGCTTATCAAAGGAGACTGAGTGAAGCAAGTGGCCAGTTTTGAGTTTCTGGGTGTGATCATAAAAGCGGGCCTGACCTGGGGCACTCACATTGCAGCACTGATCAAAATGGCCTAGCAGAGATTATACTACCTGAGACTTCTCAGGAAATAACAGCTGAATGAAAAACTGCTGGTGACCTTCTACCACTGCACCATAGAAAGTATTTTAATTTCCTGCACCTGTGTATGGTTTGCCAATTGCACAATGACAGATAGAAGAGCACACCAGAAGGTTAACATCATTGCCCAGAGGGTCATTGGTTGCCTTCTCCCCTCTTTGGAAGAGCTTTATAGCTCCTGCTACCTTAAGAAAGTTCAAAACATTCTTAAAGATCCATCTCATCTTGGGCACCATTTTTTTTTGAACTATTACCATCTGGCAGATGCTACAGGATAATAAAAACAAGGACAAATAGGCTGAAAAACAGCTTCTATCCCAGGGCAGTAACTATATTGAATTCTACTGTATAGTCAGGGGTGGTATTCATTTATTTTCGCTATCAGTTTGCAAATGTGAGTGTGCTCATGCAGAGCATCAAAAATGGGACGTGATGATGTCTGAGTGGGTGGGCAAAGCCTCCCACAGCTGCCACTACCAGTTCGCCCGAACCAGATAGAACTGGCTGAATACCACCACTGTATATAGGCAATATTAATGCAATATTGGGTTGTTGTTGTTTTTTTAATTTGATTTATATGCCGCCCTTCTCCGGAGACTCAGGGCGGCTTACAATGCGCTAAGCAATAGCCTTCATACTTTTGTATATTTATACAAAGTCAGCTTATTGCCCCCACAAACTGGGTCCTCATTTAACCTACCTTAGAAAGGATGGAAGGCTGAGTCAACCTTGAGCCTTGGCGAGATTCGAACCAGCAGTAAATTGCAGGCAACTGTGTTAATAACAGGGTGCTTTAAACCACTGTAGTACCAAGGCTCTTTCAGTTCAATTGTATAGAATGTGAAGGATGTGTGTTTCTGTTTTATGTTTATAGTTATAATGTACACTGAAGATGGCATTTAATTTCGTTGCACAAGGTGCAATGACATAAACTAAACTAAACTATTAACATAGTTAAGTGAATCAGGCTTCCCCATTGACTTTGCTTGTCAGAAGGTGGCAAAAGGTGATCACATAACCCTAAGGCATAAATACACTGAAGTTGCCAAGCATCTGAACTTTGATCATATAACTATATGGATGCTACAACAGTTTAAGTGTGAAAAACAGTCATAAGCCACTTTTTCATTGCTATTGTAACTTTGAACCGTCACTAAATGATGGTAAGTACAGAGATCTTCTGTATTTTTCTACGTAATATATTTCTGTCTGGTATATTTTCTTTGGAAGATTATATCTTTCAAAATATATGCAACCAGTTTTTTGACTTCTCATATTTTTATGAGCCTTTTATAAGAACTATTTTCTTTAGTTGATTGCACTATGGGATTTTGATCGTTTGTAGTTATAAATCATGTTATTTTAGAACATCATATTTACTGAAAGAGGCAAAGTCACATATAAGGGAACCTGAAGGCAATTAAAACAAAACCAACATTAGAGAAGGTAGCTAGGTACTGTCACTGAAGGTAGCTAGGTACTGTCACTGAAATTGCTTCGTTAAGCCTGTGCTTAACGAAGCAATTAGTGACAAGACAGTCATGACAAAATAACATGTCTCAAATCATGAGTCAAAAGCAACTAAGCAAACAATTTATAAACCCTTGCATTTTTAATGTTCAATGTTTTTATGAAATTCAACCCATTCTGATAAGCACACACAAAGCTATTTACTTATGTTTTTCCATGATAATGGATCCAAAAGATCCCCTTCCCAATGCAAAGGCAGAACATGCTACTTTCAAAGCTGGGAATTACTCCTATGAAACAGCCTTTAAATTAGCAAGTGCAAAACTTCACTAAATCAACAAAATGCATATCTGCATGAATTTTGTTGTCAGAATGGTGAACACCATGACACTAGTATAACTCATCAAGTGCTGTGTCATTTCTTGCTGCTGATTCCAGCAACAATAAGTGCTGTCTGCAATGCTACAGGTAAATATATAGCATCATGACTCATAGCCACTGATAACATTTCCTCATAAATGCCCATACTTCCTCTTTAAAACTATCTATGCTCATTGCCATCACTATATTGATGGCAATGAGCTATATGTGCTCTATGAAGATGGCTTCCTTTTGACTTGAATTTTCCATAATGCCCTATTAAAGTTTTTACCATGGCTTTAGTATTTTCAGGAAACAGTTTAAGATCTGATGCCCTTCATATAGCAAATACAATCTACTGAATATAATATTGTAAGGTCCCAAAATGTACTTGAGTCATCAGAATGCCAGAGAGAGAGAGAGAGAGAGAGAGAGAGAGAGAGGGAGGGAGGGAGGGAGGGAGAGAGAGAGAGAGAGAGAGAGAGAGAGACCCAAGAAGAGGCTTTGAAAAAATATCAGGTTTTATTTGTACAAAGAAGAGCTGGGTAGACCATTCCACAACATACAGACAAAGAGCATGCAGTGAAAGGCCACACCTTGAGGAAGGTATGGCATCTTTTTATACCTCCAGAGAAATCAGCTTAGTACCCAATTCTGGCCCCCTGGCCCATGCAGCAAGGAACAAGGGGGCTGAGTGCTTAGCAACAGAGGGGCTGGGTGGTTAGCAACACAGGTATTTGCCTGATGTAACCGTGCCAGGCCATGACATACCCCACACCAGGCACTGAGTTGTACACAAAAACAAGATAACAGGAGTTAGATCACTGGTAGAGGCAAATGGCAGAGCAAGTCTAATTCTTACAGGAGCAAAGCAATTCTTACGGAAGCGAAATAGCAAGTTATTATTATGTCCTAGTAATTCTACCTATTCTACTATTATTATGTCCCTTCATTCCTCCCTTTTCTTTTAGGACAGGGTGCGTCCTGTCAATGGTGGAATAGGGGTATATATTTAATGGGGATGATCTGGAGCACCATGATATTTGCTGGTTTATCGGGAGGGATAGAAGACACTATACTTTGGATTAAAGTACACTGAATACACTGTACACTGAAAGCATATGCACTTAGACAAATTCCTTGTGTGCCCATTCACTCTAAAGGGATGAAACAGGGGAGGAGAAGGAGACCTCCAAAGATTAACAACAGTAGAAACCCATTCCTTCACCAGTCAGAGAATATACTGCCAAACTAGTTGAAGTCAACTGCCCCAGTCCAAGGCTGCTGCACTGGGACGTGTGCGACCTTCCCCACTTTGGCAGTTATCTCCTCTAAAGCTTGTCCTTGATCATCTATTTGCAAAGAACAGTTTGTGAGATTAAAATGTCTATACATTGTAGGCATTGCCTATGTAACCTTATAATTCTATTCAGCATATAAATGGGACTTCTATGACCATACATTCCAGCTTCTGCCCAGGTAGCTGGTCCATTTACCAGAATTATTCTGTCTAAAGGCCAGTCATCTTTCTGTGGCTACTTCCTCATAAACAGGTACACCCAGTCTTTCACCTTATTGTATGGACAGTAGAAAAAACTAGGTTTCACAGTTCCAAATACACATACTCCATACCATCAGCCAGGCAATTGCACATAGGCAAACTTTCCACATATCTAATATAAGCCATCCAGAGCATGCCAATTAAGAGTTACCACATCCATCCATAATCCACTCAGTCTAGTTATATTTTCAAATGGATTACTAGGTTGTGTCAGGTTAATTCCAGACTGAAAGGTGACATTATATGAAGAAAACACCCTTGTATGTAATATATGATTTTTCACACTTATCATTGCATTATATTCTCCTCCTGTTAGTCCTATGCATAAGAAAATTATTCCCAAATATGGAACCATTGCATTAAATTAATCCATTCTATATCTTCAGGGATTTTGATATCACTAACTCCTAGGGCTACTGTGTTCAAGTCAGATTGATCTGATTCAATGTCCCAATATATAGAGTTTACATGGGGAGCAATCCTTTGCACATTTCTACAATCAGTATCCCACTATTCCCCACAGGCATGTATCAGTTCACAATCACAACAATAATAACAACAACATTCAGTGATACAGCTACAATCACAGAACCAACACAATCTGTAGAGTACGAAGTTGCACAGCTTCTTTTGGGATCTTCAGATGGAATAAGAGAGGCCACCACTCAGGCCGGAAAGGCCAAAAAGTTGCTACTCCTGCAATGAGAAAAATCCCAAGCAAAACCCATTCATATTACAATGACCACATCAGTTTTTGGGAATGCTTATTCTCAGCAGGTCTTCGCCAGGAATCACTTTCCACTCTTTTAAGTTCTTCCACTGGTCCACTGGTGTAGTGGTCCACCCTTTGTCTTTATTTTGGACTGCTGTTTCAGTGGTCAGCAGGACTTAGTAGGACCTGTCCCAGGCTTGGCTAAGTTTTTCATCATGTCAGGTTTTATCAGGACCCAACCACCAGGCTGGAACATATGAACAGCAAAATCGAGAGGTAGGATTTGAGCTACTAGTCCTTTGTTTCTGAGGTAAGATAAAGAAGAGGAGAGGCCAAGTATACAGTTCTTTAGTTTCATATTGTGGAATTTCCCCCATTCTGTACAAGTGTGGTAATCCAAACATCGTTTCAGAAGGTAAAATACCAGTAACTCTTTTTGGAAGTCTGAGCAAGGCCAATGTAAAGATTTGGTTCATGGCATAGACAATTTTGCATTCCATGGAACATGACATTCCCACTGATTTCCCAATGCCTCTATGATTGATTGAAGCAGTAAAATGAGTCCCTTGGTTGTTGTCTAGAGCTTCTACTACTCCATATCTAGGTAGAATCTATTCCAATATAATTTTGGAATTATATTGCAGTGGCTCTCATGGCTGGATAAGCTCAACCCATCCAGTCAAGTGACCCACTATAAATATTTAAGTCTCCCCACTTGAGGTAGTTTAATGCATTGAAATGGTCTCATGCTAAAGTTGCCCTCTCTTTTCTTTATGTGTAGAACTTGTTTATTAACTGTTTTACATACTATACATTTTTCACATATTTGTCATAATCCACAGCATCCATAAGCTTCTACAAATAAGTCACATCATACCTTAGTCCTCCAATGACTACCCTGATTACCTGGAAGGTAATATGCCTTCCATCCCATTTACCTCCTTTTACTGCTCACACAATCTCTAACTCCTTCTCACCTAACATTAAACATTCAGTTCCTTCTGACACTGCCATCCTGGCTTCCAAGTCAGCTCAATTATTGTCTCGACCTTCAAAGGAATTCAAAGCTTGATTTAAGGCATACAATTCACAAGTCTGCACAGGCCAACTTAACTTTCTAGTTTCTCCCAAAACCCCTTCTCTTATCTTCTACCACTTTTTCTTCCCATCTATAAACAAATAGGACATTGACTTACCTGAACGTCCATTTTCAGTGTGCTGCAGAGATATTCCATGCATGGGTTAATCTCTCATCTATTTGTTCAAGACTGAGTGTAATTTTTTTCTTTTTCCATAACCATGCCTCCTGTTTCCTATGGTCTTCAGTCTTTTTCACGAAGGCACAGTGGTTCAAGAATCTGTAGTAGAAGGAGATAAAAAGAAAAACCCCACCCATCCCTGCCAGGGTCAGGCACCTTACAGGGCAGGTTGGAATATCTCCACAGTGCACTGAAAATGGACATTCAGGTAAGTCAACGTCCTTTTTACAGTGTGCTGCTTCAATATTCCATGCATGGGATATACACAAGCTTATGAACACTGAGCGGGATCCTGATTGATCCCCTGGCCCTGGGTGGAAACCACACTTTGCAAAACTCTCCTTCCAAATGATGCCTCCCCCAAGGCAAATATGTCCAATTTGTAATGTCTGATGAATGATGACAATGACGACCATGTAGCCGCCCTACAAATGTCCGAAACCAAAGCTTGAGTGGCCCAAGCAACTGTGGTGGCCGCACTGCAAGTAGAATGGGCCAAAATGTATCCACGTAAAAGTCTGGCCTTGTTCTCATATGCTTTTGCTATACAGGCTTTCAGCCACCTGCCCAACGTAGAAGAGGAAACCTTCCGACCCATAGACGAAGGATGAAAGGATACAAACAAGGCTTCAGTCCGACGAAAGGAAGCTGTCCGTCTGATGTACCTGCTGAGAGCCCGTCGAACGTCTAGCGTATGCCACCTTACTTCCATCGGATGATGTGGATCTGGACAAAAATCAGGAATAATGAGCTCCTGCGCATGGTGAAACCAAGAATTCACCTTAGGCATAAAGGCTGGATCCATTCGTAACACCACTCTGTTAGAATGGAAAATACAAAGGTCTTTCTGGATTAACAAAGCCGCCAGTTCCGATATTCTCCTAGCTGATGTAATTGCTAGAAGAAATGCAACCTTGGGAGTTAGAAAGTGAAGGCTGAAGGAACTCAGCGGCTCAAATGGAGAAGACGTCAGAGCCTGAAGAACAAGAGACAGGTCCCACATGGGGTAACAATATACCACAGGCTGGCTGAGATTGGCCACTCCTTGAAGGAAAGAACGATCCCTCGGATGCCAAGATAAGGAATGGTGAGAATCACAAGTAAGTATCATCGATAAGGTGGCTACTTGTTGATGAAGAGTGGCGGGAGCCAAACCTTTGTCTAGTCCCATAGGATCCACATGTTCCTTTGCCCACCACCGACAGAAAGCTCACCAGGAAGTGTCATAAATTCAGTTTGTCGATGCACTTCTAGACACCTACATCGTGCGGATTACCTTTCTGGTGCTTAGCCTTGCTCAGGTGGACCCTCTCAAGTGCCAGATCGTCAAATGAAGCCATTGTGGCTCTGGGTGAAGAATGACCCCTTGGCTGAGCAAAATCCTGTCCCGTAGAATCCTCCAGGGACCGGATACGGAGAGGCTGACAAGATCTGTGAACCAAGGCCGGCGAGGCCAATGAGGAGCAATGAGAAGTATCTCTGTTTGTTTGACCAGCAGTTTCTGAAGCACCCTTGGAATGAGTAGTATGGACGGGAACACATAAAGAATCCCCTGAGGCCATTGGCAGTGAAGGGCATTGTGACCCTCCACTCCTGGATTTGGAAACTGGGAGAAGTACCTCAGCAGTTGTGCATTCTCTGGACTGGCAAATAGGTCGAGGATGGGAGCTCCGAACCTTTGAGACAACTCCTGGAATAAATGAGGATGTAAGCGCCACTCATTCAGATTCAGGTGCACTCTGCTGAGCCAGTCCGTTGTGAAATTGGAAGCTCCTGAGATGTGTTCCGCTTTCACTGACAGCATGTACATCTCTGCCCAACGCACCAGTTTCTCTGCTTCAGCCATCAGTGCCCTGCACCAACTGCCCCCTTCTCGATTGATATTTATTTATTTATTTATTTTATTTTTAAATTTGTATACCGCCCTTCTCCCTGATGACTCAGGGTGGTGAACAGCCAAGTAAAAACATAAACTACAAACATTAAAATACAATTAAAAAGATATATATAAATTTGGCCCCATGATTAAAAACAATAATAGACAATTAAAAACATTTTAAAAAAAATATGCCTTTGTGGCCATATTGTGGCCATATGTGCCTTTGTGGCCATATTGTCTGTCAGAATCAAAACATGCTGACCTGTCACCTCGATCCGAAAGTGACGAAGGGCCAGTGGCACCACTCTCAATTCCAACCAATTGATGCTGTTCTTCTGTTCCACTGGGGACCAGTATCCCTGAGCCACCTGGGACAGAAGGTGCGTGCCCCAGCCCTGAAGACTTGCATCCGTCGTCAGAACGACCTGGCTGAGTTCTTGGAACACACACCCTTGAAGCAGAGCCGCTGAAGTCCACCAGTGAAGCGAGCACCAAATCTGAGATGTCACGACCACTTTGGCCCTTGAGTTGCTGCACCCTGCCCTCTGAAAGGGCAGAAAGAACCATTGCAGTGGACGAGTGTGTTGGTGAGCCCAGGGTACAATGGCTATGCAGGAAGTCATCTTCCCAAGTAGTTGGGACAGCTGGAGCAAGGAAACTGACCTTCTGGAGATTACTTGTGATACCAACACCTTGATGCTGCAATGGCATTCGGGCGACAGGAAGACCTGGCCCTTGAACGAGTCTATCACCACGCGCAAGTGTAGAATGTGGGTGGTAGGCTACAGGTGACTTTTTGGCAAGTTGATGGAAAACCCATGGAGTTGCAACATACGAATTACTGTCTCGCTGTCCTTCGCAGCTTCCAATAGGGAGGATGACAGAATCAAAATGTCGTCCAAGTAACACAGGAAGCGGACTAGAACCACCTGGACAGACACTGCCATCACCGCCAGTAACTTGGTGAACGTCTGAAGAGCCGACGAAAGACCGAATGGCATGGCTCAATACTGCAAATGGCAACTGGCGTAAGCAAAGCGTATAAACTTGTGATGCGCCGGGTGGATCGGGATATGTAAGTAGGCCTCTTTGAGGTCCACTGATTGCAAAAGGCCCCCTCCCATATGCATCCCAGAATAGATTTCAAAGATTGCATTTTAAATCTCCTGTATATAATAAAATGATTGAGGTGTTTGAGATTCAGGATTCCTCTCCAGCCCCCTGAACTTTTGGGCACCAAGAAAAGGATGGAATAGAAACCCGCTCGTTCTTGGCCTTTTGGTAGCAGCTCGATGGCCCTGACATCCAGGAGATGTTGGATCTCGGCCTCCATGAGTAGTTTGTTGTTGGTCTGGTTGGAAACCGGACACTGCAGGTAACGGTTGGGAGGGCTGGATCGGAATTCCAAGGTGAGACCATACTCCACCATCTGAAGAATCCAAGCATCTGTCGTGGCGGACACCCACTGGTGGTGGAAATATTGTAGATAACCACTGGGAAGTGATGGCTTGGCGTCACTTACCGCAATGAAAAGGCTTTGTTCCACCCCCACAAAAGGGCTTCTTCTGTGGGTGCTGGCGTCTATACTGCTCCTGGAAGGACTGCCTTTCAAATGGTCTGTCAAAGCCTTGCAAATAGGATCGCTTGAAATAAGACCCACTGGCCCCAGGTTCCTGGCAAAAAGGCTGCCGTTGCGAGTAAGGTAAATATCTGCAGTTGGCTCGCTTGTAAGAAGGCAACACCTTCCATTTGTCCTTATCCTTGATGAGAACTGGGTCCAAGTCCTCGCCAAACAGAGGTGAACCCTTGTAAGAGGCTGAAGCAAGCTTCCACTTTGACTTCATGTCAGCCTTCCAATTGCGCAGCCATAACAGGCAGCATGATGTAACTGTGGATGCCAAAGCCCGAGAGGCAAACTTCGCCGCATTCAAGGACACATCACCTGAATATTCAGTGGCTGCAATAAGTTTATTAACCTTTTGATGCAATCCAATGTCATCTTGCGGGAGCTGTTCCTATAGTTGGCGAAGCCATACCAAGGAAGCCCAATTAAAAAATGAGGCCGACGTTGCAGCCTTCATGGCCCAAGCTGCCGCCTCATGAGCCTTTCGAAAGGTCAGTTCTGCTTTCCGATCCTCAGGCTTAAGACCTTCTACCATATCATTGGAAAGAATGTTGGAAGACTTGAGAGCAGCTACCTGGGCATCCACAGAAGGCAAAAGAAGTGACTTCTCAAGTTCAGGCTCCGAACAATATACTTTCTTGTCATGTCCACTAGGAGCTGAAAGCGAACCAGGTTGACTCCATGGTCATTTAATTACCTCAGAAAAAAGTTCATAACAAGGAATGAATTCCTGTTCCTTCTTTGTATAAGAAACAAGTCATCATTAGGAGAAGCTATATCCTGATGTTGATCCTGAAGATCCTCAACGATTCCCATATTAGTCGTCACCTTAGTTTTATGAAGTAAAGACTTAAAAAGCGATGGTCGAAAAAAACCTATAAATGCCAGCCTGCCTGGCTGTAATCCTTCGTCTTCTGAAAATTCCAGATCATCCTGGCAATCATCCCCTCTCGATGAAGCCTCACCACTAGATGAATCATGCTGTGAAGGGGATGCAGGTCTGCCTGCCAAAGCAGGATGCAATTGCTGATGAGGTTTAGTCGCCATCACAGGCACCTGACTGGTTTGCTGAATCTCTGCAGCCAGCATCCTGGATAGAGTGTCAGAAATCAAAGCCTGAATGTCCAAGGGTCTATCAGAGGAAGACCCTTCTTCCGCACGTAACCCCATTGCCATCGGGGTAAATGTGGCCTCAGGAGCTTGACGCCCTGGCGCCAAATGACCAATATTTCCCACAGGTGTTGCACTGTGGCTAACACCAGGATCAGCGTGCACAACCTCAGGTAATGGCTGAAAAGAAACACCAGCCTCAGATGTCGCCCAACCTTGGCCATTAGCAATAGGATGTAATGGAAAAAAAACAGCTGGAGCAGCTGAGATGGCTCCAGATATAGAAGCACGCATATGCTCTGCAACCAAAGCAGTGTGCTGTGCCTTATCAAATTGCTTCTCCAAGGCCTTGTAGTGCCTGCTAGTATCTTTATCTGCCACTGCAGATTGCTTTGTAGATCCTCCTGATGAAGATCCAGTTTTGGCTGACTTACTTCTAGTAGATTTAGCAGTACATTTAGATCCAGCATGTGTGGACTTATGGATTTTTGGAGGGCTGGGAGCATGCTCCATGTCAGAAGATAAATCAGAATCAGACATGATAAGCAGAAAATGGAATATACAGAGAAAAACACCTTCACAAAAAAAGGCCAGAGAAAATTCCTTCAAAGACTATGTCTGCAAACAGACTATTTATGTCAAAAAAAATTTCCAATCAAAAGACAGATAATGCCAGCGTAATAAGATGGCTGGGCTTAATTATCAGAGTAGACAAGGACCACGTTGCTCCCAGGCAAACCTTTCCTGCAGTGCTCCCAGCACTGAAGACAGACTGCCAGATTCACAGCTAGCAGAAAGCTCCAAACACAATTTGACCAGGAAATGAGGCACAGAGTCAAATGACCCAAAAATGCTGCTTCACCAGTCCAAAAGCTATGCCAGCTGCCCCAAATAACACTAGGGATCTCGGGTTCTCTCTGCTCCGTCAACGCCCATATAATAGCCAAAATGGTGGGCGTAAGCAAGGACTCCTTTGCACCAGTGCAAACAGCCTCAGCTTTTTTTGGCACCCGAAACTGCTCCGCACTTCCAAAAATGGCAGGCGCAATTTAAAATGCCTTTAAAGACCCTGCTGAGTCCTGCAGCAAAGCAATAGGTGCGGAGAACAAACAAGCCTCCTAAGCGTCGTGAAGACTTCCCTGGTCTTCGGAGTTTGCACCGGTGTCCCAGTCAGTGACTACGGAGCCGCCACAATGCGATGGTAGTAGGAGCTAAGCTGGCCAACCAGCAACTCACCGGTGGCAATTTAATCACGGAGGCGCCCAAAACGGGACACACTGCTTCAGCAAAATGACCAGGGGGAAGATGACCTGGAGTTCCCAGGGATTTCTAACCCTCCACCAGCAGCTAAAGAGATTAATATCTCCTACCTTCTCCAGATGCACAGCTCCAGAAATCCAGCACTTTTAAAAGTAAATTAAACCAAAATGGACGTTGACTTACCTGAACGTCCTTTTTCAGAACGCTGTGGATACACTCCAGCATCCTCATATCTGACAGCAACTGAGAGAACTTGTATTTAAATTAGCCTGCCACTCTGTGCTCCTACCACACCCTCTTTTGCACTCGAATCCCCAGTCTTGAACGAAGACACAGCTCAGTAACTGGAAACAAAACTCTTTATTAAACCAAACACAACGGCAACCACAAAAACAACTCAAAAAGGTAATACCAAACGGGGGGGATGGAGTGTATCCGCAGCGTTCCGAAAAAGGACGTTCAGGTAAGTCAACGTCCATTTTCCAGAACGCTGCTACTACACTCCAGCATTGGGACATACCCAAGCCTAATTATCAGGGCCGGGCAACTGACTGCTCTCCCCAGAAGACCCAGAAACCACACTCTGCAGAACCCTGCAACCAAATGACGCCTCAGCAGAAGCGTAGGTATCAATTCGATAGTGTCTAATAAAAGGCGACAATGAAGTCCAAGTAGCCGCTCTACAAATGTCCGACACAGAAGCCTGAGTCGCCCAAGCAGCCGACGTAGCTGCACTCCGAGTAGAATGGGCCTGGAGTCTCGACGGAACAAGTATGGCCTGCCTCTCGTAAGCCAAGGCAATACAAGCTTTGATCCAACGACCAATCGTGGCCGACGACACCTTTTGACCCATCGAGGCCGGATGGAACGACATGAACAGCGCCTCCGATTTCTGAAACAAAGCCGTCCTCTGGATGTAACGCCTCAAGGCTCTGCGAACATCAAGCGTGTGTCAAAGGACCTCGCGGTGATGTCTGGGCAATGGGCAAAAATCCGGCAGAACTAACTCCTGCGAGCGGTGAAACCACGAATTCACCTTGGGTGTAAATGCCGGATCAAGACGAAGCACCATGGTGTTAGGGTGAAAGATACATAAGTCCTCCCGGACGGACAGAGCGGCCAGCTCTGAAATGCACCTGGCCGACGTAATTGCTAACAGGAAGGCCACTTTGAGCGATAGATACTTAAGAGAAACTGAACCCAGAGGCTCGAACGGGGAAACAGTAAGAGCTTGCAAAACCAGCGACAAATCCCACGAAGGATAACGATGAACAGTGGATGGCCTCAGGTTCGTGGCACCATGAAGAAAACCCCTCACCCATGGGTGATGGGACAGTGAAGTGTATGGAGGAAAAGAGAGTACCGTGGCCAAGGCTGCCACCTGACGTCTCAAAGTGGACGGGGCAAGACCTTTGTCCAGCCCCGATTGGAGAAAAACTAAAACGTCCTGAATCGTAGCTGATGTCGGATCAACGTGAGCTCCGGCACACCAACGACAAAAGGCCCTCCACGAAGCTTCGTAGATTCTAGTCGTGGAAGGCCTGCGGGCCACCTGCATCGTACCAATCACACTGTCTGGCAAGTGGCCCTTCTTGAGGATGACGCACTCAAATACCAAACGGCCAACTGGAGCCACTGGGGGTCTGGGTGGTGAATGACCCCCTGGCACAGTGCTACTCGATGAGGCGGAATCACCCATGGATTGGACACCGAGAACTCCATGAGGTCTGCGAACCACGGTCTGCGCGGCCAATTGGGTGCCACCAGCAACACTTCCGCCTTCTCCACAATCATCTTCCGGATCACCTGGGGGATCAACGTGATCGGAGGGAAGGCGTACAGTAGCCCGACCGGCCACCGACACCTCAACGCATCCACGTCCTCTACCAACGGGGATGGGTAACGAGAGATGAACCTGGGAAGTTGGGCATTGGTGGGACTGGCGAACAAATCCACCACCGGTTCTCCGAAACATAGAGAGGCCTCCCGAAACAGCCTCGGGAGCAGCTGCCACTCGGCTTGATCTATTACTTCCCTGCTGAGCCAGTCTGCTCGAGTGTTGGCCGTCCCTGAAATATGGTCTGCACGAATTGACAACAGATGGCGTTCCACCCAGCTGAACAGCCTCTCCGACTCGAGCATCAACACCTTCGACTTCGTTCCCCCTTCTCGATTCACATGCGCCTTTGCGGACGTATTGTCTGTCAGGACTAGGACGTGGCGCCCCTGGATCAACGGGCGGAAGTGGAGTAGAGCAAGACGAATCGCCCAAAGCTCGAGAAGATTGATACTGCCATATCAATACTGTGGGCGTGTTCCGTCAGGGTCCACTGCCCCTGGGCCACCTAGACCCCCAGATGGGCCCCCACTCGTGAAGATTGGCATCGGTGGTGACCACAATCCGTTCCAGTTCCAGAAAACTGCATCCCTTCAGAAGAGCAGGCGACTTCCACCACCAAAGCGACAGCCGGACCTGGGGGGGCAAGATCACCTTCCTCGTAGAGTCAGCACAGCCCGTCCGCTGAAAGGGAAGAAGTAGCCATTGAAGAGGGCGGGAGTGCCTGCGAGACCACGGCACAATGCGGAAGCACAAGACCAACTTCCCCAACAACTGCGATAAAGTCAGCAGAGGCACAGACCTCCGGACCAGGACTTGGTCCAACAGCGTGTGGATGCTCTTCACCCTCTCTGGCGACAGGAACACCTGCCCTCTCACAGAGTCAATCACGGTCCCGAGGTGTAGGATCGAAGTAGAAGGGACGAGATCGCTCTTTTCCAAGTTGACCGTGAAGCCGTGCCCTCTGAAGGTCAACAGTACGTGCTCCATGTCGCGTGCCGCTCGTACCCTGGAAGACGAGAGGATCAGAACATCGTCCAGGTAACATAAAACTCTCACCGGGACGGCACTGAGAGTCGCGGCCACCACCGTCACCAGCTTGGTGAACGTCCTGGGCGCCGAAGAGAGACCGAACGGCATCGCACAATACTGGTAATGCTCGCCCGCATATTCGAAGCGTAGAAACTGTTGATGCGAGGAAAGTACCGGAACATGAAAATAAGCCTCTCTCAGGTCCACCGACTGCAGAAAGTCCCCCTTGCGGATCGAAGCTAGGATTGAACGTAGGGAGTGCATCTTGAAGCGGCAATAACGTACCACCTGGTTCAATTGCTTGAGATTGAGAATCCCCCTGACGCCTCCCGAGGACTTTGGCACCAAAAATAGAATCGAGTAGAATCCGGTCCCTCGTTGGTTTAATGGAACCGGTTCTATTGCGTTGATTTCCAGCAAGTGTGAAATTTCTGCCTTCATGAGCCTGCGACGGTCGAAAGACAAGGGAACTGGACAGCGGATGAACCATTGCGGGGGGCGATCCGTGAACTCTATCGAGAGCCCTTCTGAAATCGTACAACACACCCACGTATCCGGAGTGGACATCTCCCATCTGCGATGAAAAGCTCGAAGACACCACCCACAGGACCCTGAGTCGGTGAGTCATTTGCCCCTCTGGAAGGACTTGGAGTTGGACCCACGAAAGGAGCGTTTGGACGCGGTCTGATGTCTGCTGCGGTCTTGGAAACACTGCCTGTCCGTGAAACAGTCAGACAGCTGAAAAGATTGTCTGAAAGTGGCGGGGCCTCCGGACCCCGAATAAGGACGAAAGGGCTGGCGTTGAGAATAAGGAGTATAACGTCTGTCCTGTTTGCGAAAGGATGAGGGTAAAACTTTCCTCTTGTCCTTGTCCTCAGTTAGGACTGGGTCTAAGGCTTCACCAAACAAGTTGGAAGCCTTGTACGGAGCCGCCGCCAGCTTCCACTTAGTCTTAACATCGGCTTTCCACGGATGCAGCCAGAAGAGACGCCGTGAAGTGATGCCAGCCGCCATCGCCTGCGAGGCAAATTTAACTGAATTCAATGAGGCATCCGCCGAATATTCTGTGGCTGCATCTGTTTTTAGCATCATACTGCTGCAATTGATACCCTACAGTCATGCAATATTGAAAAAATATTAACTTAAAAATAATAGCTGCTTTAATAAATCACAGATAAGCAATTAATTCCTGTTCTCAAGCAATGTTCAGCCTTATTAATATTGCATTACTATCACAACTATTTCCAACTCAGCCCCATTGCAATAGTTCACACATACCTAAAGCATACAGTACATCCAATCTATCTATCTATCTATCTATCTATCTATCTATCTATCTATCTATCTATCATTCATTCATTCATTCATTCATTTATTAATTTATTTATTTATTTTGTATACTGCCCTTCTCCAACAGGACTCAGGGTGGTGAACAGCCATGGTAAAAACATAACATATAAAATTTAAAAGCAATTTAAAAACATTAAATAATTTGGCTATCCAATTAAAACAACCCGGGTTAAAACCAATTACAAATTAAAAATTGAAGGAGTGGGATCAAGCCAGCCCAGCTAGGTGAAAAAGATGTGTTTTCAGGGCCCGTCGAAAAGTCCAGAGGTCTGGTATCGTGTGTATCTCTGGGGGCAGGTCGTTCCAGAGGACAGGCGCCGCCACAGAGAATGCTCTCCCCCTGGGGGTCGCCAGCCGACATTGTCTGGCCGACGGCACCCTGAGGAGTCCCTCTCTGTGGGAGCGTACTGGCCAGTGGGAGGCTATTGGCGGCAGAAGGTGGTCTCCTAAATACCCCGGCCCTAAGCCATGGAGCACTTTAAAGGTGGTCACCAACACCTTGAAGCGCATCCTGAAGACCACAGGAAGCCAGTGCAGCTCGCGCAGGAGAGGTGTCACATGGGAGCGCCCCGTCACTCCCATAATCCCCTGCGCGGCTGCATTCTGGACCAACTGGAGCCTCCGGGTGCACCCCAAGGGGAGCCCCATGTAGAGAGCACTGCAGTAGTCCAGACGGGAAGTGACCATGCGTAGGGAGTCCCGATCTAGAAAGGGATGCAACTGGCGTATCAGGTGGACCTGATAAAAAGCCCCCCTGGCCACGGCCGTCATATGCTCTTCTAAAGACAGCCGTGTATCCAGGAGGATGCCCAAGTTGCAACCCTTTCCGTGGGGGCCAATGATTCGCCCCCAATAACCAGCGATGGCACTAGCTGGCTATATCAGGACGCCGGAAGCCACAGCCACTCGGTCTTGGAAGGGTTGAGTCGGAGCCTGTTTCTCCCCATCCAGGCCCGCACGGCCTCCAGGCACCGGGACATCACTTCAAAGGCATCGTTGGGGTGGCCTGGGGTGGAGATGTACAGCTGAGTATCATCAGTGTACTGATGGAACTCCACCCCAAAGCCCCGGATGATCTCACCCAGCGGCTTCACATAAATGTTGAACAGAAGGGGTGAGAGGACCGACCCTTGCGGCACCCCACAGACAAGGCGCCTCGGGGTCGACCGCTGCCCCCCTGCCACACAGATTGCACCCAGTCAGAGAGGTAGGAGAACCACCGCAAAACGGTGCCCCCCACTCCCAACCCCTCCAGCCGGCGCAACATGATACCATGGTCGATGGTATCAAAAGCCGCTGAGAGATCTAACAGGACCAGGATAGAGGAGCAACCCCTATCCCGAGCCCTCCAGAGATCATCCACCAACGCGACCAATGCCGTTTCTTCATGGGTTTATATCCTGAGTTTTTACTCATGCTTCCTAGAAAGTTGGCAAACTAGTCACCAGAGTCTTATGTTAATTAGAAACAAGCTGCAATTTGGATGTCACTACTAGTTAGTAATCTGTACCAATTAATATTCTTGAGAGCTTCTAAGAATAGATATCCCTTAAAACAAAAGTGAAAGAGAATATCTGATTAACCTGCCTAATTTTTTTAAAACAAAATTGTAACATGTATTTGTGGTTAGCAGAATGTGACTTAAAGTTCTGCATTAAATGGCAGAAAAGGATGCTATGATTTTTGACAGTTTAAATGATATACATGTTCCCACACATCACTGAAGCAAAGGATTCCACACATATTAATTTTAAAAGCATGTGTTAAACTCAGCAAAGTATCAGCATAAATATATTTGACATTTTATATGACCCTCCTATGCAAACGGGAGAGTGCTTGGAACATGAAAGAACCTATTTCAACAGAATGGATTTTTAAAATAAATCACTCAAAAATGTGCTATTTATACTGACAGTTTTAACTTCAGAACCTGGCTCCTATTCCCTAAGAGCCTTCAAACAACTTTTTTTTTCACTTGCTGAATTGGTATGCTATGTGTCCTAATTTTTTTTCCCTCTGTGCAATCATGTTTGACTCTCAGAGACAGCCTAGATAAGTCCCTGCAGTTTTTTTGGCAAGATTTTTCAGAAGTGGTTTGCCATTTCCTCCTTCCTAAGGCTGAGAAAAAGTGACTAGCCCAAGGTTATTTGTTTAAAGTAAAATATTTTACTGTAGTTTTTATTATCTTACCAAGTATTTTTGGACAAATATTTTAGAAATGTTTTTCCAAGTAGTATATAAGAAGACAATATTAAACAGTATCTTATTATAGTACCAAAATGATAAAGAAGACACAATATATATTGATTTACATATTACTTTAAACATTAGTTTCTTTAATTAATATTACAAGAAATTCTGTTCACAAATAATGCTAAAGCATAAATCATGGTTTATAAGCTGCAATGACTGAGCTCACCAGAATGGATAAAAATAGATGATTTTTTATTTATTTTTAAAGGATTTTTTTATTTAAATTGGATTTTTTTAAAATCAAATTTATTTTAATAAAATGCTTTTGGAATAAAAATCTATCTAAAGATAGTTTTCTATTTAAGATACATTAATAATTTAGTTTATTCAGCAGGAAATGGAGTTTAGTTATGAGGCTGTATATTCTGCAATATTTACCTTTTCTGTAAACTCATTCAATCAATCCAAGCTCTGCAACCTAAATAGGAAATCTTCATTTTTTTGCAAATAATATTAAAGATTCTAATTACCAGCAAGGATGAGTCCTTACATTTAAGAAGCACTTATCATTTCAGATACATCATGGAAGCACCTGTTAACGGGCATCCACTCACCTGCTGCCTGCGACGTCCCTCACCCTGTGTCACTGCCACATTACCAACAAGCACCATTAAAGTGAATGGGGCCTGTCGGTGAGTCAACAGTGTGTCAGAGAAGAAGCTTCTACGTGACAGAGATGACAGCTCCTTAAAAATTATTATTTAAACTGAGTTGATTTAAATCAAACCTTTTTACTATCGTGATTTAAATCGTGATTTAAATCAACTAGATTTAAATCAAATCCACCAGGGGGCTCACACTGTTACATAGTAAACCAAAACCATTCAAACTACATTACAGTTTAGTGAAACCAGTCTTTATCTCATAGTCTTACTTACTCAGTTATAAAATATGGTAAGTTAATATGAAACTCCAATTTTAAAAGAAAATCTAGTTTGTACCAAGGGTATGAAATTAAGATATTAAGTCAGCCCTAGTTTACCTTGCCTAGTACTCTGCCTAGTTTAAGATACCAATAGTATAATTTACAAATTATTTGAAGAAAAGTAATTTTCTGCCTTGGTCATGAAAGCCGCCTGGGCGACTTTGGACTAGTCCCTCTCAGCCCAACCTATTTCACAATAGGAGGAGGAAGGTGTGTTGGATAGGTTTGTCGCCTTGAGTTATTTGTAAAAACAATAAAGGCAGGATAAACAAACAAAATTTGCAATGTTTCAAAAAGTTTGTGTGCTGGCTTTACTAGAGAAAGAAAGCACTAAAGCCACAACTGTGAAGGCCTATACAACATACAACTAGAATTGAGCCCAAAATTTATGTTGCTAAGTGAGAAATTTTGTTAAATTTTGTCCCATTTTACAACTTTTCTTGTCACATTTGTTAAGAAATCACTGCAGTTGTTAAATTAGTAACATGGTTGTTAAATTAATCTGACTTCTCCACTGACTTTGCTTGTCAGAAGGTTGCAAAAGGTGATCACATGACCCCGGGACACTACAACCATCATAAATATGAATCAGTTGTCAAGCATCTGAATGTAAATCATGTGATCATTGGGATGCTTAAGTGTGATAAGTCACTTTTTTCAGTACTTCAATAGTCACTAAGTGAACTTACGTCAAGCATTACCTGTACTTCCCTTCAGATGTATTCTATGAACGGGCAACACCCCTCACCCCTCTTAAACATTTAAATACTGATATATGCACATATAGTATAGCTAATGTTGGTTTATATCAAGAAAGCTAAATTAGATCAGACCTAATCACTATAAAAGATCATTAGGGAATCCTAAACTGTACACGACATTGGAAAGAAAAAAAATCCCATATCTATTTAATTGCCAAGAACACAACATAGACATCAATTGTTATTGCCAGGAATTAACCTGATATGAGGAAATCTTAATATATACTTGCAGGCTGGGGAAAAAAAATTACTAAAAAAAACCACATTACTAAAACGTTTACTGTGCTACAGCTACAATATACCAATCTTAAAGAACCATAACAATAACAGTGTCAGCATTCCAGAAAAACCCCAACTCCAAGTAAAGACGCGGAAGCAAACATTTTTCCAAAGTTCTTTTTACTAGAATAGGCAAACTGGAACATCTGGGAAAACCCGAATCTGAAAAGCCCGGGTTTTCCTTCAGTAAGTCAAAGCTCCCAAAACCATCCCCTTTCCCCCCCAGTCTTTCACATGCTCCAATCAACGTCCGTTCCATCTCAATCCACCCCCTAACCACTCCTTCTCCAGATACTGAATCACCCTGACCTTGACCAACGCACAATTTCAATGTACCATCTTTTTTTTTCTTTAAACAGTACTGGGGCGTGTCAGAGTGCTAATTAATCCCATTCTGCTTTTGGGTAATCGCACCTTGATTTAGAGACGTGGATCAAGACTTTTCCTTGAAGCATACTTTTGCAAGAAAATAAACCCTAAGATATATTTTTCTAAGAAAAACTCATTTATTTGTTATAAA